>NC_057749.1:1742087-1769064 GCF_004010195.1 Chiloscyllium plagiosum
CACGGTGGCACAGTGGTTAGCACTGCTGCCTCACAGCGCCAGAGACCCGGGTTCAATTCCCGCCTCAGGCGACTGTGTGGAGTTTGCACGTTCTCCCCGTGTCTGCGTGGGTTTCCTCCGGGTGCTCCGGTTTCCTCCCACAGTCCAAAAGATGTGCGGGTCAGGTGAATTGGGCATGTTAAATTGCCCATAGTGTTAGGTAAGGGGTAAATGTAGAGGTATGGGTGGGTTGCGCTTCGTCGGGTCGGTGTGGACTTGTTGGGCCGAAGGGCCTGTTTCCACACTGTAAGTAATCTAATCTAATCTCACCTAGTACAGATGTTAGGCTTACTGCTCAATATTTCCCAGGCTTTTCTTTGCAGCCCTTCTTGAATAAAGGCACAACATTTGCAACCATCCAGTCTTCTGGGACCTCACCCATGGTGAATGATGATTCAAAAATATCAGCCAGGGCCCCTGCAATTTCCTCTTTCGCCTCTTGCTGTGTTCTTGGATATATTTGGTCAGGACCAGGAGATTTATCCACCTTCATACATTCTAATACATCCAACATCTCCTCTACTTTGGTATGGACTGTCCCCAAGTTATCACTACCACCTTCCCCAAGTTCCCAAGTCTTCATGTCTTTCTCCATGGTAAACACCAGGAGAAATATTCATTGAGGACCTCACCCATCTCCTGCAGTTCTACACATACATGTCTACTTTGGTCCTTAAGCGATCCTATTCTCTCTCTACTTACCTCAAGAGTCAGCGGCCTCCATTTTCAGTAGCAGCAAGAACAGCAAGAACAAGGACAAGGATAAGGGGGCTGCCGGGAAGGTAAATGTCCTTTTCATATGGCAGCAGAGCTGAGTGGGAGCGGTGAGAATGAGGAGTTGAGTGGTAGCAGTCAAATTGCACTCTGGGAAGATGAGTGAACTGATATATTTGGGTAATGGTTAAATCCAAGATACTACTTGTGTACTCCTTTAACCAAAGAAAAAGACTCAGTGGTGTGTTGATAAGATAAGGTTTTTTTCTATTTCTTTTTTATTGTGAGACTGGTAACATTTTTTTTTCATTTATCTATTATTTGAAATTATAGTTGCACTAAATTAAACTTAAGAGTAAAAATAGCAGGAGATCTCAGTCCCATGTTATACTCCTCTTGCTTAATGTGGGAATACAAGGACGCGGCTAATAACCCTGAATCCTTCATGTGCAGGAAGTGTGCCAGCTGCAGCTCTTGTTAGACCGCTTGATGGCTCTGGAGCTGCGGATGGACTCGCTCTGGAACATCTGCAATGTTGAGGAGGTCATGGATAGCACGTTTAGCAAATTGGTCACATTGTAGATTAGGATTGCGGAGGGAGAAAAGCAATCGGTGACCAAAAGGCAGAGAAAGAGCAAGAAGGCAGTGGAGGTGTCTCATATGGTCATCTCCCTCCAAAACAGGTATACTATTGGGGGAGATGGCTCACCAAGGGAAGGCAGCAGTAGCCAGGTTCATGGCACCATGGCTGGCTCTGCTGTACAGAAGGGCAGGATAAAGAGTGGAAGGGTGATAGTCATAGGAGATTCAATTGTAAGGGGTGTAGATAGGCAGTTCTGTGGTCAAAAAGGAGACTCCTGAATGGTATGTTGCCTCCCAGGTGCACGGGTCAGGAATGTCTCAGATCGACTGCAGGACATTCTGAAGGGGGAGGGTAAACAGCGAGTTATCGTGGTGCATATAGGTACCAATGATATAGGTAAAACAATGGGATGAGGTCCTACAAGTGGAATTTAGGGAGTTAGGAGCCAAGTTAAAAAGTAGGACCTCAGAGGTAGTAATCTCAGGATTGTACCAGTGTCATATGCTAGTCAGAGTAGAAATAAAAGAATAATCGGGATGAATGCATGGCTTGAGAGATGGTGCAGGAGGGAGGGGTTCAGATTTTTGGGACATTGGGACCGGTTCTGGGAATACACAAACTGGATGGTCTACACCTGGGCCGGACTGGCCGGAGGTGCTTTTGCTAACGCTGTTGGGGAAGATTTAAACTAATGTGGCAGGGGGATGGGAACCTGTGGGAGAAAGATCTGCCACCCTGCCCACCCACAGCATGGCCACACAAAAAACACAGAAGCTGGCCTGCGAAACACAGAAGTCAAGCCTACCAACACACCCACAATGCCTCAGGCTTTGCCAAACAGGCTAACATAGAAACCAGACATGGCCAAGCTATTCTAGACCAGAGAATCCCCTTCCCAAACAGCCTTCACAGTAAAGCTTCCAGCCCCGATTAGCTCTGCGGTCCCAATACCCTAAGAGCAGGCTCACTTCCCATTGAAACCGATACCGCATAAACAAACAGGCAGACCGAGAGACCCCGGGAGATTTTGCTCACAGGAGGAACACAATGGACACACCTGGATGCCAGGAGAAGGGATATTTACACATATTGTTGCGGACGGTAAAGTCAATGAAGAATCCTTTCGAAGACCTTCTCACCCAACTCACAGAGATGGCTGGAATCGCTTTGTCAATTACAAATGAATTACTACTGCCGGACTCTTGGTTAACTTCTATTCAGTTTACTCTTGTTTTAATCGCTTTACAATTTTCCCCATTGTGCTATAACTGCTTTACAATGGTCACCTTTGTGCTGTACCCCTATAAAGCCTGCATGCACTTTCCGCTCGGGGAAGAGCATTCTGGCCATCTGTGCAGAGAATCAGTTCTGTGTCAGCCTGGTCAATTTCTCTTCCACGATATTGCTTTGTTCAATAAACCACTTGTCAATTTCACCATGACCCTCGTTTGTGGTCTCTGATTCATTGGGCTAAATTTTTCCGACAGAACCAAATGAGAAGGGTCGTGGACAGTAAGGAGATACTAACTAAAGCCTGTAAGGAACTAGATAATGAAGTCAGCGTGACTAAGGGGAAGTGTAGGCAGGGAGCAGATGATGAACGCAAAGGTGCATTTGTTTTAATGCAACAAGTATAGTAGGTAAAGCAGATTAACTTAGGGCTTGGATTAGTACCTGGGAGCATGTTGTTATTGCTATCACTGAGACTTGGTTGAGGGAAGGGCATGATTGGCAACTAAATATCCCAGGATATGGAAGCTTCAGGCAGGATAGAGGGGGAGGTAAAAGGGGTGGAGGCATTGCATTACTGGTCAGAGAGGATATCACAGCTGTGCTGAAGGAGGACACTATGAAGGAGTTGAGCAGTGAGGCAATCTGGGCAGAGCTCAGAAATAGGAAGGATGTGGTAACAATGTTGGGGCTGTACTACGGACCTCCCAATAGTGAGCGTGAGAAAGAGGTACATACAGATTATGGAAAGATCTAGGAGCAATAGGGTGGTGGTGTTAGGCGATTTTAATTTTCCCAACATTGACTGGGATTCATTTAGTGTTAGAGGTCTAGGTGGAACAGAATTTGTAGGGAGCAACCAGGAGGGTTTTATAGAGTAGTATGTAAATAGTCCAACTCAGGAAGAGGCTATACTGGACCTGGTGTTGAGGAATGAGCCCGGCCAGGTGGTTGAAGTTTCAGTAGGGAATTACTTTGGGAATAGCGATCACAATTCCGTAAGTTTTAGAAAACTCATGGATAAAGGCAAGAGTGGTCCTAAAGGAAGAATGCTAAATTGGGGCAAGGCCAACTGTAGCAAAATTTGGCAGGAGCTAGGGAATGTAGATTGGGAGCAGCCGTTGGAAGATAAATCAACATTTGCGATGTGGGAGGCTTTTAAAGAGAGGTTGGTTAGAGTTTAGAACAGACATGTCCCTGAGAAAATGAGGGATAGAAATGGCAAGATTAGAGAACCATGGATGACAGGTGAAATTGTGAGACTGGCTAACAGCAAAAAGGAAGCATATATAAAGTCTAGGTGACTGAAAACAGTCAAAGCTTTGGAAGAATATCGGGAAAATAGGACCAATCTGAAACAAGGAATTAACAGGGCTAAAAGGGGTCATGAAATATCTTTAGCAAACAGGATTAAGGAAAATCCCAAAGCCTTTTATTCATATATAACGCGCAAGAGAGTAACTAGGGAAAGGGTTGGCCCACTCAAGGACAAAGGAGGAAAGTTATGTGTGGAGTCAGAGAAAATGAGTGAGATTCTTAACGAGTACTTTGCATCGGTATTCACCGAAGAGAGGGACATGACGGATGTTGAGGTTAAGGATAGATGTTTGATTACTCTAAGTCAAGACAGCAAAAGGAGAGAGGAAGTATTGGGTACTCTAAAAGGCATTAAGATGGACAAGTCCCCATGTCCGGATGGAGTCTATCCCTGGTTACTGAGGGAAGGGATAGAGGAAATAGCTGTGGCCTTAACAGATATCTTTGTAGCATCCTTGAACACGGTGAGGTCCCGGAGTACTGGAGAGTTGTTAATGTCCCCTTGTTTAAGAAGGGTAGCAGGGATAATCCAGGTAATTATAGACCAGTGAGCCTGATGTCAGTGGTAGGGAAGCTGCTGGAGAAGATATTGAGGGATAGGCTCGATTCCCATTTGGAAGAAAATGGGCTTAGTCATAGGCAACATGGTTTTGTGCAGGGAAGGTCATGTCTTACCAACTTAGAGTCAGAGAGTCATAGAGCTGTACAGCACAGAAACAGATCCTTCGGTCCAACTCATCCATGCTGACCAGATATCCTAACCTAATCTAGTCCCATTTGCCAGCACTTGGCCCATATCCCTCTAAACCTTTCCTATTCATCTCCCCATCCAGATGCCTTTTGAATGCTGTAATTGTACCAGCTTTCACCACTTGTTCTAGCAGCTCAATCCATATACGCTCCACCCTCTGCATGAAAAGGTTGTTCTTCAGGTCCCTTTTTTAATTTTCCAATCTCACCCTGAACCTATGCCCTCTAGTTCTGGACTCAGTCACCCTAGGGAAAAGACATTGTCTGTTTATCTATTCATGCCTGTCATGATTTTATAAACCTCTATAAGGTCACCCCTCAGCCTCCAACGCCCGAGCCTATTCAGCCTCTCCCTATAGCTCAAATCCTTCAACCCTGGCAATATCCTTGTAAATCCTTTCTGAACCCTTTCAAGTTTCACAACACCCTTCCGATAGGAAGGAGACCAGAATTGCACGCAATATTCCAAAAGTGGCCTAACCAATGTCCTGTACAGCTGCAACACGACCTCCCAACTCCTGTACTCAATGCTCTGACCGATAAAGGAAAGCATACCAAATGCCTTCTTCACTATCCTATCTACCTGCGACTCCACTTTTAAGGAACTATGAACCTGCACTCCAAGGTCTCTTTGTTCAACAACACTCCCTAGGACCTCACCATTAAGTGTATAAGTCCTGCTCTGGTTTGCATTTCCAAAATGTAGCACCTCACATTTATCTAAATTAACCTTCATCTGCCACTTCTCAGCCCATTGGCCCATCTGATCAAGATCCCATTGCAATCTGAAGTAACCTCTTTCACTGTCCACTACGCCTCCAATTTTGGTGTCATTTGCAAACTTACTAACTATACCTCCTATGTTCACATCCAAATCATTTATATAAATGATGAAAAGCAGTGGACCCAGTACCGTTCCTTGTGGCACACCATAGGTCAAAGGCCTTCAGTCTGGAAAACAACCCTCCAACACCACCCTCTGTCTTGGTGTCATCTGCAAATTTGCTTAACATGCCCCCCTCACATTTTAATTCGAGTATATAACAAACTTTAAAGATCCCAGCACTGATTCATATGGTACATTGCTGGACACTGGCCTTCAATCACTTAAAATGCGTTCTACCACTACCCTTTGTGTCTTATTACTGAGCCAGTTTTTGATCCATCTCGCCAAGTTTCCCTCAATTCCATGTGCTTTAACTTTCTCAGTCGGTCTCCTATCTGGGACCTTGTGAAAAGCTTTGCTAAAATCCATATCAACTACATCAACTGAACTGTATATTTGACCACATTTTCAAAAAATTCTCACAAATTTGTTAGGAATGACCTCTCTCTCACAAAGCCATGCTGACTATCCCTAATTAACCCAAGTTAATTTCCAAGTGGGTATTAATTCGCTCCTTCAGAACTGGTGACATCACAATCACCAGTCTGTAATTTCCTGGTTCATCTCTATCACCTCTCTTAAAATGTAGAACCACATTCGCCATGGTCCAGTCCTCTGGCACTTTGCCTGTGATCAGAGAGGAATTAAAATTTTGTGTCAGAGCCATTGCAATTTCTATGATTCTACGAGGTCTATGATTTTCTGGGAAATGGCTCTGGTCAGCTCTACATGAGGCAGGTTAATCGCCAGCTCACACACTCACCCTGACACTTTGAAAAAGAAATTGGGAAATTCTGTCCATTCTTTTACTTACTTTTCTTTTCCTTAATTTAAATTCACATTATTTTACAATTCAAATTTCAAGTCCTTCCCATAATTGAAAGTTAATCAACTTCCCTCAATTTAATTGATTTTGCTGTTCTGAATTCTAAGTGCTTATTCCCCTGACTCAATTGATTTCCAATTTAATTTTTGAAATTAAACTCCATTCCCATATGTGTGAAGTTACTGATTTCCAATTGAAACTTCAGATTGTTTGTCTCAGTTGCTGTGGTGCAATTTTATTGTCTTCGGTTGATTTAAATTAAAAATAAGTTCCACCTATTCTCATAAATGTCAGGAAAACTCAACAAGGAAACCAGAGTTGCCACCCGGTCAATTCAGTTTGCCACTTATTTCGAACAGCCTCCAAGTTGTGCACCAACATCCAGGGCACACTCCATGGGCACTGGCCACACGCATCCCATACTCACGGACACAACGTCCCAGCCCCTGAGAACTAGCTCACTAGACTAGCCCTTGCATGTCAGCCTTGATTTTTGCACTCAAACACAGAACTTTGTAAATCTGGGGTAACCCTGAGGGAGTCAGTTCCAGAGCTCAGGTCACTGAAGTCTGCCAATGATGCAACAATTAAAATCAGAGATGTAACGAGGGCACAGTTAATTCAGAAAGTTGTTGGACTAGAATCGGTCACAGAGTATACAAATGGTGAGATGTCAGAGAGAACTGAAAATAAGACAAAGAATTTTAAAACTGACGACCAATTGCCAATGCAAGTCAAAGCTAATTCAGTTTCCCTGATGCATTTAACCGCTGAATCTGTGTCATAATTAAATCCAAATGAAATACAGTTATAAGTCCCCAATGTTACAACAATACTCAATATTGAGTCAAAATAATGAGATAACCCTGCCATTTTACAAATCATTAGAATACTGAAAATGATGAGGGGCATGGATAGGATAAATAGACAAGGTCTTTTCCCTGGGGTGGGGGAGTCCAGAACTAGAGGGCATAGGTTTAGTTTGAGAGGGGAAAGATATAAAAGAGATCTAAGGGGCAACTTTTTTATGCTGAGGGTGGTGCGTGTATGAAATGAGCTGCCAGAGGAAGTGGTGGAGACTAATGCAATTGTAACATTTAAAAAGAGTCTGGATGGGTATATGAATAGGAAGGGTTTGGAGGGATATGGTCCAGGTGCTGGCAGGTGGAACTAGATTGGGTTGGAATATCTGGTCGGCATGGACAAGTTGGACCGAAGGGTCTGTTTCCATGCTGCACATCTCAATGACTATTACTCCAAGACGGAACACAGTTCTAGTAACCACAGTACATAAAATAGCATAACAGCTGCTGTTGAAAGACACCACATGGACCACAGGAGTGCAAGAAAACACTTCAATGACTGACCCTCTCACCAATAAGTGTAGCTCTGGACAGGGTCACTTGTCATATTGGAATACAATGCCAACCAAGGATTTGAATATTATACAATCTAGCCTCTGATGCTTGTTCATACTCTGTGGTTGAATCTCTAATCAGGCCCGCTACTGCATTTCATCAATACTCAACGCAATCTGTAACCTCCAGGAGTGATTAGTGTGCCATCTTTATGTAGCTTCTTGCTCACAATTACATTTGCACTTCTCTTATGTGATCTGAAATGCTTTTTATGCTGATTGTTGATTTTTCTTTATTGAATTTCATCACAGGTCTGTCTGCCCAAATCACTTGCGTTTTAACTGGAAGTGTCTTCTGGGTTTGTTGGAGTATGTTCTGTACAACTAAATCAAATTCCAGTCCATACTGTTGCCACCATGTTGTATTAGCATGCCATGTCAACCTCTGCCAACATATGTTTGGGTAATTGTTGTCACTACCCCTTTTTCTAATTGACGATACAGTCTAAAATGGTGAAGGAAAATCACCAGGTAGTCTAATGAGAAGAGGCTTTTGTCTTAAACAAGATGTAGTTTATTGCATGATAGCAATCAGGTGCAAGTTACTTCAGTAAGCTAGGCATTGTTACTAGAATTACTAAGAGACGTAGGATAATGGGCTGGCACCCTTCATGATCTTAAGATGTTCTACCTTTCACTTTCCAAGTCCTTATGACATCATCAAAGTCCATGGAGATTTATGTACTCTTCAGCACAGGTTTGGAACCACCAGCTTAAACAACATTGCCCATATTCCAGTGAATGAAAATATAGAAAACAATCAGTGATTAGATTATGAGAAATAATTATATATTTGGAGAAATACATACAAGGAAGAGAATATTGAAGGGAGATTTGATTTCTGCTTGTTAGATTTTAAAACATCTAGATAATGGCTTGTTAAGGGCCAATTTGATAAGAATGGGTATGATAATAGAATGTACAAGGGCAATTATGATAAGGGCTGGTGTGATAATGACAGTAGAACCAGATGACATAACCTGTATATGAACGTGATGGGGGAAGAGAGGAGCAAGAATTCAAAATTAATTTTTTTGAAACACTATTTCAGTGAGCAAGTAGACAATTTCTGGAACAGGATCCTGAGGAAGACAATCGATACAGATAGTATTGGTTCAAGCAAGCACAAAGGACTGCAATGGCTCCACGAGGTCAACCAGAGAAAGTGTAACAAATATTGGCCTAGCCAGTGATGCCTACATCATATGAAATAATGAAGCACAAAAAATGGCTACCAGAACATAAAAATGCAGCTCATAAGAAAGCCATTATGGCTGGTAGGCATTGAGTTTGATAGGACGTTGTACAATGGAGACCCAATCACTTTCCAGCCTCTCGTGGAAATTGGGTTTTAATTAATATGTAGATGCGCCTCTGATGTTACTGTGACCTCACCTGTTTGCATTCCGTTAAGAGGTTACACTTAGTTACAGAGTTTGGAGTGTGCTACTCTGTAGCCTTACCATCGATGAACATGGTTTAAACATTACAAACGGGTATGACCTGAGTTTCTGTTATGTCTCAAAGAACCAGCACCAGAATACAATCAAATTCTTCTGACCTTCAGAGGTAAGGAGGCTTGTGAACAGAATTCCTGCCTATTGCCATTTGAGCTCCTTATGTGAGCAGTTAATCGCTCACTTAAGGACCTCATTCCTTTGCCTAGGAGAAGGATCTGCTGCTGGTGATGCATCTCCCTATGGCCCGTAATCGCAGATTAAATCAGGCCACAGATCAACGATGATGAGAGAGAGGGGTGGCAGGGGTAGGGAAAGGGATTTGGCAGCAAGTGAGAGGGGTAGCTTTCCCGAACTGTGTTCTTCATGAGTGTCATCCCCATCCCTCCCAGTAGCTCATGAGTTCCACATGAAGGTCTGCTTTTCAACCAGGTGACTGTCCTGCCTGCTGAGTGAATCCCAGAAGTTATGAGGCCTTTAACTAGGCATTCTCTCCTGCCCTATACAGGGGATACAGGCAGGAAAATAGTGGGACCTCACCTGACACCCTCCCACCCTCAGGTATCAAACCTACCCACTGAGGGAATTAAACTCCTCCACTGGAACATCTTAACATTTTATTTTGAATTGCAGTATCCAAATCATTTATATATGTCAAAAATAAACCACTGATCCTAATACTGAGTAACACCATCTCCTATCATCCAATCTGAAGAGTAACCATTTCCCACAACTCACTCTTAATTATCCTTAAGCCAATTTTTACTACCCAAACTGACACTGACCTTCTGACACCATGTTAACCTTTTATGTG
Source organism: Chiloscyllium plagiosum (assembly GCF_004010195.1). Classification (NCBI taxonomy): domain Eukaryota; kingdom Metazoa; phylum Chordata; class Chondrichthyes; order Orectolobiformes; family Hemiscylliidae; genus Chiloscyllium; species Chiloscyllium plagiosum. The sequence goes on from NC_057749.1 coordinate 1,752,121, forward strand.
GTACTTCGGCAAACACTTCCTTAAAATCCATAAACACCACCTCAATCTCTTTACTAACCTTCAAGAAGACAAAATCAATTTGACTAGTCAAGTGCAGTTTGTTTTTTACAAAACAAAATAATGAAGTCCTAGTGAATGTCAGTTCTGAAGGAGAGTCATATTGGACTTGAAACATTAACTCATTTCTCTCTCTCCGCAGACACTCCCAGACTCATTCTGTTTCTCTGCTACTTTGTTTTTATTTCAGATTTCCAGCATCAGCAGTATTTTGCTTTTATAAATCTGTGCTGACTCTTCTCAACTTATACTCTCCAAGTGACTGCTGATTTGTTCTCTGGTTATTGTTTCAAAAATGTTATCCATCAATGCTGTTAAACTGACTTCCCAGTAGTTTCTGGGATTGCCTTATTCCCTTTCTAGATTAAGTTGCCTCTTCCAAATCCTCAGGTATCTTGGAAGATTGAAAGATTATGACAAGTCTTCCTTCCATCTTCATTTCCATATCCTTTAGTTACCGGGGTACGAACATTTATTCTTACTCACTCTCTGCCTTTGTAAGACATCCTGTCTAGCAATTTTCACTTAAATCCTTATCTGTACCATATGAACTTTAGGGTGCCAGATAGCGAAGATGACAAGTTTACCAGCACAGCATAATATCAACAGAGTGGGTTCAATTCTTGCACTGGCTGAGGTTACTCTCCTTCACAACCTCTCCCCTCATCTGAGGTGTGGTGACCCTCATGTTAAATTAACATCATGTCTTTCTTTTTCTCTCCTGATAGAACAGATCTGTGGTCTGATAAGATGATGGCAACTTTGTCATCTCACCCTTTACCAATATATTGCCAGCATTATATTCTTGATAGACACTGATCCAAAGTGTTCAATAACTATTCTAGCTGTACCCTATGCCTCGAAACATATTTCACTCTTTGCCTCCAATAATACCACTGCACCTCTTACTACTTGCATACTATTTACATCCTGGAAGAAGACATTTGTGTTCTATTTTATTTTTACTATTTTTTAGATGCTCATGAGATGTGTTTTTCTGTGGAATTAAATAGAACTTTTTTTCATTCATTCACTTATTTCCTGTCCCCAATTGCCCCTCAATCAGCTGGTGGAGAACTGCTTTCTTGAACCACTGCAATCCATGTGCTGTAGGTAGATCCACAACGTCCTTGGGTCAGACGTTGGCTAGCTGAAAGAAGACAGAGGGTGGTGGTTGATGGGAAATGTTCATCCTGGAGTTCAGTTACTAGTGGTGTACCTCAAGGATCTGTTTTGGGGCCACTGCTGTTTGCCATTTTTATAAATGACCTAAATGAGGGTGTAGAAGGATGGGGTAGTAAATTTGTGGATGACACTAAGGTCGGTGGAGTTGTGGATAGTGCTGAAGGATGTTGCAGGTTACAAAGGGACATAGATAAGCTGCAAAGCTGAACTGAGAGGTGGCAAATGGTGTTTAATGTGGAAAAGTGTGAGGTGATTCACTTTGGAAGGAGCAACAGGAATAAAGAGTACTGGGTTAATGGTAAGATTCTTGATAGTGTAGATGAGCAGAGAGATCTCGGTGTCCATGTACATAGATCTCTGAAAGTTGCCACCCAGGTTGATAAGGTTGTTAAGAAGGCATACGGTGTGTTAGCTTTTATTGGTAGAGGGATTGATTTTTGGAGCCAGGAGGTAATGCTGCAGCTGTACAAATCTCTGGTGCGGCCGCACTTGGAGTATTGTGTACAGTTCTGGTCACCGCATTATAGGAAGGATGTGGAGAGGGTGCAGAGATGATTTACCAGGATGTTGCCTGGTATGGAGGCAAGGTCTTATGAGGAAAGGCTGAGGGACTTTCATTAGAGAGAAGAAAGTTGAGAGGTGACTTAATTGAGACATATAAGATAATCAGAGAGTTAGATAGGGTGGACAGGGAGAGCCTTTTTCCTCGGAGGGCAATGGCTAGCACAAGGGGACATAGCTTTAAATTGAAGATTGATAGATGTAGGACAGATGTCAGAGGTAGTTTCTTTACTCAGCGAGTAGTAGGGGTACGGAATAGCCTGCCTGCAACAGTAACAGACTCGCCAACTTTAAGGGCATTTTGATTAGATTCCCTACAGTGTGGAAACAGGCACTTAAGCTCAACAAGTTCACACCAACTCTCTGAAGAGTAATCCACTCAGATTCATTTCCCTACATTTATTCCTGACTAATGCACCTAACACTATGGGCAATTTAACATGGCCAATTCACCTGACCTGATCTTTTGGAATGTGGGAGGAAACCCACACAAATATGGGGAGAATGTGCAAACTCCACACAGACAGCTGTCCAAGGTGGGAATTGAACCCGGGTCCCTGGTGCTGTGAGGCAGCAGTGCTAACCACTGAGCCATGATGCTGCCCTTTAAATGGTCATAGGATAAACATATGGATGAAAATGGTATAGGGTTGATAGCTAGGCTTCAGATTGGTTCCACAGGTCGGCGCAACATCGAGGGCCGAAGGGCTTGTACTGTGCTGTAATGTTCTATAGGGAGTTCCAGAATCTTGAACCTAGCAACACTGAAGAATGGCAATATGTTTTCAAGTTTGGATGGTGAGTCACTTGGAGGGGAACATGGAGGTACTAGTGCTCCCATGTATCTAATGCCCTTATCCTTCTAGGTGGCAGTGGTCATGGGTTTGGAAAGTGTTATCTAAGGAATCTTGGTGAATTTCACCTGTACATCTTGTAGATGGTGTATACAAGACATTGGTAAGGCCACATTTGGAGTACTGCAATTCTGGTGACCAGGCTATCAGAAGGATGTTTTTAAACTGGAAAGAATTCAAAAAAGACTTACAAGGATATTAATGAGACTGGAAGTTTGAATTATAAGGAGATGCTGAATGGGCTGGGACTTTTTTCTCTGGAGGGTCAGAGGCTGAGGGGTGATCTTGTAGAGGTTTATAAAATCAAGAAGGGCATAGATGAGGTGAATGGCCAAGGTCATTTCCCCAGAGTAGGGGTGTCCAAAACTAGAAGACTGATTGGATTATACATAGGTTTAAGGTGGTAGGGAAAGATTTAAAAGGAAAACTGAGGGGTAACCTTTTCACACAGAGGGTGCTGCATATATTGAATGAACTCCGAGAGGAAGTGGTAGAGATGGGTACAATTACAACATTTAAAAGACATTTGGACAGGTTAATAGATAGAGGGTCTAGAGGGATATGGGCCAAGCACAGGCAAATGAGACTAGTTCAGTTTAGACAACTTGGTTGGCATGAATGAGTTAGACCAAAGAGCCTGTTTCCATGTTGTATGATTCTATGACTCTATGCTACTGCTGAGTGGCGGAAAAATTGAATGTTTGTGGATGTGATGCCAATCAAGGGGCTACTATGCTAATCCTCTTGAGTGTTGTTGAAGCTGCAGTCATACAGACTCATGCAGAGTCTTCCATCTCACTTCTGACTTGTGCCTGGTAGACAGTGTACAGCCTGTGGAAAGCCAAGAAGTCAAGTTCATGCTTCATAGCACAGATGATGAAACCTTCCATCACTTTACTGATGATTAATGGGGCGGTAATTGGTCGGGTTGGATGTGACTTACTTGTTCTCGATCTGCTTTTGTAGCCACAGCATTTATAGAGTTGCCAGGTTCAGTTTTTGGTCAATGGTAATCATAGAATCCCTACAGTGGGGACAAAGACCCAAAACGTCGATTTTGCCTGTCCTCGGATGCTGCCTGAATTGCTGTGCTCTTCCAGCACCACTGATCCAGAATCTGGTTTCCAGCATCTGCAGTCATTGTTTTTACCACAAAGACCATTCAGCCCACTGAGTTGGCACTGACCCTCTGAAGAGCATCCCACTCAAACCCAACCACCCACCATTTCCCATCCCTGGATAATCCACCTAGCTGAACACATCACTGAATGCTCTGGACAATTTATACTCCACAACCACCTAATGAAGGAACAGCGCTCTGAAAGCTAATTCTTCCAAATAAACCTGTTGCACCTGGTATTGTGTGATTTTTAACTCTACACGATTTCAGCATTGCCAGTCTATGAACTGTGGGAGGAAACCAGAGCACCCAGAGGAAACTCATACAGACACAGGGAGGATGTGCAGACTCCACACAGACGCAGTTGCCAAGGCTGGAATTGAACACGGGTCCCTGGCTAACCACTGAGCCATCATGCTGCCCACAAACTGAGCCAACGTGCTGCCCACAGCATATTGATAATGAGGCATTCAGTGATGGCAATACCATTGAATGTCAATGGAGATTAGTTTTATTCTTGTCTGAGATGGTCATTGCCTGGCATTTGTGTGGTGTGACCATTATTTGCTGCTTAATGGTTCAACCTGGATATCATCCAGGTCTTGCAGTATTTGAAAATGGATTACCTCCTTATCTGAGGAGTCATGAATGACAGTCATTGGCGAACAACCCCACTTCTGACTTTTTATAATAGAGGGAAGGTCAGTGATGAAACAGCTGAAGATGTTTGGGCCTAGGACACTGCCCTGAGGGCCTCCTGTACAGATTTCCTGGAGCTGAGATGGCTGACCTCCAACAATCATAGCCATCTTTCTTTGTGCTAGGTTGAACTCCATCATTGGAGAGCTTTTTTCCCTGATTCCCAGTGACTCCAGTTTTGCTCAGGCTCCTTTTGCCGCACTTAGTCAAATGTAGTCACGGTATCAAGTACAGTCACATTTGCCTCACCTCTGAAATTCAGCTTGTTTGTTCATCTTTGAACCAAGGCTGTATTAAAGTCAGGAGCTGAGTGGCCCTGGCAGAACCCAAACTGGGCACCATTGAGCAGGTTCCTGCTTGATAGCAATCATCACTTTACTGATGATTGAGAGTAGACTGATGGGGTGGTAATTCGTTGGGTTGGATTTGTCCTGTTTTTGGTGTTATAGGACACACCTGGGCAAATTTCCAACTGGTTTTGTAGATGCCAGTGTTATAGCTGTACTGGAACATCCTGGCTAGGGGAAGAGCACTAGTCCTCAGTATTGTTGGCAGAATGTTGCCAGGTTTAATGGTAATGGTGGAGTGAAGGGGGTTTTGGGGCAGGTGGGTGGGTTGGAGGCTGGGTGGGTGGGGGAGGGGTGATATATGCCTGACAATGAGGCTGCAAATTGTGGTTGAAAGCAATTCTATTGTTGCTGATGGCCCAGAGCACGTCATGGATCATAGTTTGAAGTTTCTAGATCTGTTTGAAATCTATTCCAACTATTACGGTGATAGTGCCACAAAACACTTTATATGGAGATGAGTGACAGTGGTCACTCTTACCAATACTACCATAGACAGATACATCTGAGGGATGACCTTATAAGAGGTTTATAAATCATAAGATGCGTAAATAGACAAGGTCTTTTCTCTGGGGTGGGGGAGTCCAGAACTAGAGGGCATAGGTTTAGGATGAGAGGGGAAAAGTTTAAAAGGGACCTAGGGGACAACTTTTTCACGCAGAGAGTGGTGTGTGTATGGAATGAGCTGGCAGAGGAAGTGGTGGAGGCTGATACAATTACATAATTTAAAAGGCATTGGGGCGGGTATATGTATGGGAAAGGTTTAGAGAGATATGGGCTAAGTGCTGGCAAATGGGTTAGGATATCTGGTTGGCATGGACAAGTTCGACCGAAGGGTTTGTTTCCGTGCTGTACATCTCTATAACTCTGCGGTAGCTCGATCAATGCCGTGTGGCCATCTTGCTTCATTACCTTTTAGACTTCATAGCAGTTTGACACAAATCAGCAGTTCGCTAGGCCATTTCAGAGTCAACCACATCACTGTGGGTCTGGAGTCACATGGAGGCCAGATCACAGCTGGAATACTGAAATTTTGCTCTCCTTAGTTAGGAAAGATATGCTTAAAGATAAAGTATGGCTGCAGTTTCCTTCCCCATAGGACATCAGTGAACCAGATGGATATATTTTCACAGCCACAATTAAGCAGTTTTTAAATTACAAATTTTTATTAATTGAATTCAAATTTTACTGTCTGCCATAGTAGTAGTCTCAGGTCTCCAAAACATTAAGTAATGGTCTCTGGATTTCTGACCACTATAACACTGCCTGCATCCCCCTCCAGTGGGAGCATGTAGGGGTGAAGCCAACATTAATGAACAACGTGGTAAAGTTCCAGGTAACAGACAAACAGCAGGTTGAAGCAGATCGCAGACCAGGTTAGGAGCCTCAAATGCACATGTGGTGGTCGTGGATCCAGAATTTGATGTTATTGAGTAGGAATTTCAAGAGTTGTGTTTGGTCAGGGATGGAGAGGAACAGTACACTGAAGGCAAGGATAATAGGATTGAAGATGAAATGAAAGTTTCATGATTTATCCCACTGCTTCTGTGGTCTGTTGAAGGGAGAGTACAAGAATTCCCTACGTCACAGTCTATGAAGTAAAACAGCTGAACCTGTTATCCCATTAACAGTATTCCTGTGTTTGGTCATATTTGTGTGGAATATGATGATTCAATCTATTTTTTTTCACTTGTAGCACTGATCTTGATCTTCCTAATGGGAGGGCATTGGTCTTTTAAAAAAATGTAAGAGAAGGAAAAGAAAATGAAACAAACTCTGGCCAAAGTTATTTATAGTAACAATCAGTGACAGTATGTTAGAAATTGAATTAATACTAGAACAACACGAAGTGGTCTTTCAGTGAGGACCCAATGATAGAATTGGGCATCACAAGATGGAGTGAGGATAAAGGATGAAGTACAGCTAACATTTCACAAGGCGAGACCTCACTGAGAAGCAGTGAGTAAAAAGACCAAAAGATGGACGAGCAGAAGGAGGCTATCCAGTCCCTCAAGTCTGCTTCACCACTAAATGAGTTTTTGGTCGATCTGTTATTCCTCAATTCCATTTTCCTGTCTTTACCCCATAACCCTGATTCTTTTGCTGACAAATAATCTGTCTGTCTCAGCCTTGAATATACTTAAAGACCCAACTTTGACAGTCCTCTGCAGTAATGAATTCCACAGATTCACTACCCTTTCTCCTCACCTCTATCCTAATTGGGTGATCCTTTACTCTGAGATTATGACCTCTGGTCCTAGACTCTCCCACAAGAGGAAACAACCTCTCTGTATTTACCCTGTTAAGCCCATTAGAATCTTCTATGTTTCAATAAGGTCATCTCTCATTCTTCTAAATTCCAATGAGTACAGACCCAACCTATTCAACCTCTCCTCAGATGAAAATCCCACCATTCCCATGGTCAGCCTAATGAACCTTCTCTGGACTGCCTCCAATACCAGCATATTTTTCCTTAGATAAGTGACTAAAATTGTTCAGTATTCCAGCTATGGTCTAACTAGTACCTTGGATCGCTTTATTCAGTTGGTTACAACAAGGTTAATTTTGAAGGGATCCCTCCTTTTCTGGATATCTATTCATAATTCAAATGTATATGCACTTTAAAATTAACCAGGCTTTCTTAAATTAAAGCAAGATCGAGTTTATTTGCTACTAAATGTGATAAAATAAAATAAAATGTGACATACATATGCACAGATTAGAAATGAAAAAAAGTATGACTCAGTCTCTGAGTTCTATGAAGAGTAAATAGTGTAAGGTTGAAACCATTAAATTGATTGATGCTGGTATTGTTGACATCGGTGATGAAACAATTAATTGCAAGATTCTTGTCTCAGTGAGTTCACTGAAAGGCTTTTGTGCTGTTTCTTTTTGACAGTGACTTCATTGACTTCCAGCACTCAGAGACAGAGTTTTTTTAAAATGCAGATTGGTACGACAGGTCGGTGCAACATCGAGGGCCGAAGGGCCTGTAATGTGCTGTAATGTTCTATGTTCTCAGTGTGCCATCTTCAAGCTATGAGCTTGATAGCGCACTAGTCCATACTAGCACATCAACTCAACAGCACATTTCAACCAGGGTTAAATTTTTAACTTTTTTTTCTGTATATTTCTAGAAGGGCAAAAGACTGACAGGAATCCCCCACTTTTCGAACGTTCACTTTACACAATTTTGCTTTTACAGAAGATTTACATTCGTACCTGTTTTCATGAATCTGAAGAGGATTTTCGCTTTTACGAGAAACAGCGATACTTTCTCCCATATGTTTAAAATGCACCTTTGTTTTACACCATTTTTGGCTTATGAAAGGTTTCTTGGGATTGTTCTACTTTTTGATAGTGGGGGCTACCTAAATATGTGTGCAGTTTGAGACATAATCCACAGGAAATGGCTTTCTGCTGAGGTGTGTAATCAGCCTATCACTGTCTCTGGGGAAACAGAAGATCCCAATCCAGTTTTTTTTGAGCTGCATCTCTCCTTTTGAGAAGTTGCTGATGGAAGTTTCTTTGGCGCCCTTAGGTTTGACACTCCATAGTTCTTCTCAGGTCTTTGCCAGACAGATACTGAATTTAAATCCAGTAATCTAGGAGAAAGTGAGGACTGCAGATGCTGGAGATCAGAGTCAAGAGTACGGCGCTGGAAAAGCACAGGAGAATCGATGTTTCGGGCATTCCTGGTGAAGGGCTTATGCTGGAAACATCGATCTCCTGCTCCTTGGAGATCGATGTTTCCAGCATCTGCTGTGCTTTTCTAGCACCACACTTTTAATTCTAGTAATCTAGCCTGGTTCTATTATCCACTGCTAATCTCCTGCCTTTATCCCAATTTTCTTCCCGCCACTATTATCAAAGGACAATCCAGTGCTATCTTGAATGCCTCAGTTGAACCTACCTCCAACACATTTCCAGTGCGTTCCATACCCTCACAACAGAAAGTTGTTTTTTTCCCACATCACCATTGCTTGTTTTGCACATCATGTTAAATCTATGCCCCCATGTTCTTGATTCTTTTTCAGGTGGAAACAGCTTCTCTAAATCTACTCTGTCCAGCCTTCTCATGATTTGAAAACCTCAGTCAGATCTCCTCGCAGCCTTCTTCTTCAGGGACAACAGTCCCGACCTCTTCAATCTGCACTCCGAATTGAAGTTTCTCATTCCTGGAACCATTCTTGTAAACTGCTTCTACACTCTCCAATGCATTCACATCTTTCCTCAAGTGTAGTGTCCTCAATGGTATGCCATTCTCCAGCTAAGGTCTAACAAGGGTCTTGTACAAGGTCATCATCAACTCCTGACTCTTGGACTCGATAAGTTAACTTTAGTCGCTCCAAAAATGTGTCATGATGTTCTTCAGTTCTTAATTTCTCAAATGAAGCATAGGAAAGAACTTCCTCCCACCCTTTTGTTAAAGGAATAATCTCCTCATTGCTAGCTATCCCCCAATTTCAGGATGACTGTACACAGGCTTACTGGTTCCTCCCATTGGTCTTCATGTAACTGAACAGGCTGATTCCTGATCCATAGTTAGGAAGTCCTACAGCGTCTTGGGATCCATAGATCAGAACTTTCTTTCCTTCTCTGCCACTACTCCAGTTCATTATTAGGATGATTGGAATTCAAAAAGCAATAAAAAAAACTTATTAAGAAACTTCACTCATTTTCTCAGGCAATATGGTAGCTCAATGGTACGCACTGCTGCCTCACAGAGCCAGGGACCCCGGATCAATTCCAGCCTTTGGTGACAGTTGGTGTGGAGTTTGCACATTCTCCCCATATCTGTGTGGGTTTCCACAGATTTTCCAGTTTCCTCCCACAGTCCAAAGATGTGCAGGCTAGGTGTATTAGCCTTGGGAAATGTGGGATTACAGGGATAGGGTGGCATGTTGGTCTGGGTGAGATGTTCTTCGGTGGGTTTGTTCAGACTGATGGGCTGAATGGCCTCTTTCTGTGCTGTAGGGTTTCAATGATTCTATTTTATGATTCTAAATACAACTAGGAATGGGCAATAAGTGCTGGGCCAGCTACCCTCACCCACATCCCATGAACAAATTTAAAAAAAGGAATAACCTGCATTACTGATAAATAAATAAACATCTTAAATGGTTTAAATGCTAAAAATAGATTCTTCCTTCCTAAGTTAAGAGCTTATTGTGGACAAAATGACTTTTTCAGAGGTATGGTAGGACTACTGTCGTCATTGTGGCTATTGCAGAAAGGAGTTAATCTGATGTGAACAAGGAGAGACTTATATTTTCAAAGGTGCTTAAGTTTGAGTTATAGTAGAACATGGTAAATGGTGCAATAATCTTCATAGAGATATTGCACCATCAAAGATCATCTTTAGAAATCTCAAATGTTGTTTTTGTTGCCTGATGTTCAAATTATGCTGTCAGTCATGTATCTTACATTAACTCCTGGATGTGAGCAATAGTGCACAGTGTTTTGTGTAGGTTACACACTCGCTCTCATATATTTATAGTGACGTGGCTGGTTAACTATTAATGTTAATGTCACCACTGGCTGAAATACAACGTGTCTAAAGCTGTAAATCTAAAGAAATCATTCTTCCAATAGTAAAGTCCAATTCTTCCAATTGTAAAGCTGATCGTTACTTCATCGTTATGATGTTGAGTTCAGAACTTGACCCAATTTTCTTAACATGAAACTAACCTCTAAGGTACTTAATGATGGAGAAGGAAATTGTGCAGACTGCCAGGAGGGATTTCACAAAGCAGACTGGTAAAGGGCAATGATGTCAAACCAGAGTGGGGAACCTGCTGTGCACATATGGGTTCCGACAAAGAGAAATTTAAATCCTCATCATTAACACTCAATCTGAAGGTAAAGTCATCAATCTCAGCAGAGCAAATATCTGATCTCTTTCAATACCATTACGATGTCAGGAATGAATTAATACTTCAGACAAGAGAGATCATCCAGATTTCCCTCTCCAGTGTCTGGTCTTGTTACAAACTCTGCAAGATGTTGCTGACACCATCCCCTCTCTTAAAATAAACAGAGGCTTTGAGCTCTCATTCCCAACTTGTCATTGGAAAACCTTACCTCCAAGCTGCCCGACAGTGAAATTGGATCCTATAAAGAGTCAGGGCCATGGTTTCTTCATTCACATGAGGAGAGCTGCACATGCCCAGTCCACCATCTGCAGAATGAGACAAGATTGTGGTAAATCGCAGAACCCTCTCTTCCTTTGACAGCCGTGTATATTGATATATCGGCTCCTCGATCACTCTCCCTGCAGCATGTCGCAACTGTTGACCACCCTCTGTATATTTTTTCTTCTTGTGTAGGATGTGGGTATTGCTGGTCAAAGCAGCATTTGTTGCTCATCCCTAATTGTCCTTGAACTGGGCAGGCTTGTTCAGCCACTTTGGAGGGGCAAGTCCCAAGCAGCCATGCTTGCATTGGACCTGGAGTCACACGTAAGTTGGAACAGGTAAGGACAGCAGAGTTTTGAGTTTTGACAGTGGTGAGACCTAGCCAAGATCTAGGCCATATACAGCTCAGCCAGGCTCCTGATGATAGTGAGGTGCTGAGGGTGTCTCTGAAATCACAGGTTTCAGGACAGTTCTGTTTGTCTCTGACATGGGAAGAGGGCCCAGATCATCTGAGGAAAGAGAGGGACTCCATTGGGGAATGATGTAAATATGGCAGACACTGATGAAGAGGCTCTGGAGCTGATTGGCCAATATGGCAGGGCAGGGGTCCAGGTTCATTGACCTTGGGTGAGTCTGGAGCTCAATCACTGAGGGTGGCTTTCCGAGGATCCTCAAAAGGGTGTGCGGTCACAAGGGAGAGGGGCAGCATTCACTGCCCCAAATGAGAGTCCCTGACTGGGACATTCTGATCTCAGTGTTGCCTTCAACTGCAGACCTGCTTGGTCAGGATCGCACTTCCTGCTTCTTCCAACATGGGCAGTCAGGAGCACCATCCCCTTCCTGGAGAGAGGGTGCACCATTGGCTAAATAGGAATACTTGCACCCCGTCCACCAGGTGGGGACACTCCCTGGCACACTCACCACACACACAACTGACTCGCTGTCAGATCCTGTGACCACCAAGGTCCCTAACAGCCAGATGACTGGTCGAAGCCAGGACCAGGCCACAGTCCATTCTGATACCAGTGGCTACGCATCTTCAGTGAATGGCACGTGATTGAAGCACAGTGTGAGATAAATGAAGACCTGACAGAGCTTGCAGACCATACCCACACCCTAGCATGGACAGTCAAGGAGTCTATTCAAGCCATGACAGAGCAAGAGAATATTGGGCAACTTTCATAGAGAGTTAGATTCAGTCAGTGGATAGTTTAGGGAAGAAAATTTGTCGTCCTTATCTAGTCTAGCCTACACGTGACTCCAGACCTCCAGCAATGTCATTGACTCTTAACCTCGTCTGAAATGGCCACAGTAAACAAAAATTCAGTTCGAGGTAATTAAGAATGGACAACAAATGCAGAGTTCCGGTGATGTCCACATCCTTTTTCTTATATTTATAGATTCCCTACCATGTGGAAACACGCATTTGGCTCAACAAGTCCACACCGAATCCCCGAAGAATAGCCTATCTAGGCCCAATCCCTACCCTATTACTCTACATTTACCCCTGACTAATCCACCTAACCTACACATCCCTGAATACTATGGGCAATTTAGCACGGCCAATTCATCTAACCTGCACATCTTTGTAGGAGGAAACCCACGCAGACATGCAGAGGATGTGCAAACTCCACACAGACAGGCCCCCGAGGTTGAAATCGAACCCGGGTCCCTGGCGCTGTGAGGCAGCAGCGCTAAACACTGAGCTACCGTGCTCATGGTATGTGGATGTCACTGGTCTGACCAACATTTATTGCCTGTCCCCAGTTTCCCTTGAGAAGGTGGTGGTGGTGGCTTTCTTAAACTGCTCTCGGTAGACCCACGGTACTGCTGGGAGGAAGAACAAAGAGAGTACGAGAATGGAAGCTCCTCAGCTCTCACAGCAAGGCGTGGATGGCACTTTCACTTCCTTGTACACTTATTCACCCCTTTTTTTATCATGGTAATCTACCACTTAGAGTCCAGCAAGACTCTGACCCAATCCAGGCACCTGGAAAACCTAATTGTCCAGTTAATTGTTATGGGTGGGTGGTGAGTGAGATTCTGATGTCACACCCCTCATACCATCCATATTATGATCTGGTATTGGCTCAACCCAATGGTGCCCAGAGTTTCCACTCTGCCCAAACTGCAGGGCTGCCTGTTGCTTGCTGCTGATTGAGGTTGGAACAGTATTTGACATAAATGAGAAACAGTTTCTCCTTAGGCAGCATTTATTCGAAGAGTTTCGATCAGGTGCAGCAGCTAGTGCACAGCTGTTTGATTTGATTTGATTTATTGTTATGAGACACAGTGAAAAGTACTGTTTTGCGTGCCATATAGGCAAACCATACCTTATGTAAGTACATCAGGGTCATTGTATAGAATGCAGAATACAGTGTAATAGCTGCAGAGAAGGTGCAGAGAGTTCTGTTCATACGTCTGATAACAGCGGGGACGAAGCTGTTCTTAAATATGTTGGTGCCTGTTTTCAAACTTTTGTAACTTCTGCCTAATAGAAGAAGGTGGAATAGAGAATAACTGGGAAGGGAGGGGTCATTGATTATGTTGGCTGCTTTCTCGAGGCACAGAAAATATAGACGGAGTCAATGGGTGGAAAGCTGGGGTTTTCGTGATGGACTCGGCTACCTTCACAACCCTTTGTAATTTCTTGTGGCCTTGCGCAGAGCAGTTGCCATACCAAGCTGTGATGCATCTGGAAAGGATGCTTTCTATGGTGCATTTATAAAAATTGGTAAGAGTCATTGTGAACATGCTGAATTTCTTTAGCCTTCTGAGGAAGTAGAGGTGTTGGTGTGTTTTCTTTACTATAACGTTGATGTGGAAGGACCAGGATAGATTGCTGGTTTTATTTACTCCGAGGAACTTAAAGCACCATTGAACAGACAGGGGCATGTCCTACACTCCACTTCCTTAAGTCAATGACCAGCTCCTTCATTTTGCTGATATGAAGGGAGAAATTGTTGTCTTTATACCATGCCACTAAGCTCTCTACCTCTTTCCATACTCTATTTCGTCGTTGCTTAAGATCTGACTGACTACAATGTGCCATCAGCAGATTTGTGAATGGAGTTAGAGCTGAATTTGGCCACAAGGTTGCGAGCGTATGAGGAGTATGGGAAGAGGCTGAGTACACAGCCTTGTGGGCACTGGTGTTGAGGAATATTGTAGAGGCAGTGTTGTCGTCCGTCCTTACTGATTGTGGTCTGTGGGTCAGGAACTCAAGAATCCAGTGATAGAGGAGGGAGTACAGTCCTAGGTCTCGAGGTTAGAGATGAGTTTTGTTGGAATTATGGTGTTGAAGGTGAAGCTAAAGTCAATAGGTACGAGCCTGACGTAGGTATCTTTGTTATCCAGATGTTGTAGGGATGAGTGTAGGGCCAAGGAGATGGCATCTGCTGTGGACGCCTTGTGATGTTAGGCGAATTCTAGTGGATGAAGGCAGGCTGGGAGGCTGGAGTTGATGTGAACCATTACTAAAACTCTCAAAGCACTTCATAAAGTCAGGTGGATTGGTCATGCTAAATTACCCATAGTATCTAGGTATATGCAGGCTGGATGGATTAGCTCTGGGAAATGCAGAGTTACAGGGATAGGGTAGAGGGGCGGGTCTGTGTGGGATGCTTTTAAAAGAGTCAGTGTGGACTCAATGGGCTGAATGGCCTGCTTCCACATTGTAGGGATTCTATACTTCTATGACAATGCTAGATGTCAGAATCACCAGATGGTAGTCATTGAGGCATGCTGCCTGATGTTCCTTTAGCACCTGGATGATAGTAGTTTTCTTGAAAGTGGGGACTTCAGATGGGTGTAAGGAGAGATTAAACATGTCTGTGAATGCTCCCGCCAGCTGGTCTCCACAGGATCCAAGGGCACAGCAGGGGACTTCATCCGAGCCAGTTGCTTTCCGTGGATTCATTCTTAAGAAGGTTGATCTAATGTCTGTGCCAGTAACTGTAGGTACAGGTGCATTCGAGTCAGGAGGGTGGTGCTGGAAAAGCACAGCAGGTCAGGCGCCATCCGAGGAGCAGCAAACTCGACATTTCGGACAAAAGCCCTGATGCAGGCTAGATCCACTAGAACGTCGATTTTCCTGCTCCTCAGATGCTGCCTGACCTGCTGTGCTTTTCCAGCACCACACTCTTGATTGTAACCTCCAGCATTTGCAGTCCTCACTTTTGCACAGGTGCATCCGAGGCTGTTGGGGCAGGTGACATCATTTCACTGACCTTCTGTTCATAATGAGCGTAGAATGCATTGAGCTCATTGGCAAGGGATGCATTGTTGCCAGCTGTTCTACTCAAGTTTGCTTTGTAGCCCACTGTGGGATGTGGGATCATTACATTGCTGTGCCACATCACTGCCCAGTGCTGGAGCATCAGCAGCCTATTGTCATAAAGTTACCACTGCCAGTATTATATACACTGCTACATACAGTACTAAACAGGTACGATACAGTATTGGTCGGAAGGAAGCTTTTGAAGAATTTGAATTGCCATGTGAAACCCGGAGGTAGAGCAAGAAGTTGAGGCAGTCTGGGTGGGGTGGGATGGGGTGGGGGGGATGTTAGGAGGTGGTGGTTATTCATGGATTTTAAAAAGTCATTAACATGAAGTCAAGCTGGGATGATTTTTGCATGCGCTGGTGCTGGCTTCACTGTGCATGGAATGTGGTGACATCAGCAGCAGCCAACATGCATCGTGAAGTCTGTCACAGCCTCTTAACATCACCGACTCCTTCTGCTGGCGGCCATTTTATGAGCCATTTTATTGTTTGGGGTATTCTGAATAAATCCTTCCAAGATAAAGACGATTTTAAAGATACATATAAAACGTAACAACATTCACTCATAAGTTAACTTCAATGTACTTCAACCAGTGGCCAGAGGAAAAACCAGTAAAACGTGTGAGTGACACACACTTGCTCAATTTGTCTTGAACACCTTGAAGTGGAGCTCTGGTGTAATAACCAGCACACTCATTTCTAGGTATTTCTGGGGATTATTTCCATTTTATTCCCTCGAAGTGGAAAATGTGTGAATCTCTCTCTCTTATTTCATGCAGACGTTACTGTTATAAGTAATTCTGTTTATGTAACACAGATGCTTCATGTCATTTCTTTCTTTTTCACTTTTGATTTATTTAGGAATATTCAGAAATAAGATTTACATCATTTCCCAAATGCTTCAAGTGAGAAGGGGAACTTAATTACACTCAAACTGGGAGTCATTCCTAGCACTGATTGTCTCTGCCTCTTGAGCAGTTCAGAAGGTCGGTGATATATTGCTTTCGCTGAGGGGGGTGATGGGCGATTGACCAAAATCCAGCCCCCTCTTCAATCAATAAATGCAAAGTACCACCTCTAGCATTATTATTTGCAGCTTAAGTAAATTTGTTCAGGGAGGTTGGGGCCCCCAAGCCTCATCTGTCCTGCTCCAACTCGCTTTTGTTGTAAATTGTTTCCAGTGGTTCTGGTAGATTGATGAGTTTGATCAAGTGCTTTGATCTTGCCTGAGGGAATCGGAAAGCTCGGTGGAGAAGGGCTCAAAATCTCATCAGGCCCTTTGTGTACAACCTGGGAGCTTACCTCCCACTCAAAGTGAAACAATATGCTTAAAACTGGCTTGGAAAACAGTGTGTTCTTCTGACACAGCTCCATGTGGGGTTTTATTCCAGCAGCCATGAATAAACACTGTTGCCTCTGTGTCTAAAAAATGTATGGTTCAGGACCAAGATCCAGTTTGAGTCCTGTACCCCCACAGTGACACTGCAATGCTGTGCTGAGGGAGTGGGAACTGTTGGAGGTGTGACTTGTAGATGAGATGTTAAATCCAGGGCCTGCCTGCCTGCTGTCTTTTGAACAATCCTGTGAATAGTAATATTTCAAAGAAATATTATTTTACATTATTTTATATATATTGTACTGACCAAACTCTGAAAAATGCTTTGATTATCTTAGCCATTAATGCCTTGCTATTTCTGGGA
>NC_057749.1:1769564-1780966 GCF_004010195.1 Chiloscyllium plagiosum
AGCTCCCTCTGCACTCTGAACTCTCACTGATCTGTGTACATCTACACCCAGCTCCCTCTGCCACTCTCTGCACTCTCAGTGATCTGTGTACATCTACACCCAGCTCCCTCTGCATTCTGCACTCTCAGCGAACTGTGTACATCTACACCCAGTTCTCTCTGCTCTCTGCACCCTCAGAGGTCTGTGTACATCTACACCCAGCTCCCTCTGCACTCTGCACTCTCAGAGATCTTTGTACATCTACACCCAGCTACCTCTGCACTCTGCACTCCCAGAGACCTGTGTACATATACACCCAGCTCCCTCTGCACTCTCAGTGATCTGTGTACATCTACACCCAGCTCCATCTGCACTCTCTTCACTCTCACTGATCTATGTACATCTACACCCAGCTCTCTCTGCATTCTCTGCACTCTCAGAGATCTATATACATCTAAACCCTGCTCCCTCTGCACTCTCTGCACTCTCACTGATCTGTGTACATCTAAACCCAGCTTCCTCTGCTCTCTGCATTCTCAGTGATCTGTGTACATGCACACCCAGCTGCCTCTGCTCTCTGCACGCTCAGAGTACTGTGTACATCTACACCCAGCTCTCTGCTCTCTGCATTCTCAGAGATCTGTGTACATCCACACCCAGCACTCTCTCCTCTCTGCACTCTCAGAGATCTTTGTACATCTACACCCAGCTCTCTGCTCTCTGCATTCTCAGAGATCTGTGTACATCCACACCCAGCTCCCTCTGCTCTCTCTGCACTCTCAGAGATCTGTGTACATCTACACCCAGCTCTCTCCTCTCTGTACTCCCAGAGATCTGTGTACATCTACACCCAGCTCTCTGCTCTCTGCATTCTCAGAGATCTGTGTACATCCACACCCAGCTCCCTCTGCTCTCTCTGCACTCTCAGAGATCTGTGTACATCTACACCCAGCACTCTCTCCTCTCTGCACTCTCAGAGATCTGTGTACATCTACACGCAGCTCTGGGCTCTCTGCATTTTCAGAGATCTGTGTACATCCACACCCAGCTCCCTCTGCTCTCTCTGCACTCTCACTGATCTGTGTACATCTACACCCAGCACTCTCTGCTCTCTGTACTCCCAGAGATCTGTGTACATCTACATCCAGCTCTCTGCTCTCTGCACTCTCACTGACCTGTGTACATCTACACCCAACTCCCTCTCCATTCTGCACTCTCAGAAATCTGTGTACATCTACACCCAGCTCCCTCTGCACTCTCAGTGATCTGTGTACATCTACGGCCAGCTCCCTCTGCTCTCTGCACTCTCAGAGATCTGTGTACATATACACCCAGCTCCCTCTGCTCTCTGCACTCCCAGAGCCCTGTGTACATATACACCCAGCTCCCTCTGCACTCTCAGTGATCTGTGTACATCTACAGCCAGCTCCCTTTGCTCTCTGCACTCACAGAGATCTGTGTACATCTACACCCAGCTCCCTCTGAATTCTCTGCACTCTCGCTGATCTGTATACATCTAAACCCAGCTCCCTCTGCTCTCTCTGCACTCTCACTGATCTGTGTACATCTAGACCCAGCACCCTCTGCTCTCGCTGCATTCTCAGAGATCTGTGTACATCTACACCTAACTACCTCTGCACTCTGCACACTTAGAGATCTGTGTACATCCACACCCAACTCCCTCTGCTCTCCGCACTCCCAGAGATCTGTGTACATCTACACCCAGCTCCCTCTGCACTCTGCACTCTCAGTGATCTGTGTACACCTACACCCAGCTCCCTATGCACTCTCTGCATTCTCAGAGATCTATGTACACCTACACCCAGCTCCCTCTGTGCTCTCTGCATTCTCAGAGATCTGTGTACACCTACACCCAGCTCCCTCTTCACTCTCTGCATTCTCAGAGATCTGTGTACATCCATAACCAGGGGACATTGCTCTACATTTGTGTCCGAGATGCAATACTCTGCTTTTTTTGTGTGTGAAATCAGTAGAAATGAATGCTGGGTTTCTATAACATTCAGAACTTCCATAATGCCAGTATGTCCAGGTGACCTTTGGGAGCTGGTGCTGGAGTGCTATTGTCACTGGCCTGATAATCCAGAGGCTGACTTCATATTTTGATGATATGTATTTGAACCCCCCCAGTGTTGGAAATTACATTCGATAAATCATTCTGGAACTTTAGCTGTCAGCAATGGTTGGAGATGGTTGCAACTGTTTTCCTTGGGGAGATGAAGGATATGGGGAAATTTAATAGAAATCTTAAAAATTGAGGTGTCTGGACAGATTAGATGGGGAGAAGCTGTCCTCACTTGTAAACAAGAGGGAACAAATTCAGTGTTTTTCAAAAGAGTGAAGGTGAGATGAGAAAAACATTTTCACACAGTGAATAGTTAGTGTCTGCAGTGCACTACTGGAAATGTGGTCAGCTGAGGTATTCAAAGGGGATAAGTACTTAAACAGAAACAATGTGTCAGGTTATGGAGGAAGAATGCTGAAAGAACGAATGCAGGCACTTTGGGCTGAATGGCCTCCTCCTGTACCGTAACAATCCAGTGATAAAGTGAAGTTGAGAGCTACCATCAATTGTTGTTAAAAACCCACCTGGTTCACTAATATCCTTTAGGGATAGAATGACTACATGTGACTCCAGACCCACAACAATATGGTTAACTTTTATCTGCTTCTGAAATGGCCCAAAAAAGCCCCAATCAATTAGTGCTGGGCAACAAATGCCTGATGAAGAACCTACGCTTGAACCATTGATTCTCCTGCTCCTCGGATGCTGCCTGACCCGTTGTGCTTTAACAGCGCCACACTTTTTGACTCTGGTCTCCAGCATCTGCAGTCCTCACTTTCTCCTTGCCAGTGATGCCCACATCCATGAATGAATAAAGAGAAATGAAATGTCATACTGACTGATTGGTTGGCGAAACATATTTGAGGGCCTGAATGTCGTCCTCCTATCATCAGAACCCAATCCGATTACTCCCAAAGCTGTCATTCAACAATCTCCTGGCAGATGTTTTCCCCCACTCGAAGGAAAAGGTGCTAATCTCACTGAACATTGAGCTCAGTACCACTAATGCTGCAGCTTTGTAACTACCTGACCGGGCTGAGTTAATAAACTCGCAAAGTCATTGCTTTACCAAGGGATGTTTTTGGCTGGTGAGCAGGATGCAGTTTGGCGACAAAACCCTATCAACTGGTTTCCTCCTGACCACCAGTTTGCTTAGAACCAGAGCTTCGTGTTTGCCTCAGATAGTTTGAGGAGACATTTTAATGAATATTCCTGAGAAAGGAGAGGCTATTCAGGCACTCAAATGTGCCCTATCAATTCATTCATTACTCTGTATGCAGGTTACAGGTTTAGCAAGCAACTGTGTGAGGAAGCTAAGAAGCAGCAGCAGAGGAACAGTGAGTGCTGGTGAGCAGAGTGAAGGGAGTGTATGGGGAGCACACAGGACTGGAGACTGGGGATGGCGATGAACTGGGGTACAGAACTGCAGAGTGATACAGTAAGATCTCAGAATCATGGTATGGTCACAGCACAGAATGAGTCTGTGTAAATGCAACTCACACTGTGGACTTTCCCCATAGCCCTTGCAAATTGTTTCTCTTTAAATACATATCCATTCTCTTTAGAAAGCCCTGATTGAATCTGCTTCCAACACCCTCTCATATAAGTGGACATAGTTTATAAACTACTCAATCTAGGGCAATCTAATCGACTAATTGGATGTAATATGACAAACTTCAGCAGAAGGCAGGATTTGAAGATAGACTTCTGGCCCACAGGCAGGGGCAGTGCCATGAGATCTCTTACCCCTTTTAGTTATTTTCTAATCAACCTATTCAGACATGTTATTACACACCTCTGGAGCAGGTGAGACTTGAACCTAGGCCGCCTGGTCCAGAGGTAGGGAAACTACTACTGCACCACAAAGGTCCTCCCTTGTCTCCTTTATACCTACCGAGTCAGCCAACCTCAGTCGCTACACAGCTACCGGCTCCAGGAGCAGTCCTAACCACTTACTACATGGCAAGCTAATCACTTATCTTACCTCTAGTTTGTTTTTTCTAAACTGTTTGAACTGGTTCTCAATTGACTGACCAATGGGAGCAAGTTGTCCTTATCTGTGTTGTCCTCATGACTTTGAACATCTTGATCAAATCTCCTTTCTAGGGAAAACAGTGGCAGATTCTCCGATCTGTCCACATCAAAGAAGCTCTTCCTCCATGGAAGCTACTCTTGTGAAACTTTCCTGTGGTCTTGCTAATGCTTTCACATTCTTCCTAAAATGGCAGTGCCCACATGGGTGTGTGTGTGTGCGTGTGTGTGTGTGTGTGTGTGTGTGTAAAACCAGGGTGGAGTTGGAAATGGGTGAGAAGGGGAGAATACAATTTTCTTTTTTCCAGAACTTTCCAGATTAAAATCAAGAGACAGGGTGTATCAAGCATCCTATCAAACAATAGCTGCCTCACAGTCAGAGCCACAAACCAGGCCTTTGAAATTCATGACTAGAGCAGTAGTTAGACGCTACAGAAGATTGCTGAGGATGACAGATTGATGCATGGGCCATGTTTTGAAGGGTGGAGGTGAATATCTAAAGCAGGGTCCTGCCCAGGATATGGGTTATGGAGGGGAATGGTTCCTTTAGTATAGCTCAACCAATTGGCACCAGGTTTCTTTGTTAAGCCAATCCGAAAGTAGCAAGGGTATTCCATCAGAGAATGGAGCCCCATCCACCTGCTGGATGTGACCAAACAAAAGGGCCACTGCCCCTTTAAATACAAGGCTGCAGAGGGGTTGTTTCAGACCTGGAACTCGCTGAATGATTCAGAGCTCTGTGCTCTTGTGTAATGAGCAGCAGAGTTTGAGAAAGCAGCAGCTGGGAGTCAGACTCTCTGACAGCAGTCGGCAAGCAGTGATCGCTCGGCAGAGGAGCTGTGACAGAGTACCAAGCCTCTGAGAGGAGACCCATGCAAAATGCCCAACTTTGCAGGCACTTGGAAGATGAGGAGCAGTGAGAATTTTGATGAGCTGTTGAAAGTACTGGGTAAGACTGAAATGTCTTTACAGCTCCCTTCTTCCAGACATCACTGTAGTTACTAGGCTGGATATTACAGAGATGTGAAGCTACAAGCTAGTTTTAATATTCTGGTTAAATCTTGATCTAATGCTAGGATTGCTTCTCTTTAATTAGTCAGAATAGATAAACCCATTGTTTAATTCATCTTTCCGAAAATATAAAAAATACAATGACAAAACTGAAGATCCGTTTAATTAAGAATTAAAGCAATCCATTAGTTGTGGTACCCTGTCTTGTATTTTCTTTGCATTTTCCAGGAATCATCCAACGGCACTTCAGAGTTAGAGTGTTGCTCATTTTAGCCCTGATGCATTTGTTTCTTTTTAATGAATGTTCTATGAGGTGGTGTTTGTTATTGAAACGGGGTGGATGGTCTAGGTCAGAATTCTCTCAGTTTGGTTCCTCCATAAACAGAGTCCTCAACTTGTACTGTGAGCTGGTCATTATTTGGAGCAATTTATGTTGAGTTCTTGCAATAGAAGGCATTGGTGGCCTTCAGTAAATATCAGCTCCACATGCCCCCACTAATCCTCCATGGAGAAACTGAGGACTGCAGATGCTGGAGGTCAGAGTTGAGTGTTGCTGGAAAAGCACAGCCGGTCAGGCAGCGTCTGAGGAGAAAGAGAATCGATGTTTCGGGCATGAGCCCTTCATCAGGAATGATGAAGAGCTCATACCCGAAACATTGATTCTCTTTCTCGTTGAATGCTCCATGCCCAGACATAGAAAATTGAAGAGAGACAGAACAATTGCATGGATCACGTCCTGCCCCAATATTTGTTCTCGCGTCTACCCCAAACTCAAGAGTTATACTTGATTTGAAACATTAACTCTGTTTCTCTTTCCACGGGAGTTGCCAGATCTGCTGAGTTCCTCCAGCATTCTCCGTGTTTATTTCTAGCTCACACTGACTCTTTCTTCAAATGTCACCACCCAGGGGTCAACGCAATGCTGAGGAAGGTGGCAGTGGCAGCTGCATCAAAGCCACTGGTGGAGATCAGGCAGGACGGAGACCAGTTTTACATCAAGACCTCCACCACGGTGAGGACTACCGAGATCAACTTCAAAATAGGAGAGGAGTTTGAGGAGGAGACAGTGGACGGGAGAAAATGCAAGGTGAATGCCTGCGATAGCGTTAGGAATACCTGCGATCGCAGGCACACTGATCAACAACTCATTGTGGCCTTGATGGTGTTTAGTCAGAGAAAAGTATTTTGTGATAATGCAAACTGATGCACAGAAAGTAATTACTACCTATTTGAGAAGTCATTTTGATTGAATTAGCCGGTGTATCAAATAGTTACGTTGTGGATTAAGTATTTCCTGCTGCTCGATTTGCAGAATAAACTGCAATTGGTTAAATCCTGTGATGCTGTAAATCTGAATGCTTGGAGCAACTCAGCAGGTCTGGCAGCATCTGTGGGGAGAGAAACCGTGTTAACATTTCCAGTCCAGTATGAATCTTCTTCAGTTATGAAGCAGTCATCATGGATTTGAAGCATTGACTTTCTCTCTCCATAGAGCTGCTGAGTTTGTCCAGCAGTTTCTGGGTTTGTTAGATTCAGTAGTTGCCTCTACCTGTGAATGACTGGGCGGGAGGGATGCTGAGAAGTATTTTTCACACAGTAACAGAGCGGAAGATATCAGATACAAGGGGGAGCACGTAACATTGAGATGGACAGGGTGCATCATTAACATGAAGTAAACAAGCTGGGGGTGGCTCCCTGCAGTGATACAAAAAATGAAGGGTGATTAATTCATCATCAGCTGGGCCCATTCTATTTACAATGAAAGTAATAATACTGTAGATAACTTAATTCACAGTAAAATCTAAGCAGCTCCTGAATAGATTCAGATAACCACAACAAGGCTTGGGGAAATGGGAATTTGAAATGTCTCTCTCCCACTCTCTTCCCTGTTCATTGCTTACTTGGCCCTCTGCTGCTCTCTCACTCACTGTGGTTCTGGTTCATATAGCTCATTATGATGTGAGCACTGTGTCAGAGAGTGAGGGAGCCCAGGGTTCAAACTCAATCAAAGCAGCAGCTGCTGCCTTCAGAGTCCAACGCTCACTGTTGACAGACAGCATGTAGACAATGAACAAGAAATTTACATTCTGGTAGCACCTTTCATGACCTCAGCAAGTTCCAACACACTTTACAACCAACGAAGAACTTTTTTAAAGTGTAGTAATGGAGGAACTCAACAACCAGTTTGCACACAGCAGGCTCCTACAAATGAGACAATGGCCAGAGCATCTCTTTTTTAATGATATTATTTCAGGGATAAATATCTTGCTGGTCGCCGGAGAGGAATCTACTACTCTTCCTCAAAATAGAGCCATATTCCCTTCTATACTAATCCAAGAAGACAGTTGGCACTTCTGGTTGATGTTTCATTCCAAAGGACAGGCCTCCCTGCTGTATAGTAAATGTGGGTTAACTTCCTGTGCGACAGTGAGCAGGCTTTACTGAACAGCACTATATCCAGCGGATGGAAAGAGAGGACATCTCATCTCGAGTCCAAGGCACCCACACTCTAGATCCATGCAACTTGGCCTCACAATGACAAGCCTTTTTTCTGATATATTCAGAAGCTACACCCAGAGTTAAGGGACAATTCTCTTTCCTCACTCTAGAATTATTTTGCTTGAATCTCTCCAGTGAGATTCACTCAAACACGCAATCTTCTGACTGTGAGCAGATGTATTCCCTTTTCTGAGGTAGGGTAGCTATGGTCAGGAGGCTTTGCGCACTCTTCTTGGGGATAGGAAATGCCCTAGTTGGGGTTATAACTGGCATATATGATCAAGTGCGGGACCCTGGACAGGTGTATACGAGGAAGGGAGGGAGGGTGGCACGTGGTGACAGGGTGAGATTTCTTTATTATTGGGGGCTCAGAGATGTTAAACTCTGGATTAAAGTCAAAGGTTTAAGTGAGGCTTTGCTGAGCTGCTGTGTTCTGAATTTATTGAATGAATTTCCAGCATGAAGACTCTCGGCTGCTTTATTGTTTAGCTTTGAATTGATTCAATTTTGTTCAATTGCACACTGTACGAATTCTGTGTATAATTGGCCAGCTGAGAGAGAAAGCCAAGCCAAAGTGTTTTTAGAAGTTGTTTGGATGATTTGTTTGGTTTATTCAGTGTGGCTTTTGGATTGGGAGTTGGGGCAAAATTGAGAAATTTGATTGGTTGGTTGAAAGTGCTCTGCCCATACAAAAAAAAGTAGCATTTTGTAGAGATGGTAACTTATGATCATTCACCAGAATTTTGGATCTTTTGTGGTATTTTTAAATTTCATTAGGACAATAATTCGGATTTTCTCCACCATGGTTTCTTAATTCTTCGTGGATTTTTTTTTGTTGGTCACAAGGAGATGTTACAGCAAATCAGCAAGGTTAACCAACTCATTAATGAGGTACGTAAAGTCTAATAGGTTTGACAGCCTGGATGGGTACCAGAGGCGTGACTGAATTATGAATCGTAGAGATATGGCAGAAAACAAGAGATTGGGATGGGAAAGGCACGATGAACTGAATGGCCTTTCACTGTGAGGTGTGATTGCCAAATATGACACGAGCTAATTTCCTTCTAGATTACATTGTAGGATAAAGGCAAAATAACGTCCTTACAATCTTAAAGCCAGAAAGCAACAGCTGCTAATACTTGTTGGAGTCAGTAAATGGAATTGAATATGTTTTTCTATCTGTATCTCCATTTTATATTTGGTTAAAACTGCAGTGAAGCTCACTCAAGATAGACTTTTGGTTTAAAGGCAGGAGGAAGGGCTAAATATACGCACCATGTTCTCTCCCAGAGGTCTCACCCAGGCTGAGGGGCAGCCAGTGGAAATATGAGCACACAGCATCACTGGCCTTCATTTCTCTCTCTCTCTCCACACCCCTACATTCATTCATTGTCTTTCTCTCTCTCACACACACACACATACACACTCTACAGCTATCAGGAACTCAAATGTGCCACTCCAACATGGCAAATCACAATGTGTACAGCTCTGAGTTTCTTTTTATTTATTCATTTTGTGGGATGTGGGCATTCATTCATTGTCTTTCTCTCTCTCTCACACACACACACACATACACACTCTGCAGCTATCAGGAACTCAAATGTGCCACTCCAACATGGCAAATCACAATGTGTACAGCTCTGAGTTTCTTTTTATTTATTCATTTTGTGGGATGTGGGCATTGCTGGCTGGACAGCATTTATTGCCTGTTCCTAGTTGCCCTTGAGAAGGAGATGGTGAGCTGCCTTCTTGAACCACTGCGATCCATCTGCTGTGGGTTGACCATAATGCCATTAGAGAGGGAATTTCAGGATTTTGACCGAGCGACAGTGAAGGAATGGTGATATTTGAAAACACTAGCTTTCAGAGCGCTGCTCCTTCATCAGGTGATTGTGATGGTCAGGTGGATGAAGGAGCAGCGCTCTGAAAGATAGTGCTTCAAAATAAACCTGTTGGACTATAACCTGGTGTTGTGTGATTTTTAAATTTGTACACCCCAGTCCAACACTGGCATCTCCAAATCATGACTACCATCGTCCATTTTTCAGCCAACTGCATGATCTGTATCTATCTTGGTAATATAGTTTTTAAATACTTCCTGAAATTATGCTTTCAATATTACAGGACAGTTTTACCTGCCCATTCCCAGTTATTTCGACAACAAAGATCAGGCCAGTTCTGGGCCAGGCTGTGTGGCCTTCTTGCCTGAGGGCCAAGAGTGAGCTTGTTGAGTTTTTATGTTAAATACAACCCTTTTCATAGTCAATTGCCTGAATGTGACCACGAAAGACCAGATTAATAAATTAATTTACTTAATTTAAGGAGATGGTATTGCATCAACCATCCCATGGTATAGTCCAATGTGACAGATATAAGTAGACATTCCATCAAAGAATTTAAATTCAATTTGTTAGTGAATCGTAAATAATATGTTAGTTTGATTAATGATGGTGGGGAAACTACAAGATTGACATAAAAATGGCCTGGCCTACATTGACTCCAGACCCACAGCAATGTGATTGACTCTAAAGCACCTCCAATGGCCATTCATAGAACATAGAACATAGAACAGTACAGCACAGAACAGGCCCTTTAGCCCACGATGTTGTGCTGACCACTGATCCTCATGTATGCACCCTTAAATTTCTGTGACCATATGCATGTCCAGCAGTCTCTTAAATGTCCACAACGACCTCGCTTCCACAACTGCTGCTGGCAACACATTCCATGCTCTCACAACTCTCTGTGTAAAGAACCCGCCTCTGACATCCCCTCTATACTTTCCTCTAACCAGCTTAAAACTTTAACCATCGTGTTAGTCATTTCTGCCCTGGAAAATAGTCTCTGGCTATCGACTCTATCTATGCCTCTCATTATCTTGTATACCTCAATTAGGTCCCCGCTCAGTCAACCTCTCTTCATAAGATAAGCCCTCCAGTCCAGGCAGCATCCCGGTAAACATCCTCTGAACCCATTCCAAAGCATCCACATCTTTCCTATAATAGGGTGACCAGAACTGGACGCAGTATTCCAAGTGCGGTCTAACCAAAGTTTTATAGAGCTGCAACAAGATCTCACCACTCTTAAACTCAATCCCCCTGTTAATGAAAGCCAAAACACCATATGCTTTCTTAACAACCCTGTCCACTTGGGTGGCCATTTTAAGGGATCTATGTACCTGCACACCAAGATCCCTCTGTTCCTCCACACTGCCAAGAATCCTATCCTTAATCCTGTACTCAGCTTTCAAATTCGACCTTCCAAAATGCATCACCTCACATTTATCCAGGTTGAACTCCATCTGCCACCTCTCAGCCCATCTCTGCACCCTGTCAATGTCCCGCTGCAGCCTACAACAGCCCTCTATACTGTCAACGACACCTCCAACCTTTGTGTCATCTGCAAACATGCTGACCCATCCTTCAATCCCCTCATCCAAGTCATTAATAAAAATTACAAACAACAGAGGCCCAAGGACAGAGCCCTGTGGAACACCACTCACCACAAACTTCCAGGCAGAATATTTTCCTTCTAATACCATTCGCTGTCTTCTGTTGGCCAGCCAATTCTATATCCAGACAGCTAAGTTCCCCTGTATCCCATTCCTCCCGAACTTCTGAATGAGCCTACCATGGGGAACCTAATCAAATGCCTTTCTGAAGTCCGAATACACCACATCCACAGCTCGACCCTCATCAACTTTCCTAGTCACATCCTCAAAAAACTCATGACCTGCCCCTCACAAAGCCGTATTGACTGCATTTAATCAAGCCATGCTCTTCCAGATGGTCATAAATCC
>NC_057749.1:1781101-1809191 GCF_004010195.1 Chiloscyllium plagiosum
GGCCCTACTCTTTCTTTGACCATTCTCTTATTCCTCACGTAAGTGTAAAATGCCTTTGTGTTCTCCCTAATCCGTTCTGCCAACCCTTTCTCGTGCCCCCTCCTGGCTCTCCTCAGACCATTTTTAAGCTCCTTCCTCGCCTGCCTGTAATCCTGTAGAGCTGAGCTTGATCCTAGCTTCTCCTACCTTATGTAAGCTACCTTCTTCCTTTTGATGAGACACTCCACCACTCTCATCATCCAAGGTTCCTTTATCTTACCCCTTCTTACCTGTCTCAGAGGGCATATTTATTCATCACTCGCAACAACTGTTCCTTAAACAGTCTCCACATGCCTATAGTGCCTTTACCATGGCACAATTGCTCCCAGTCCATGCTTCCTAGGCAATTAATGGATGGCCAACAAAATGCCTACTGTCAGAGTGCACACATCCCAAAAGAAAAATCACTTGCTGTGGCAGGATTTGAATTCATGATCTTTGGGTTGAAGGGATAAAATCAAGGAGAAATTGTATACTCACATGTAGGGTCATAGCCTGTAGGAAGCTGTGTACAGAACTAACAGGTGAGACATCACAGACTGGGGATCTTTGTGCAGAGTGAGATTATTTCTGTATGCTGAACTGGTATCTCTTAACATCTTCATCCTGTTTGTTGTAGAGTCTGCCCAACTGGGAAAATGAGAACAAAATCTATTGCAAGCAGACTCTTCTTAGTGGCAGTGGACCCAAAACACACTGGACTCGTGAACTGGTCAACGATGAGTTAATTCTGGTGGGTGATTCTGATTTTCTAATGAACACCACTCTTAGAGGAGGTAGTATTAAATAGAAATAGGAACAGTGACAACAGGAGCAGGAGAAGGCCATTCAACCCCCCAAGCCTTCTCTGCCATTAAATTTGATTGTAGCTGATCTTTTACCTCAATGCCATGTTCTTGCACTAGCCTGATATCCATTAATGACTTTGACTTTACTCTTTCTTTACTTTGTCATGCCATGATAGTTGTTATGACATGGTTATTGAGAATAGTGTTCAGTCCCATGGTGGAGTTTGAAGTCATGTCCCCAGAGCATTAGTCTGAGCCTCTGGGCTCCATTGACCCAGGCAATATTTATCCCTCATTACCTTAGTGTTACCATGCTTTCCCACTATGCATGTGCTTGCCATGTACAAATTGGCCCCTATAGTGATTACACTTCAAAGATATTTAATTGGCTGTAAAGTGCTTGTCCGGGGGTTATGAAAGGTGGCATGAAAATTCTAATCTTTCTTTTATATTTTGCTGTTGAATTTAATTCCTGAGACCAGACATTGCATATTCTGAAAGTAAGTGCGGGATCTTGGAGTGAACTGGTTCTAATGATAAAATAATTGTCTTTTCTTTCATTTTAGACGCTGGTTGCTAATGATGTTGTGTGTACGAGGATCTACGTTAAAGAGTAA
Source organism: Chiloscyllium plagiosum (assembly GCF_004010195.1). Classification (NCBI taxonomy): domain Eukaryota; kingdom Metazoa; phylum Chordata; class Chondrichthyes; order Orectolobiformes; family Hemiscylliidae; genus Chiloscyllium; species Chiloscyllium plagiosum. Next base: position 1,782,546 of record NC_057749.1, read on the forward strand.
CTGCATCCCACCAGTATTTTAACTGGGGAAAGCCCATTGGCTGCCAGATCACCACCTGATTACCACGTGCATGATGTTCACTGATACTGAACACTGATGGTCCAGGGATTGCATTAATGTTGTAGTTTTTACTTTAATATTGACAGATCTCATTGATGTTTGTGATGGTGACGTTGTAAAACATCTGAAGTTTATTAAGTGTATCTTATTTTACACAGTCTTGTGCACTTTTATATGTCTGATGTAGAAATGTTGAGCAATAACCTGTAATGGCAAAATGTGTCACTTATTAAAACTGCCAGGTGTGTTTCTGTGCTCTGTGTACTGAAAGTAGATTTCTTCACTCCAAGAAGTTGAATGCACTGGACAGAAGCAGAATAAGTTAGGAAATATAATCACAAAAGGGATGTGCAAAGCCTATTTGTCACTTTCATTTCTTGGAAAAGGAAGGTTCATTTAGTTTCTTAAATTGTTGCTTGTGGTATCTGCTCAGCGGTCTATTCAACAGAGATCATGGAAATAACACCAGTCAGTTATTAAACCTCTCAAGCCTGTTCCGCCATTCACTAACAGCAATGCTGTTCTGAGAACTAACTCTACAGCTATGTTCCAAATCCCAAAGCATTTGGCAAACAACAATCATCTCATCAATCAGACTTACAATGTACAATTACGTGCAGCAATGGCCATTTTCAGAAGAAATGTCCAAACTTTGACTCATTTTGTATGCAGGAGCACCTCTTAATTTCATTTCTGAAAATCCCTGAGACCTGATGATATGCATCTCAGAAAGTTGAAAGAGATGGCTGTAGATGTTAGACCATAAGACATAGGAGTAGAAGGAGACCATTCAGCCCATTGAGTCTGCACCACCATTGGGATCATGACTGATCTGATGATCCTCAGTTTGACTCCCTGCCTTTCCCCCATAATCCTTGATTAAAAATTTGTCTGCATTAGCCCTGAATACTTCTTCAATTAGCACATATTTAAATTCAAAATTTACAATGTACAATCCATGGGAGTAGTACCGCTTGATTGGAGGGAGGCAAATGTTGTTCCTTTGTTCCCAATCCCTGGGAATTGGCTGGCCGAAAGAAGACAGTGAGTGGTAGTGGATGGAAAGTATTCCACCTGGTGGTTGGTGAGATAATCCCTTTTTCCAAACTCTGAAATGATTCAAAGGGATCTTGGTTAAGCTTTAGTTGGTATAAATAAGGCCAGAGACAATGATATTTAACCACCACACTCTGGGTGAAAACACAATCTCCATATAAACACTGCCTTGTCTGCTCTGGATGCTGGCAAGGCAGACAATGCAATGCAAAAGGTCTCTATAAATCAGGGAATTGTTCCTTGACCTAATTTGGGGAGGAGAAAGTGAGGTCTGCAGATGCTGGAGATCAGAGCTGAAAATGTGTTGCTGGAAAAGCGCAGCAGGTGAGGCAGCATCCAGGGAACAGGAGAATCGACGTTTCGGGCATAAGCCCTTCTTCAGGAATTTGGGGAGGCATGGGTTATTGTCACTGGGCTGGTAATATACTGGGGACTTTGGTGTACAAGTCTGTGTAGATCTCTGAAGTTGTCAGCACTGGTAAACTGAGTGGTGAAAAAGGTATGCAAGATGCTTGCCTCATTAGCTGAGGAGGAGAATGCAGGAGCAAGGAAATCTTATTACAACTTTATAAAACATTGCCTCGGCCAGAGATGGAATACCATGTGTAGTCCTGGTCCTTAGACTATTGGAAAGGCGTGATTGCACTGAGAGGGTGCATTGGAGAATCATCAGGATGTTTATTAGGATGAAAATTTTCAGTTATGAGGAGAGACAAGGTAGGCTGAGTTTGTTTTCCCTGGAGCAGAGGAGGCTGAGGGATATATACAGGCTAGATTGTGAGAATATCTTCCCCATGGCTGACATATGTAAGTGGTTTAGAGGAGATCTGAGGAAACACTGTATCACCCTGGGGGTGGTAGAAATATTGATTGTGCTGCCTGAGAGGGTGGTGGAGGCAGGTACTCTCATATTTAATAAGCATCGGATGGGCACTTGAAATGCCAATGCATAGTAAGCTATGCCTGATGAAGGGCTTTTGCCTGAAAAGTCGATTCGCCGGTTCCTTCGATGCTGTCTGACCTGCTGTGCTTTTCCAGCACCACACTCTTGACTCTAATCTCCAGCATCTGCAGTCCTCACATTCACATAGTAGGCTATGGACCAAGTGCAGATGTTTGATGTTGTTGGTCAGCATAGACATGGTAGGCCAAAGGGCCTGTTTCTATGCTATACGATTCTAAGACATGGGTTTGAAGCTCACCAGGGCAGCTGGTGAAATTTGAATTCAATCAAATCTAGAATTAAAGGCAAGTCAAATGATGGTTGTGATTATCATAAAAGTCCATTTGAGTCATTAATGCCCATCAGTGAAGGAAATCTGCCATGCTTATCCAGTTTGACCTACTTGAGGGTGGTACGGTGGCTCAATAGTTAGCACTGCTATCTCACAATGCCAGAGACGTGGGTTTGAATCCAGACTTGGGTGGGTGACTGTCTGTGTAGAGTTTGCACATTCTCCCTGAGTCTTCCTCCAGGTGCTCCGGTTTCCTCCCACAGTCCAAAGGTTAGGTGAATTGGCCATGCTAAATTACCCAATGTGTGGAGATTAAGTGCATTAGTCAGGGATACATGTAGAGTAATTGGAAGTGGGTTTGGGTGGGATACTCTTCGGAAGGTCAGCGTGGATTTGTTGGGCTGAAGGGCCTGTTTCCACACTGTAGGGATTCTATGATACATATAACTCCAGACCCACAGAAATGTAGTTGATTCTTAAATACTTAACTTTTTCTCTCTCTCCACTGGTGTTGCAAGACCAGCTATCTCCAGCATTTTCTGTTTCTATTTTGTAATTTTACTTATAGTGTCCCCACTCTCTCCTCTCAGTGACATTATCTACCTGTCACAGGGTCCCCACCCTCTCCTCTCAGTAACACTGACTGTCAATCACAGGATCCCCACTTGTTCCTCTCAGTGACACTGACTTCCTGTCACAGGGTCCTCACCTCGCCCATTCATCTCAGTGACACAGACTTTCTGTCACAGGGTCCTCCCTCACCCGTTCCTCTCAGTGACACTGACTGCCTGTCACAGGGTCCTCACCTCGCCCATTCCTCTCAGTGACACTGACTGCCTGTCACAGGGTCCTCACATCACCTGTTCCTCTCAGTGACACTGACTGCCTGTCACAGGGTCCTCACATCGACCATTCCTCTCAGTGACACTGACTGCCTGTCACAGGGTCCTCACATCGCCTGTTCCTCTCAGTGACACTGACTGCCTGTCACAGGGTCCTCACCTCGCCTGTTCCTATCAGTGACACTGACTGCCTGTCACAGGGTCCTCCCTCGCCCGTTCCTCTCAGTGACACTAACTGCCCATCACAGGGTCCCCACCTGTTCCTCTCAGTGACACTGACTGCCTGTCACAGGGTCCTCCCTCGCCCGTTCCTCTCAGTGACACTGACTTCCTGTCACAGGGCCCTCACCTCGCCCGTTCCTCTCAGTGACACTGACTTTCTGTCACAGGGTCCTCCCTCGCCTGTTCCTCTCAGTGACACTAACTGCCCATCACAGGGTTCCCACCTGTTCCTCTCAGTGACACTGACTGCCTGTCACAGGGTCCTCCCTCGCCCGTTCCTCTCAGTAATGCTGACTGCCCATCGAAAGGTCCTCCCCTCATTCAGCATGTATCCCATCTAATCTCCTTCAGCAATCTCTATGTTTTAATGAGATCATCTCAAATTCTTCCAAACTCCACAGAATATTGACCCAATTTGTTACAGCTGTCATCTTGGGACACCTCTGTCACCCCTAGACCGATTTAGTAAACCCTCACTGCACCATCACCAATGGGTCTTTGAATCTGAAGTTTTCTGGTGGGTGAACAATCCCTGCGGCCTCCCGGGTTATTGTAAACGACATCGGTCTGAGGCTATCTCTTCTTGACACAGTTTTTGGATCTGACACTGAAGGCTTTGTTCCAGACCCTCCATCCTCTGTCCCTTATGCTTGAAGGTAGCCTCCCGCCTAGGCTAGCGGGAGTCATACGCAATTAGTTTGCAATCTGTAGCTGGCTCTGTGAAAGAGCTCAGATGTGCCTGCAGAGAGTGGAGACTGTTTCAGAGCCGAGTTATTGTGAGTCGCTGAAATGCAGGTGCCTGAAATTTTAGCATCAGCAGTCCCTGGGGTACAATTGAATTATTATTCTGCACAGTCTTGTCATTGGTTCTTTAATCTTCTTTGAGAATTAATGGAGCTAAAGGCCAGTTCAACAGAGTGATTAATAGAGACTGAGGGGATTTGAATGGGAGCAGTTCTTTTGATGGAGTAACGCACTCAAAAAGACTCACAGTTGGAATAATTTGTGTCTACAGACTGTTAAAGTGAGTTGCTGAAGAGATTTAGAATCATAGAATCCCTACAGCGCAGAAAGAGGCCAATACACCCATCAGGTGCACTGACCCTCCAAAGAGCATCCTTCCCAGATCCACCCCATCCCCATAACTCCACATTTCCCATGGCTAATCAGGAAATTTTTGCTATAAATTCGGGCCCTCCACTATCATCTGATGAAGGAGCGTCCCTCCGAAAGCTAGTGTGCTTCCGATTAAACCTGTTGGGCTATAACCTGATGTTGTGTGATTTTTAACTTTGTACACCCCAGTCCAACACCCGCATCTCCAAATCATGACTATACATCCCTAGACATTATGGGGCAATTTTGCATGGCCTAAGCACCTAAACTGCACATCTTTGGGCTGTGGGAGGAAACCTGAGCACACAGAGGAAACCTGTGCAGACACAGGGAGAATATGCAAGTTTCACACAGACAGTCACCCGAGGGTGGAATTGAACCCGGATCTCTGGCGGTGTGAGGCAGCAGTGCTAACCACAGTGCTACTGTGCTGCCCATTTATGAACTGGTCACACCAACTGTACTGGCACAAAGTCAATCATCTTATTTTTAATCCATTTCAGGATACACCTTCCAGTGTGCCCTTGTCAAACAGGGTATGTTTCCTGTCCATGATCACTGCCTAGGATTCTATCATGAGGCAGTTTACCCTTCCACCAATGTTTGACCTATAAATATGATGATCTGACTGGTGCCTGAGAGATGGAACCTACTCACTGCGGGCTTAACCTCCGAGGGCACAACAGGGTACAGTCATGCGCAGTGTTCCTAGAATCACTTTGCTGGTTGATTGAAGCAGGACAGGTCTGGTGTTATAAAGATTACAGTGGTGCTGGAAAAGCACAGCAGGTCAGGCAGCATCCGAGGAGCAGGACAGTGCCAGCCACGGTGGCAATCTGAGTGAGAGAGTGGTGAGTTCAACTCTGACCATAGAGACCCAAATGCAAAATGCCAGCATCAGAAAGAGTGTTCCAATGTTGGATGAGACATGACAGTGAGGCCCCAGTTGCCATTCAAACTGGACATAAAAGACCATCTGAAGAAAAGCAAGAAAATTCTTGCTATGTGTGGTAGATGTTTATTTCCTAACCGCCATTATGAAAGCAGAATGCCTTGACCATTAATACATCAGTGGGAGTTGCTATGTAAAAAATGCTGCCACATTTCCTACATTAGCACAGTGACAGTACCTCAGCAATGCCTCAATGGCTGTCAAGCACTGTAGGGTGTCCTAGGGTTATGAAAGGTGCTATAGAAAGGTAGATTCTTTCTATAGCACCTGAGAAGAGGGTTTGTCATGGAGATGCCAAAGAGGGAAGACACCTAATAGAATTCCACTGAGAAACAATGGAAAGGAGAATCTCTCCCCTGTTTGCAAGAACAGAGTGTGACACCTCAGAGCAGGTCTCTCTGTGATGGGGTCAATGCCAGTGGCCAGCAGGCATCAGGATCAACGAGAGGAACCATCACATCCCCAAACATAGAACATAGAAGAATACAGCGCAGTACAGGCCCTTCGGCCCTCGATGTTGTGCCGATCCAAGCCTACCTAACCTACACTAGCCCACTATCCTCCATATGCCGATCCAATGCCCACTTAAATGCCCATAATGGGGGAGAGTCCACCACTGCTACTGGCAGGGCATTCCATGAACTCACAACTCGCTGAGTAAAGAACCTACCCCTAACATCTGTCCTATACCTACCCCCCCTTAATTTAAAGCTATGCCCCCTTGTAATAGCTGACTCCATACGTGGAAAAAGGTTCTCACGGTCAACCCTATCTAAACCCCTAATCATCTTGTATACCTCTATCAAGTCACCCCTAAACCTTCTTTTCTCCAAACATGTGGACACTCAAAACTTGGTAACCAAAGCTCCAACTATTTGCTGATTGTATTAATCCTCAATGATTGCTCGGCATGTATATGTATGAATGAATATTAATATGTTTTTTCGATGATTGTGGATGTGATTGTTGGTTTGCTCGCCGAGCTGTTAGGTTGTCGCGGTCACCCTAACCTGTACAAAGGTTAGGGTGACCAGCGACAACAAGATTCCCATGACCAATGGGAATCATGATAGCACACCAAAACACAGCAACACTACACCAACTACTCACAAGGACAAAAGACCCCATACCCACAACATGCAGGATCAATGTAATACAAAATCCCATGTAACGACTGCCACAAACACTACATCGAACAGACTGGACAAACTAGCAATCCAGATACATGAACACCAATTAGCAACAACTCTCCCTCATCTCAATACACACAGACAAAGGAGGGCCATCAATTTGACTGGGAAAATGTAACCATCCTAGGACAAGCTAACCAGAGACATCCTCAAGAATTCATAGAGGCCTGGTTTTCAACCTGGAATGCCATTAACCGGCACGTAGAAATAGACATCATGTATAAACCACTGCAGAGAAAAGCCAGAAATGACAACATCCCCTTAATAGATCAGATCATATAATTATCAAGCGGAGTAGAATAACAATGCTTCATGGAGGTCACACTGATGATGTTACCCAGCATGGTGACGAAACACCTGCGTTACAACCTACCAGCTTGGCAAGCAAACCAACAACCATATTAATAAGTCATTAAATAGTGAGCACACTGTATAACTTTATTGATATAGTTACTGCAAGTCAATCTTTGCAAAGAACTTGGACTCAGAACATTTCTGATTAACAAACACCCATTCAATCCATGAGGTCCTGACACCTACATTCTCATTTCATCCAATACAATAGTGTAGCTCAGGTACATTAACCTTATTTAACTGGGGGAGGGGGGAGGGGGGGGGGCGGTCAGTTTGNGGTTCAAGTCTCACTTGCTCTGCAGTTGTGACATAACACCTCAAGTCTACAGAGATTGATTAGGAAAATATGTAAAAACTAAAATAATGCTTCAATCTGATTAATATAATAAAAAGTGAATTAGTTGAATTGCAGGGCTAGGCTTTCAGGTTGAATGCAGTGATGGTGAAACCAGCAATAATGCTGGTGCTCTGGCATCAAATTATCATCTTTGTCAGTGAGAGTATCTGAAATGAGTTTGTTACTTAGAACGCAGTTGGGTGCATTATGATGTGTTCAGCTGACTACCACATGTTTATGGTAGTGCCTTTGGTTATTTGGGTTATGGAGGAAGGCAGGAAATTGATATTTGATAATATAGCTGGATTTTAATAGAGCAGGAAAGATGGGCTGAATGGCCTCCTACTGCTCTGTAAAAATTCTATGATTCGGTACTTGGCATGATTTTGTTTATTTCAGAAAGTGTTTAGTTTATTGTCATATGTTTGGTTATTTTGAAGAGATCTAATTAACAAGAATCAATAGTGATAGTGAAACTTATGTCCATTAACATTAAAAATAAGAACCAAAACTACCTGAATCTAAGAGAACAATGTTTAATATTAAACTCTATGTCGATTAATCTTTAGTACTTGTCGCTAATGGTTACTGCATGTGATAGATGTGAAACCATATAGACCTAACTATAAACCAACAATGCAGCCCCCAGGTCACTAATCCCTGGGGTGAGATGGGGGCTGGGTGTGGGCTGGGGTGTGTATTTGTAGCACTCCCATTACACAGAGATAAGCCTTTGTTCTTCAGGGCCTTTGCTGAATGATTAGGGTCACCTTGGTCAGAGGTCTCTGTTTCAAAGTCCCATTCCCTGAACAAAGGGTTTGCACTGAGCACTGTGGGCTCCGGGGGATTGCCTGAGGTGGTGCTGAAGGTGCCTGTCTATGGGCCTGATGCCTGCCTGTGTTTTATTGTCTCGGGCTGTGTCACTCCACTGGTTCAGCCTTTTGTTCACTTGGCAGGTGCTGACAGAGAGCCCCTGATGGATGGCCTGAAGAAACAATCGGGTCATGAAAAGAGACTTTCTTCAGGGAGAGCGAGGATGATGAATGGAGCGGAGAAACTTGTGTGCCTATCTGCCAGCAGTCTCCTCAGTGACATATGGTGTCTTGTGGGAAAACACAACGAGAGGGATGGCTGGGATCCTCGGAGCTGTCAATGACATTACACGCAGTGGAAGGTAGAGTTAAAAGAGAAGGGGAAAGTGACAGTAACTGACTCCCCCAAAACAATTGGCTGCATGGCTGACCCATGGACTTTGGATGTACAAAACGGTATAATCTGGGGCATTCGACGATGCAGAAGATGTCAACCTCCAAATGGTTTCACTGCAAATGGTGTTTGGTAAAACTGTAATTTCCCCAGCGGCAGTAACCTGGACAGCGGCAATCTAAACTGGGCTCATCTTCCAGGGTAGAATTTCCTAAGCTACCTCATCTCAAGATTGACTGCTTTTTTAACTTAAATTAAAAGCAAAATACTACAATGCTAAAAATCTGAAATCAAAAAGCAGAAAGTGCTGGAGAAACTCAGAGGTCTGACAGTATCTGTAGAGAAACAAAAGAGTTAACATTTTGAGTACATAATGACTTCAGAACTGAGAACTGAAGAAGATTTATAAAGGCATTGAAACATTAATGCTTTTTCTCCTTACAGATGTTACCATACTTGCTGAGTTTCTCCAGCAGTTTGTGCAAATTTTTTAAGATGAATGCATTGTTCTGAAGGCCCTTATATATCTTGTCGACACATAACCCCTATAAACACCATCAGTGCACAATCCTTTAATAATTTGCAAATCCTCTTTTACAATTGTATGGCTCAAACATACAACAGTTAGGTTCTTACACTGTATTGGGGTACAGCAGAATTCTAAGCTGTGTAGCTGAGGTTTTCTAGTATAGACTGATATGCATCACAGCATTTTCAAATTTCACCCTCAGTCTTGGTTTATGTTACCAAAGTTTGCCAGAATTGCTGATGTGAGGCAGTTTTTGTCATTTCAATCTCACAGCTCCAGCAGTGACTGCATCAGACATACAGCAGGAACCTGAACACTGCTGACCCATCATCCTGGCAATGAGAAAACTGACTGAGGCGTCCTATCCATCTGAGGGAGGTAAGCCCTAGTATAACCGATGACCACCCCATCAGTAGAGTGATGCAAGGTGTCATCAACAGTGCTATCGAACAGCACCTGCTCAGCAATAACCTGCTCAGTGACACCCAGATTGAGTTCTGCCAGGGTCACTGAGCTCCTGAGCTCATTACCAAACATGTTTCAAACATGGACAAAACAGCTGAATTCCAGAGATGCGGTACAGATGACTGTACAAAAACGACTGCACGAACATCCCATTGGCCTCCTTCTTCAAGGACTGCAATTTCCCTCCCATGTGGTCAACAATGCCCTTCAGCACATCTCCTCCACTTCCCACACTTCAGCCCCTGAACCCTACCCCTCCAAATGCAACAAGGACAGAATACCCCCGGTGCTCAACTCCCACCCCACTAATCTCCGGATATAATGCATCATCCTCTGCCATTTCTTCCACCTACAAACAGACCCCACCTACAAACAGCGATACATTTTCCACCCCACCCCTATTTGTGTTCCACAGAGACCATTCCCACTGTGGCTCCCTTGCTAGATTCGTGCCCCCACCAACCTATCTTCCACTCCTGACCTCTTCCCCTGCAACTGCAAGAGATGTAAAACCTGCGCCCACACCTCCCCCATCTCATCTGCCCATGACCTCAAAGGATCCTTCCTCATCCGGCAGAGACTTTCCTGCACCTTGACACACATTATCTACTCTGTCTGTTACTCTTGATGTGGTCTCCTCTACATTGGGGAGTCAAGATACCAACTTGCAGAATGTTTCAGAGAACATCTCTGGGACAGATGCACTAAACAACCCCTCCGCCCTGTGGCTGAACACTTCGACTCCCCCCCCCCCAATCCACCAAGGACATGCAAGTCCTGGGCCTCCTCCACCACCAGATTCTAGCTACCCAACACCTGGTGGAAGAACACCTCATCTTCTGCCTTGAGATCTGCCAACCACACAGAATCAATGTTGAATTCACCAGTTTCCTCATCTCCCAACCCCCCCACCTTATCCCAGATCCAACCCTCCAACTGGGCATTGCCTCTTCAATTCTCCTACCTGTCCATTTTCCTTCCCAACTGTCTGCTCCACCCTCCACTCTGACCTATCATCATCACCTCCCCACCTCTATCTACCTATCGCATTCCCAGTTACCTTCCCCCTCCCATTTATCTCTCAGCCCCGTTGCATCTCCCCATCCCCCCAATCACATTTCTGATGAAGAGCTTATGCTCGAAATGTTGACTCTCCCTGCTCCTCAGATGCTACCTGACTGGCTGCAATTTTCTAGCACCACATGTTTTGACAAATGACTGTACTTAATGCCATGGTTGCATTTGACCAAGTGTGCAATCAAGGAGTCTGAGCAAAACTGCAGTCAAGAGATTCAGGAGTAAACGTCTTCCCTGGTTGGAGTCATGTGTGGCACAGAAGAAGGTGACTGTGGTTGTTGGAGGTCAGTCATCTCAGTCCCAGAACATCTCTGTAGGAGTTCCTCAGGGTAGTGTCCTAGGTCCAATCATCTTCAGGTACTTCATCCATGACCTTCCCTCCATTATAATGTTAGAAGTAGGATGATGACAGATGACTGCAAAATGTTCAGCATCATTTGTGATTCGTCAGGTTAGAAGCTAGGAATCCTGCAGCAAATAGCTCACCTCCTGAATCTTCAAAGCATGCTCACCATCAACAAGGCATAATTCATCTCAGGTGCAAGAAAGACAGATGGCTTACTGACAGGGAACTGGCAGGCAGTGCAGGGAACCCCTGTGGCTGTTCCCCTCAATAATAAGTATACTGCTTTGGATACTGTTGAGGGGGATGACATACCAGGGGTAAGCCATGGGGTACAGATCTCTGGCATAGAGTCTGTCCCTGTTGCTCATAAGAGGAGGGGGGAGATGAGCAGAGTATTACTCACTGGGTACTCCATAGTTAGGGGGACAGATAGGAAGTTCTGTGGGAACGAGAGAGACTAAAGGATGGTGTGTTGTCTCCCAGGTGCAGGGGTTCATGATGTCTCGGATCATGCTTTCGGGATCCTTGGAGGGGAGGGGGAGCACCTCCAAGTCATGGTCCACATAGGTACTAATGACATGGGTAGGAAAAGGGATGGGGATTTAAGGCAGAAATTCAGGGAGCTAGAGGAAAGCTTACTGCTAGTTGTTATCTCTGGTTTGTTGCCCATGCCATATGCTAGCGAGGCAAGGAATAGGGTGACAGAAGAGTTGAACATGTGGCTACAGGGATGGTGTAGTGAGTGAGGGAGGAAGGGTGGGTTTCTGATACCTGGATAATTCGGGCCCACTCTGGGGTAGGTGGGACCTGTACAAACGGGATGGTTTAAACCTGAACCAGAGGGGTACCAATATCCTGGGTGGAAATTTGCTAATGCTCTTTGGGAGGGTATAAACTAATTGAGTAGGGGGATGGGAACCTAAATTGTAGTTCCAGTATACAGGAGGTTGAGGATAGTGAGGTCAGAAATATGGTTTCAAGGTCGCAAGAGTTCACTGGCAAGCAGGAAGGTGGTTTGAAGTGTGTCTACTTCAACGCCAGGAGCATCCGGAGTAAGGTGGGTGAACATGCAGCATGGGTTGGCACCTGGGACTTTGACGCTGTGGCCATTTCGGAGACATGGATAGAGCAGGGACAGGAATGGTTGTTGCAGGTTCTGGGATTTAGATATTTTAGTAAGAACAGAGAAATGTTAACAGGGGAGAGGTATGGCATTGTTAGCCAAGGATAGTATTACGGTGGCAGAAAGGACGTTTGAAGACTTGTCTACTGAGGTAGTATGGGCTGAGGTTAGAAACAAGAAAGGAGAGGTCACCCAATTGGGAGTTTTCGATAGACCTCCAAATAGTTACAGAGATGTAGAGGAAAGGATAGCAAAGATAATTCTGGATAGGAGCAAGACTAACAGGGTAGTTATTATGGGGGACTTTAAATTTCCAAATATTGACTGGAAATAGGATAGTTCAAGTACTTAAGATGGGCCAGGTTTTGTCTAATGTGTGCAGGAGGGTTTCCTCAAATGGCATGTAGACAAGTCAACAAGGGGCATGGCCACATTGGATTTGGTACTGGGTAACGAACTAGGCCAGGTGTTAGATTTGGAGGTAGGTGAGGTCTTTAGTGATAGTGATCCCAATTCGGTCATGTTTACTTCAGCGATGGAAAGGAATAGGTACATACCGTAGGGCAAGAGTTATAGCTGGAGGATAGGCAACTATGATGTGATTAGGCAAGATTTAGGATGCATAGGATAAGGAAGGAAACTGCAGGGTATGGGCACAATTGAAATGTGGAGCTTATTCAAGGAACAGCTATTGTGTGTCCTTGATAAGTATGTACCTATCAGGCAGGGAGGAAGTGGCAGAGCGAGGGAGCTGTGGTTTACTAAAGAAGTTGAATCTCTTGTCAAAAGGAAGAAGAAGGCTTATGTTAGGATGAGACGTGAAGGCTCACTTAGGGCGCTTGAGCGTTTCAAGTTATCCAGGAAAGACCTAAAGAAGGAGCTAAGAAGAGCCAGGAGGAGACATGAGAAGTCATTGGCAGGTAGAATCAAGGAAAACAGTAAAGCTTTCTACGGGTAAATCAGGAATAAAAGAATGGCTAGAGAAAAATTAGGGCCAATTAAGGATTGTAGTAAGAAGTTGTGCACGGAGTCAGAGAAATTAGGGAAGCGCTAAATGAATATTTTCATTAGTATTCACACTGGAAGAAGACAATGTTGTCGAGGAGAATACCGAGATACAGGCTGCTAGACAAATGGGATTGAGGTTCACAAGGAGGAGGTGTTAGCAATTCTGGAAGGTGTGAAAATAGATGAGTCCCCTGGGCTGAATGGGATTTATCCTAGGATTCTCTGAGACGCCAGGGAGGAGATTGCAGAGCCTTTGGCTTCGATCTTTATGTCGTCATTGTATCCAGGATTAGTGCCAGAAGACTGGAGGATAGCAAATGTTGTCCCCTTTTTCAAGAAGGGGAGGAGAGACAACCCTGGGAATTATAGGCAAGTGAGCCTTACTTCAGTTGTGGGTAAAGTGTTGGAAAAGTTTATACGGGATAGAATTTATAATCATCTAAAAAGGAATACGTCAAATAGGGATAGTCAACACAGTTTTGTTAAGGGTAGGCTGTGCCTCACAAATCTTATTGAGTTATTTGAGATGGTGACCAAACAGCTGAATAAGGGTAAAGTGGTTGATGTGGTGTATATGGATTTCAGTAAGGCGTTTGTAAGGTTCCCCACAATAGGCAATTGCATAAAATATGGAGGCATGGAGTTGAGGGTGATTTAGTGGTTTGGATCAGAAATTGGCTAGCTGAAAGAAGACAGAGGATGGTGGTTGGTGGGAAATGTTCATCCTGCAATTCAGTTACTAGTGCAAGGATCTATTTTGGGGCCACTGCTGCTTGTCAATTTTATAAATGACCTGGATGAGGGCACAGAAGGATGGGTTAGTAAATTTATTGATGATACTAAGGTCGGTGCAATTGTGGATAGTGTTGAAGGATGTTGCAGGTTACAGAGGGACATAGATAAGTTGCAGAGCTGGGCTGAAAGGTGACAAATGGAGTTTAATGTGGAAAAGTGTGAGGTGATTCACTTTGGAAGGAACAACAGGAATAAAGAGCACTGGGCCATGTACATAGAATTCATGAAAATTGTCACCCAGGTTGATAGGGTTGTTAAGAAGGCATCGGTGTGTTAGCTTTTATTAACAGAGGGATTGAGTTTTGAAACCATGAGGTCATGCTGCAGCTGTACAAAACTCAGGTGTGGCTGCACTTGGAGTTTTGCACGTAAGTTTGCTCGCTGAGCTGAAAGGTTCATTTCCAGACCTTTTGTTACCTTACTAGGTAACATCTTCAGTGGACCTCAGGCGAAGCAATGCTGAAAATTGCTGCTTTGCGTTTATTGGAGTTTTGCGTACAGTTCTGGTCACAGCGTTATAGGAAAGATGTGGAAGCTTTAGAAAGGGTTCAAAGGAGATTTACCATGATGTTGTCTGGTATGGAGGGAAGGTCTTACGAGGAAAGGCTGAGGGACTTGAGGCTGTTTTCATTAGAGAGAAGAAGGTTGAGAGGTGACTTAATTGAGACATATAAGATAATCAGAGGGTTAGATAGGGTGGACAGTGAAAGCCTTTTTCCTCAGAGGGAAATGGCTAGCATGAGGGGACATGGCGTTAAATTAAAGGGTGATAGCTATAGGACAGATGTCAGTGGTAGCTTCTTTACTCAGAGAGTAGTGGGGCATGAAACGCACTACCTGCAGCAGTAGCAGACTCGGCAACCTTAAGGGCATTAAAATGGTCATTGCATAAACATATGGATGAAAATGGAATAGTGCAGGAGAGATGGGCTTCAGATTGGTTCCACAGGTTGGTGCAAGATTGAGGACCAAAGGGCCTGTCCTCTGCTGTAATATTCTATGTTCTATGTTCTAAGTCTGGGGTGTAATAGAATATTCCCCACTTGACTGAATGGATGCAGCTCCAACTGCACTGAAGAAGCTTGACACCATCTAGGTCAAAGCAGCCAACTGACTACAACCACATCCAATAAAATTCACCCACTCCAATACCAACACTGCATCTTAGGCAGCCCCTTCCAAACATAAGAAAATAAGAAATGGGAGGAGGAGTAAGCCATCTGGCCCCTCGAGCTTGCTCTGCCATCCAATGAGATCATGGCTGATCTTTTTGTGGACTCAACTCCATCTACCTGCCTGTTCACCATAACTCTTAATTTCTTCACTGTTCAAAAATCTTTGTCTTAAAAACATTCAATGAATTAGCCTAACTACTTCTCTGGGCAGGGAATTGCACACATTCACAATCCCTTGGATGAAGAAGTTCCTCCTCAACTCAGTCTTAAACCTGCTCCCAATTATTTTGAAGCTAAGCCCCCTAGTTCTAGTCTCACTGCCAGGGGAAACAACTTCCTTGCTTCTACCTTATCTATTCCCTTCATAATTTTATATGTTTCTATAAGATCCCTCTTCATTGTTCTAAATTCCAAAAAGTATAGTCCGAGTCTACTTAATCTCTCCTCATAAACCAAATCTCCCAACTCTGGAATCAACCTAGTAAACCTCCTCTGCACCCACCGCTAGTGCCAGTACATTCTTTCTCAAGTAAGGAGACCAAAAGTGTACACAGTACTACAGGAATGGCCTCGCAAGTACCCTATACAGCTACAGCATAACCTTCCTGTTTTTAAACTCCATCCCTCTATCAATGAAGGACAATATTCCATTTGCCTTCTTCATTTGCTGCTGCACCAACTGTTTATGATTCATGCACAAGCACACCCAGGTCCTTCTGTACAGCAGCGTGCAGTAATTTTTCACCATTCAAATAATAGTCCAGTTCACTGTTATTCCAACCAAAATGGATGACCTCTCATTTATCGACTCTACCTGCCAGACCCTTGTCCACTCACTTGACCTATCTATATCCTTCTGCAGACTTTCAGTGTCCTCTGCACACTTTGCTCTCATCTGAGTCTCATCTGTGAACTTCGACGCACTGTACTTGGTCCCCAACACCAAATCATTGATGTAAATTGTTAATAATTACAGCCCCAACACTGATCACTGAGGCACACAACTAGACACCGATCGCCAATCAGAAAAACACCCATTTATCCCGACTCTTTGCTTTCTGTTAGTTAACTAATCCTCTATCCATGCTAATACATTACCTGTAACACCAATCACTTTTATCTTATGCAGCAGCCTTTTGTGCGGTACTTTGCCGAACGCCTTCTAGAAATCGAGACTCACCACTTTCACTGGTTCCCCATTATCCACCACTCTCATTATATCCTCAAAGAATTGCAGCAAATAAGTCAAACATAACCTGCCTTCATGAACCTATATAGATCTGCCTGATGGAACAATTTATATCCAGATATCTTGCTATTTCTTTCTTGATGATAGATTCAACCATTTTACCCATTACAGAAGTTAAGCTAATCGGCCTGTAGTTACCCATCTTGCATCTACCTCCTTTTATAAACATTTGCCGTTTTCCAATCTGCCAGAACTGCCCTAGAGTGCAGCAAATTTTGATAAAGTACCACGAGCGTATTTGTTATTTCTTTTATTGCCCTGGGATGCATTCCATCACGGCCAGGAAATTTGTCTACCTTTAGCCCCATCAGTTTGCCCATCACTACCTCTTTCATGATAATGATTGTTTCTAGGTCCTCACCAGCCATAGCCTCCTTGTCATCAATTATGGCATGTTATTTGCATGTTCCACTGTGAAGACTAACAAAAAATACTTGTTCAAACCCATGACCACTTCCATCTAAAAGGACACTGGCAGCGGATACATGGTAAGACAACAATCTGCAAGTCCCCCTCCAAGCCACTCACCATCTTGTCTTTGAAGTATATCATTCAATACCATAACATCAATCCTGGAATTCGCTCCCTAACAGGATTGCGGGTCTACCGATAATACATTGACTGCAATGGCTCAAGAAGCCACCACCACCTTCTAAAGGGCAACAATAGATGGGCAATAATTAATAGTTTTGCCAAGGATGCCTACTTCCTAAGAATTTATTTAAGATATATAAAAATGTGCAAATGAAGCTTGTCTTCAGTACTATTGCAGAAATGGCATCAACGTCCATAGCCCTTTCCAATATCCAGCACCTTCAGTCAGTTCTTGGTATCACATGGACTGAGTCGATTTAGCAGAAGACTGGCAAATGTGATGCTGGAGACTTCTGAGGAGACCTCTTGATCATCTACTCAGCACTTCTGGCTGAAGATTATTGAGAATGCTTCAAACTTGTTTTTTGCACTTATGTGGAGAAAGTGAGGTCTGCAGATGCTGGAGATCAGAGTTGAAAATGTTTTGCTGGAAAAGCGCAGCAGGTCAGGTAGCATCCAAGGAACAGGAGAATCGACGTTTCGGGCATAAGCCCTTCTTCAGGATTTCCTGAAGAAGGGCTTATGCCCGAAATGTCGATTCTCCTGTTCCCTGGATGCTGCCTGACCTGCTGCGCTTTTCCAGCAACACATTTTCAGCTTTTGCACTTATGTGCCAGGCTCTCCTATCACTGAAGATAGGGTATTTGTGGTGCCTCCTTCTCCAGTGTTGTTTAATTGTCTACCATCATTTCCAATTCAGGAAGGTGTGATATGAAGAGGACTTTGGATGTGATGGTCTTTCCAACATGCATACTATCCATATCCTACTAGTTGTAGAAGTTGTGGGTTAAAAAT
Source organism: Chiloscyllium plagiosum (assembly GCF_004010195.1). Lineage (NCBI taxonomy): Eukaryota > Metazoa > Chordata > Chondrichthyes > Orectolobiformes > Hemiscylliidae > Chiloscyllium > Chiloscyllium plagiosum. The sequence continues at coordinate 1,800,272 of NC_057749.1, forward strand.
CAGAAAAAGATGGAAATTCTCGAATGGTCAGCATCTGTGGACCAAGAAATAGAGGTAACAGGAAATCAGAGACCAGAAATATGAACTCTGGCCTGAAGTGTTGCAACAACAAAGAGGTTTTCCAACTCAATGAAAAAGTCTCTGGAGGCCCAAATTGAGAGGTCCTGTTCCCAAATGCCATCATTTAACATTTTCCTAGGGTGAAGAATGATTGTGAGCTCCAAATTGCACATGTACTTCCTGGAGAAAGTTGCCTCAGTCAGTTCTTTCAGTGGTTAGTGTTACATCTGTCATTGGAAAGATGGTGGAATATATATATTCAAACGTGTCACATTAACACAATCAGGCAGAGTTAAAATGGTTTTGTGAAAGGAAAATCGGTACTAATGTATCCGTAATCTTTGAGTAAATAACAAGCCATGTAGATAAAGGATAGCCAATTGATACACTGTATTTAATTTAATTTCCAGAATATATTTGATAAAGTGCCATTTCAAAGGTTACTAGACAACATAGAACATAGAACATAGAACAATACAGCACAGAACAGGCCCTTCGGCCCACGATGTTGTGCCGAACATTTGTCCTAGCTTATGCACCCATCCATGTACCTATCCAATTGCCGCTTAAAGGTCACCAAAGATCTTGTGTTGTTGGAAGTAATATGTTCGTGTGGGTTAGATGGGAAGTAGAGGAGGGAATAAATAGTTTGCTTTCAGATTGGCAAGATGTGTGAAGCGATGCAACAGCTTGGAATCAGTCTTGGGTCCTCATCAGTTTAGAATTTCTATCAATGACTTATATGAAGGTTGCTAGATTTGCTGATGTAAACCTGTCCATTGTGACGGCATCAGAAAAACAGCAACTTATCTAAAGATATTAAGATGGCAAATGGAATTGTTTATGTCTATCGTAAGGGGAAATAGAATATAAAAGTAGGATACTTTGATATAGTTGTACAGAAGGTGTTACGGCCACATCTGGGGTTAGATTAGATTACTTTACAGTGTGGAAACAGGCCCTTTGGCCCAACAAGTCCACATCGACCCGCCGAAGTGCAAGCCACCCACACCCCTACATTTACCCCTTACCTAACACTACGGACAATTTAGCATGGCCAATTCACCTGACCTGCACATCTTTGGACTGTGGGAGGAAACCGGAGCACCCGGAGGAAACCCACGCAGACACGGGGAGAATGTGCAAACTCCACACAGTCAGTCGCCTGAGGCAGGAATTGAACCTGGGTCTCTGGCGCTGTGAGGCAGCAGTGCTAACCACTGTGCCACCGTGCCGCCCACATCTGGGGTTCTGGTGTACATAGAACAAAGAACAAAGCACAAAGAACAGTGCAAAACAGGAACAGGCCATTTGGCGGCCTGAGGCTGCACTGACACATCATGCCTTTCTAAACTAAACTTTTGCTATTAGACAGCCTGTATCCCGCTATTCCATGGTTATTCATGTATCTGTCAAGACTCCTCTTAAAATTTGCTATTGCATGCACCTCAACCACCTTGTCTGGCAGTGCATTCCAAACATTTACCACCCTCTGTGTAAAAAACCTGCCTCTCCTTTAAACTTACCCCTTTTTACCTTAAACCTACGTCCCCCAATAATTGACATTTCAACCCTGGGGAAAAAAAAGAATCCAACTATCCACTTTATTGGTGTCCTTCATAATTTTGTAACCTTCTATCAGGTCACCACACATCCTTCAACATTCAAGTGGAAGCAAACCAAGTTTGTCTAATTTCTCCTCACAGCTAATACCATCCAAACCTGGTGACATCCTGTCCAAAGTATTCTGTCCAAAGCCTCCGCATCCTTCTGGTGGTGTGGCATCTAGAACTGTAGACAATATTCAAGGTGTGGCCTAACTAAAGCTCTATATGGCTGCAACATGACTTGCCAATTTTTATACCTAATATCCTGACTGATGAAGGCAGCATGCGATATGCTGTCTTGACCACCTTATCCACTCTCAGCAAACTGTGCATCTGAACACCTAGATCTGCTGTATGTTGATACTGCAAATAGTTCTGCCATTTACTATATTTTTGCCCCTTTGATAGATCTCCTAAAATGCATCACCATGCATTTGTCCACCTGCCCAAGTCTCCAGCCTATCTATATCCTGTTGTATCCTCTGGCAATTCTCTTCACTATCCACAGCTCCCCCAAACTTTGTGTCATCCACTAACCTACTAATTACAAACAATAGGAATTCCAGTGCTGATCCCTATGGAACACCACTGGTCACAGATCTCCAGTCTGAAAAACACACATCCAATGCTACTCTATGTCTTCTGTGACTAAGTCAGTTCTGTATTAATCTTACCAGCTCACCTTGGATCCCACGTAATCAGCATGCCATGAGGTAACTTGTCAAAGGCCTTGCTAAAGGCCATATAGACAACATTTACTGCCCTTCCCTCATCAATCATCTTTGACACTTCCTCAAAAAACTCAATGAAATCTGTAAGACACAATCTTCCCTGCACAAAGTTACATTGCCTATCGCTGGTAAGTCTATATTTTTCCATCTTTGTTCCCTATTTAAGAAAGGATATAAATTAATTAGAAGCAGTTCACCATCAGAAAGTTCACCACAGATTCTTGGGTTGAGGGGTTATGTTATGAGGAAAGGTTGAACAGGTTAGGTATGTATTGGAGATAACTCCAGAGGGGCCCGTATCTCATCAAAGGGTCACCTTTTATGGAGAGTCATTGACACTGATCCAGTTTCCTGTGATCATGATGCCCATTTATCTTTTAAATTTGTTTCTATATCTCCTGGTTATTAAAAAAAAAATTATTCCCCACACTACTTGTATTGTGCTTGTATTTTCCCAGCATCTATGTTGTGTGTACAGGTGTAGGACACAGTGATAGACAATAGGTGTTTATTCAATTTCCACCACCAGGAAGAAAGGAAACACCAGGATCACCAGTGACAAGCAGTGCCCTGATGCCTGTTTATACCTGTCAGCCAGGGACTCCCATATCAAAGCATATCAGAGAACCTGTATTCTATGAGAGTCACCAGACTGACCTCATTACAATCACTTCAGTATTCATAGAAGTTTAGACTAATAAAAGGTCTTATAGAAACATATTGGATCCTGAGAGGACCTGACACTGTGGATGATGAAAGGGTGTTTCCCCTCATGAATTCCCCAGTCTAGAACTCTCAGGTCTAGAACTTTCAGGTCCAATGATCCTTCTTCAGAACAGAAACATTAACTCTACTTTCTTTTCACTGATGCTGCCAGATTTATTGAGGTTTTCCAGCAATTTCTGCTTTTGTTTCTGATTTCCAACATCCTGGTATTTTGGTTATTTCTTAAAAATAAGTGGTCTCCCATTTTGATGAAAATTTAGAGGATTTATTTTTCACAGTGGATCATTGAGTCATTGGAATACAGGATGGCTGAGAAAGCGTCACTGAATATGTTTAAGGCAGCAGTAGATAGATTCTTCACTAACAAGGAGAGTCAAAAGCTATTAGGGGTAGGCAGAAATGTACAATTGAGGCCACAATCAGATAAATTATGGCCTAACTGAATTGTAGAGGGGTGGAATGGCATACCCTTACTCTTAGCTTGTGTGTTTGTATATCTGACATGTCATGCAGGAATGCGAAATAATGTGAATAAACTTAATAGGAACAAGACTGAACTTCATGGATAGGTAAGGCATGATTTTGGATATGACCAGATTCACTTTCGTAAAGATAAGGAGCCTTTTTGGAGAGGTCAGTAGCCTTTGGTATTGTTAAAAGTAGACACGAATCTGTACAAAATGGATAAATGCATTGGAACTGTCAAACTAACTGAGAGAGAGCTATCAAAATGAACTGTCAACAAAGCTATCAAAGGCTGTTAGGCTGTCAAAGCATTTAGAACTCCTGTCCTTTAAATATCTGGAAAGACTGTGCAGTGTTAAAAAAGAAATATTGGTTGCTATTTCACTCTATCCTACAATATGTGATGACTGCTTTTATTATTTTAGTGCTACATAGTTGATTGCTTAACCTTCCATTAACCTAGTTTGGTGCCATTCAGTTCTCAGTTTGATTCACAGCTTTAAGTCCTTATAGATTCTTTGAAGTGGAACTTTGAATGTATGTTTTTTTATATATTAGAATAGAATAGTAATTTATTGCCACTTGTAATTTTACAAACAATACAGTGAAAAGTGTTCAACCCAAGTAGCATTGGCCTATGTTAATGACAGAGATCATATATATAAATTAAGGCAAGGATCAGCTCGTGGGTTCCCAAGGTTGAGGAAAGGGCAGGAACCATATTCTCCACCACTACAGAAATCTCAGAAGATGTTTCAGGAGGCTGCTGCAGTGGCAAAGGTGTTGTGGTCTGTTCCTTGTAGCCACTGCGGCCATGTCCTGGTGGATCCTGCAAAGTGGTTGTCTGCTTCAGCATCTTCGATGGATTGGTGGTTCCGGCTCAGGATTCCTTCAGGCAGTTTCTGCAGTGACTTCCAGCCTGGGATTCCAACAGCCCAGTATGATGGTCTGCTTCAGCGATGGTTTCAGTGACGAGGTAGGTCCTTAAGGCTGCCTCTGTGGCATCTTCAGCGACATGGTAGTCTAGCCCAGGTGAGGGATTAAAGGAAGTTAAATATAGCGAATGGAACTGTTTTAATCAGAGTGCTTTTAAAAACTTTTTGAATATTGAGCCTTTTCATTGACAATTAAGAATTGTTTTAATCTCCTAGCAAGGAGGTCAGTACACGCTGAATACCTTTTAAAAATGTATTCATTTGTGGGAAGTGGGCATCACTGGCTGGCCAGCATTTATTGTCTGTCCCTAGTTGCCCTTAGGTGAGGTAGCAAGGTAAATGTAAGGGCAAAGACTGGAGTTTGGGGGTACAGATTGGCATGAGTTAGCATTAAGTCACAATGCCTAACTTTGTATATAAGATACTAAAGAGGATTGACAAAGTAGATGCATAGAGGATGCTTCCAATCTAGAATGTGATGATATAGTTTTAGGATAAGGGGTGGCAGATGTTAAAAAAAGATGATGAGAAATTTTGACTCAAAATGTCATGAGTTTGTGGAATTCACTACCTCAGAGTGTGGTGGATGCCGAGATATTGAGTAAACTTATGGAGATAGACAAATTTTTAACGAGTAATGGGTTGAAGGATTATGAAGAGTGGGCAGGAAAGTGAAGTTGAGGCCCCGATGAGATCAGCCATGATCCTATCAAATGGCAGAGCAGGCGTGAGGTGATGAATAACCTCCTCCTGCTCCCAGTTCCTCATGCTGTTGTAAAAGCCATAAACTGCTTTGGGAATGGATAAGGAGAATATGTTGGCAAGGAAGGTAAGAGGGCCGTGGAGGGCATGGGTTGGTATGGATTGGATATGGTACTGTGTGATGGCAGTGAAGACAGCTGAGGACTGTGTTTGCTTTATTGCTTTTTAAAAAATCTTTTCACACATTGTCGATGCCTCCAGATCAGTCCCTATTCAGCTCAGTTTGCACCCAGCAACCTTTGTGCTGTTTCCACGATCACCCTCCATGACTCCCAGAAAACCAAGACCAAAAAAAATCTCAATTCCTGCAACACTTCTCCTGAATGGGGAATTGTGGAGCTAGAAACTGTCACAGAAATCTCCTAGACTGGACTTTGCATCCCCCTCTCTCCTCGAAACTGCCTGACTTGCTGGGTATGTCTATTTCAATTGCAGGTTGCCAGCATCTTCAGCATATTCTCACTTTGTGGATGTCATTGGTTCCCAGGACAGTAACACATGCTTTTATATAAAACCAGTTTCTCCAGGCTGAATTTAAGCTGCTTGAATTTTATCAACCCTGGCGTCAATCCCATAGGGAGCGAAGTTACCAAAAATGATGAAATAATTATTCAAAACTCTGCCACATCTCATGAACAAATCGCAGATTCTACATTGTGTCACTTGCCCTCAGGAAGACAGTTTAACACTGCAAACTGCTCCTCATTGACCCGAGTACATAACCAGTGAATAAGCTGCCCCTGAGTGGTTTTGAACAAAGAGTGGAAGGAGATTGTCTGAAAATAGTGCAATGACCTGTTAATTTAATGATGAATTCATCCATGGTTACAGTCATTTAATAAACACTTTTGAGTGAACAATGCTGATTTGTCAACTTGCTGATCCAGGCCTTTCGAAGACAGGGACTGTGGCTCCACTCAAGTTAACAAGACCGAGTTGGCCTGAGAAAGAACATTCAATGTGTCACTTTCTGTATGAATAAAGGGCCATTGAGTAGGGCTTTGTGACTCTCTCCCCCACTTTCAACATCTGAGCAGAAACTGAACTGACCAGCCATATAAATACAGTGGCTACAAGAGCATATCAGAGACTGGGTATTGTGTAGCAAGTAACTCATTTCCTGACCCACAAAGCCTTACAACTATCTACAAAGAACACATCAGGAGTGTGATGGAATACTCTCCATTTGCCTGGATAGGTCCAGCTCCGACAATAATCAAGAATCTACAATCAAGGATAGCACGGTGGTACAGTGGTTAGCACAGCTGCCTCACAGCAGCAGGGACCTGGGTTCAATTCCAGCCTTGAGTGACTGTCTGTGTGGAGTTTGCACATTCTCCCCGTGTCTATGTGGGTTTCCTCCGGGTGTTCCCGTTTCCTCCCACAATCCAAAGATGTGCAGCTTAGGTGAATTGGCCATGCTAAATTGCCCATAGTGTTCAGGGGTAAATGTACAGTAATAGGGTAGGGGCATGGGTCTGGGTGGGTTACTCTTTGAAGGGTTGGTGTAGACTTGGGCCAAAGGGCCTGTTTCCACACTGTAGGGGTTCTATGAAGCCTGACACTATCCAGGACAAAGTAGCCCATTTGCTTGGTACCACAACCTTTATTTGAGAAAGGTAACTATAGCTTAACGTTATCTGGAAAATACAAGAGTCTATTATAAAGGGCGTAATAGTACAGCATTTAGAAATGCATAATTTGATCAACCCGGATCAGCATGACTTTATGAAGGGGAGAATATGCCTGACAAATTTACTCGATTTCATTGAGAAGGTAACAAGCAAGGTCAATAAAGGTGAAGCAGTGGATGAAATATATTTAGATTTTCAGAAGCCATTTGATAAGGTATCACACATTAGGCTACTTAAAAAGGTAAATGCCCATGGTACTGGAGGTAGTGTTTTAGCAAGGATAGAGTAATGGCTTATAAAAGACAAAGAGTTGGAATGAAGGAGCATTTTCAGGGTGTAAGCTATAACTAGTTGTATGTCACAGAGGGTTAGTGCTGGGGCCATTATTACTAATAATATATATTAGTGACTTAGATGAGAAAAGTGACTGTACAAAAGCCAAGTTTGTGAATGACACAAAAATAGGTGAGAAGGCAAGTGTTGATGTTGACACAAAGAGTCTGGAGAGAGATTACAGACAAATTGGGCAAAAGGCTTGGCAAATGGAATATAATGAGAGGAAATGTGAAGTTATGCACTTTGGCATGAAGAATAGAGAAGCTGAATGCTCCTTAAATGAAGGAAGACTGCAGAAAGCTAAGGAACAGAGGGATTTGGGAGTCCTCTTCCATGAATCACAAAAAGCTAGCATCTAAGTTGAGCTGGTAATAGGGAAGGCAAATGAAACATTGACTTTTATTTCAAAGGGAATGGAATTTAAAAATAGGGAGGTTTTGATAAAACTATACAAAGCACTGGTCAGACCACAAAGGGCTACTAGGAACAGTTTTATGCTCCTCACCTAAGGGAAGATATACTGGCATTGGAGGCAGAGAAGGTTTGCTAGACTAATACAGGGCATGGAGGGACTGTCCTATGATGAGAGATTGAGTAGGTTGGACCTGTACTGATTGGAGTTTAGAAGAATGAGAGGGGATCTTAACTAAACATACAAGATTCTCAGAGAATATAATAGGGCAAATGTAGGGAGGTGTTTCCCTTTTGTGGAAGTCTAGGACCAGAGGACAGAATCTCAGAATAAGACTTAATCTCACACTTAAGACAAAAATGGAACGGAATTTCTTCTCTCAGAGGGTGGTGAATCTATGGAATTCTTTATTACAGAGGGTTATTGAAATTGGTGCAGACAGATTTTTAATCAGTAAAGGAATCAAGAGTTATGGGGAACAGATAGGAAAGTGGAGTTCAGGATTATCAGATCAGCCATGTTCTCATTGAATAGTGGAGCGGACTCAATGGGCTGAATGGTCTAATCCTGCTCCTGTGTCGTATGGTCTTGTTCATTAGTGCTCACTCCCTCCATTACTGATGCTCAGTAGCAGCAGCGTATACCATCTATTTAATGTACTGAAGCATTGCACCGAGAACCTTTAACATCTTCTAAATTCACATCCACTGCTATCTAGAAGGGCAGCAGATACACATGAACAACAACTATCTGCAAGTTCCCCTCTGAGTTAGTCACTATCCTGGTTTGGAAATATATCACTAGAACATAGAACAATACAGCACAGAACAGGCCCTTCGGCCCACGATGTTGTGCCGAATATTTGTCCTAGCTTAAGCACCTATCCATGTACCTATCCAATTGCCGCTTACAGGTCACCAATGATTCTGACTCTGCCACTCCCACAGGCAGCGCATTCCATGCCCCCACCACTCTCTGGGTAAAGAACCCACCCCTGACATCTCCCCTATACCTTCCACCCTTCACCGTAAATTTATGTCCCCTTGTAACACTCGGTTGTGCCCGGGGAAAAAGTTTCTGACTGTCTACTCTACCTATTCCTCTGATCATCTTATAAACCTCTATCAAGTCACCCCTCATCCTTCACCGTTCCAACAACAAAAGGTCTAGCACTCTCAACCTATCCTCGTACGACCTATTCTCCATTCCAGGCAACATCCTGGTAAATCTTCTCTGCAACCTCTCCAAAGCT
>NC_057749.1:1809645-1814371 GCF_004010195.1 Chiloscyllium plagiosum
TTGTCAAATGCCTTACTAAAATCCATGTACACTACATCCACTGCTCTACCCTCATCCACATTCTTGGTCACCTCCTCAAAGAATTCAATATGACTTGTAAGGCAAGACCTACCCTTCACAAATCTGTGCTGGCTGTCCCTAATCAAGCAGTGTCTTTCCAGATACTCATAAATCCTATCCTTCAGTACCCTTTCCATTACTTTGCCTACCACCGAAGTAAGACTAACTGGCCTGTAATTCCCATGGTTATCCCTATTCCCTTTTTTGAACAGGGGCACAACATTCACCACTCTCCAGTCCCCTGGTACCATCCCCGTTGACAGTGAGGACGAAAAGATCATTGCCAACGGTTCTGCAATTTCCTCTCTTGCTTCCCGCATAATCCTAGGATATATCCTGTCAGGCCCGGGGTCTTGTCTATCCTCAAGTTTTTCAAAATGCCCAACACATCTTCCTTCCTAACAAGTATCTCCTCTAGCTTACCAGTCCGTTTCATACTCTCCTCTTCAACAATACAGTCCCTCTCATTTGTAAATACTGAAGAAAAGTACTCATTCAAGACCTCTCCTATCTCTTCCGACTCAATACACAGTCTCTCACTACTGTCCTTGATCGGACCTACCCTCGTTCTCGTCATGTAGTTCCTTTAGTGTCCCTATGTAAGAATCCTGAAACTCCCTCCCTAATGGCATTGTGGGTCTCCCTACAGCACATGGACTGGAACACTTTAAGCAGGTAGCTCACCATCATCTTCTCAAGGGCAACTAGCAATGTGCAATTAATATTGGCTGAGCCAGCGAGGTCCATATCCCATGAGTTATTTCATAAAATGCTGATGGCTATTAATGGATAATTGGAGTTTTCAAGATTGATTGATATAAGATTGCTTTTGGTGAGTATAAGGGTTCTGCAGCAAAGGCAGGTAAATCATGAAATAAGATCTGCCATGATCTATTTGAATAGTCGACAGTCGAGAGGAGTTGAATGGGATCCTCTCGTTCTTGGACCAATCCATTCTTCCAGACTATTCGTCACGACTGTGAGACAGAATATAAAACGTTTGGCTGCTTCTATCACTTCTGATTATCAGCACAAAGTTTAAGACCGAAATGGCAGAGGAGATATAATTTTAAAAACCCCTCAAAGCTAGTGATGACTCATTTCCACTAGTACTGAGTGTCCGAATAAATCAAGCCAAACTGCCAGGAATGGTAGAGCTGCTGAGCTAGGAGCGTTGAAGCTGGTGTCTGTGCTATGTGAAATTAAACAGAAAACTTTGGATGTTAAATGAATGATCTAATATTCTCTGAACAAGCCATTAATGAAGCTTCATCTGAAATGGTTTTTTTTTAAATGGTCAGCACCTGCAATAACCCTTGGCTGAACTTCATGCTTCAGTTGCTGCAAGTTTGAATCTTTGCGTGGCTTGTCACAACATGTAACAGACACTCAAATTACCAAGAGGCAAACTGTGTGAAAAGGGGACATGATGTGGTCTCATCATCTAACCATGCAGAACCCTTTTATTTTCATTGTCCTGTATTCGAGCCTTTTGAACTCCCTCATTAACTTTACTGGTAAGACACTGCGACGTATGGATCTGTCAGGAGCATTCTCGTCATCTGCCCTACCGACATGGGTCTGAAGCAAAATTGGGTCACAGTTCGGCTGAAGGGATGGAAAGCATCTCCCCTGTCTTCACATATTTATTCATGAAAGGAAACAATATGCTTGCATCTATCTAGTGCCTTTCATATCCTCAGGATATCCCGATGTGTTTTACAGGCAATGTCGTATTTTGGAAGGACAGTCAATGCTATAAATGTACAAAATACAAATGAGTGTGGACAGCGCACTCCCATGAACTGCAATGTGATCATGATCTGTTTCAGTGAGAAATATTGTTCAGGACACAAGAACAACTGCCCTTCTTCAAAGAATCATCATCATCCGTGGAAACAGGCCATTTGGCCCAACAAGCCTGACCCTCCGTGGCGTATCCCACCCAAGCTCATTCTCCTACCCTATTATTTTACATTTCCCCTAACTAATGCACCTAGCCTACACATCCCGGAACACTATGGGCAATTTAGCACAGCCAATTCACTTCAGCTGCACATCTTTGGACTGTGGAAGGAAACTGGAGTACCCGGAGGAAACCCACGCAGACACAAAGAGAATGTGCAAACTCCACACAGACAGTCGCCCAAGGCTGGAATCGAACCTGGGTCCCTGGCGCTATGAGACAGCAATGCTAACCACTGAGCCACCCAGTAGGACAGAGTAGACAGCGTTATATAGTGTTTACACCTTGAAAGAATACCCTTTGGCCCATCATAATCAGTGTTTCTGGTGATGAAGCAGCCACCTATTCTAATCACATTTTCCGGCATTTGACCCATATTTTATGTTATGGTGTTTCAGGTGTGCATTGAAATACTTATTACAGGTTTCAGCCTATACCAACCCTTTAAGCACTGAATTCCAGATTCCAACAACACCCTGGGTTAAAAAGAAATCCTCAAATCCCATCTAAATCTCCTGCTCCTTTCCTTAAATCTGTATCCTCTGGTACTGACTCCTCTACTAAGGGGGAAGGTTTCTCCCTGTCTACTCTGCCTTTGCTCCTCATAACTTTGTACATCTCAATCAGGTCAACCCTCAGCCTACTCTACTCTAAGGAAAACAATCCCAGACTATCTAGATTCTCTTCATAGCTGAATCACTCCAGCCAGGAAACATCCTGATGAATCTCCCCTGTACCCTCCCTTGTGCAATCACATCTTTCCTGTAATATGGCGACCAGAACTGTCCACACTACTCTCGCTGTCCACAGTGCTCTACACCATCTCCTCCTTGCGCTTGTATTCAATGCTTTGACTAACAAAAGCCTCTTAACCACCTTACCTGCTTGGTTTCTGCCTTCAAAGATTGATGGACATGCACACCAACGTCCCTTTGATCCTCTGTACCTCCGAGGGTCTAATCATTACTTCCCAAGATCCTATCAGAGGCAGAGTTTAACACCTCATTGCAAACATGGAACCACCAAAAGTGCAGCATTTGCTTTGTACTGCACTGCAGGGTCAACTTCTCTCAAGTGCCCAAGTCTCGAGAGTAAATTAAATCTTCAACCCACGCCTCCCTTAGAGTTAAAAGAAGCACCATAGCTCATTTCCACTGATGCCAATGTTAGCAAGGATTGTATCTCACAAAGAATTTAAAAACAAGACTGAACATATTAAATGGAAGAGAAACTGAAGATAAAGTGAAAGGAAAGCTCATCAAATGCTGCAGAGTTTCTGAATCAATTCCAGTACTCCATTACATATACCTGAATTTCACTGTGCAGTCTGTCTTTTCGGAGATGTTGGAGATTTTTACCTTGCTGAATCTTTTATCAATCTTAGCATCTGCGATAATGAAATCTGTCCCCTTTTCCACACTCAAGCACAGGGAGAATGCATTAGTGTGATACAAATTCATTTGTATCAGAGTTGCCAAGCTACCATGGAAACAGATTTGCATGGGCAAGGTAAGCTCCAGGCAGATCCTAATGATCGATGGTGTGATTCGAGGTCAGAATGAGCCTTGTATTTGGTGACAAGCAGGAGACAGTGGGAGGAATATTGCAGCACTGCAACAGACACATTGTCACTAACAGTTTTGATGATAGGATTACTTAAGCTTTCATGTTAAAAATATTGGAACAAGCATCAATCACATTTATATATTTAGGTTACAATAAAAATGTTATAAAACATGTAAATATCTTTATATATTTGGAAATATCTTGTGCATTTTATTATAGTCAAGAAGCCTTGTACTGTGTAAGAATGTGGTGGGTTCATTGTGTCTGAGTGTTTGTTATGCATTAATTCATCTTGACTACCCACTTTCCCCTGCACCCCCCACCCCAAACTCCCCAACCACCACCACCACTGCCCAAGTGCTGACTGAGGGAGTGCTGCACTGTTAGAGGCTCTGTTTCCATGTACAAAGTTAAAAATCACACAACACCAGGTTATAGTCCAACAGGTTTAATTGGAAGCACACTAGCTTTCGGAGCGACGCTCCTTCATCAGGTGATTGTGGAGGGCTCGATCGTAACACAGAATTTATAGCAAACATTTGCAGTGTGGTAGAACATAGAACATAGAACAATACAGCACAGAACAGGCCCTTCGGCCCACGATGTTGTGCCGAACATTTATCCTAGCTTAAGCACCCATCCATGTACCTATCCAAATGCCGCTTAAAGGTCGCCAATGATTCTGACTCTACCACTCCCACAGGCAGCGCATTCCTTGCCCCCACCACTCTCTGGGTAAAGAACCCACTCCTGACATCTCCCCTATACCTTCCACCCTTCACCTTAAATTTGTGTCCCCTTGTAACACTCTGATGTACCCGGGGAAAAAGTTTCTGACTGTCTACTCTATCTATTCCTCTGATCATCTTATAAACCTCTATCAAGTCACCCCTCATCCTTCGCAGTTCCAACGAGAAAAGGCCGAGAACTCTCAACCTATCCTCGGACGACTTCCTCTCCATTCCAGGCAACATCCTGGTAAATCTTCTCTGCACCCTCTCCAAAGCTTCCACATCTTTCCTAAAGTGACGCGACCAGAACTGCACACAGTACTCCAAATGCGGCCTAACCAAAGTCCTGTACAGTTGCAACATCAATTCACGACTCTTGAATTCAATCCCTCTGCTAACGAAC
>NC_057749.1:1816939-1830035 GCF_004010195.1 Chiloscyllium plagiosum
CCCCCCGAAGAGTGCTAGCAAACCTACCCTCCAGGATATTGGTGCCCTTCTGGTTCAGGTGCAGCCCGTCCTGTTTGTACAGGTCCCACTTTCCCCAGAATGCAGTCCAATTGTCCAAATATCTGAAGCCCTCCCTCCTACACCAGCCTTGCAGCCACGTGTTCAACTGCACTCTCTCCCTATTTTTTGCCTCACTGTCACGTGGCACCGGCAACAACCCAGAGTTGACGACTCTGTCTGTCCTAGCTTTTAGCTTCCAGCCTAACTCCTTGAGCTCTTGAATGACCTCCCCACCCCTCTTCCTACCTATGTCGTTGGTGCCAATGTGTACCACGACTTCTGGCTGCACACCCTCCCCCTTAAGGATTCTGAAGACACGGTCTGAGACGTCTCGGACCCTAGCACCCGGGAGGCAACAAACCATCCGTGAGTCTCGCCCATGCCCACAGAACCGCCTGTCCGTCCCTCTAACTAGAGAGTCCCCTATAACTATAACTGAAATTATACATTGAAGAATTGATTGTCTGTTAAGCCTTTCATCTGTTAGAATACAGTGACAGTTACATCACACTGCAAATTTTTGCTATAAATTCTGTGTTACGATCGAGCCCTCCACAATCACCTGATGAAAGAGCGTCGCTCCGAAAGCTAGTGTGCTTCCAATTAAACCTGTTGGACTATAACCTGGTGTTGTGTGATTTTTAACTTTGTACACCCCAATCCAACACCGGCATCTCCGAATCATGACTGTTTCCATGTGGCATGGTAAGCTGAGGCCCAGTCTAGTCTCTCAGGTGGATGTACTACTTCAGGGAAGAGCAGGGAAGCTCTTCCTAGCATACCAACCAATATTTGTCACTCAATAATGTCAGAATGGGTATTAGAGAAGTGTGGAGGCCCAGTTATTGATGACATTCAGAACTGAGATTGACCTAATTTTGGTCTCTCAGGGAACAGACAGAAATGTGGATTTGAGTTCTACGATCAGCCATGATCACAGAAACTATAAACATAGAAACCAGGAACAGGAGTGGGCCATTTGGCCCTTCAAGTCTGCTCCACCATTCAATATTATCCAGGCTGATCCTCTATCTCTGCACCATTTTCCCACTTTCTCCCCATATATCTTGATGTCATTAATATCTGAATGTTATCATTCTCCCCGTGTCTGCGTGGGTTTCCTCCGGGTGCTCCGGTTTCCTCCCACCATCCAAAGATGTGCAGGGTCAGGTGAATTGGCCATGCTAAATTGCCTGTAGTGATAGGTAAGGGGTAAATGTAGGGGTATGGGTGGGTTTCGCTTCGGCGGGTCAGTGTGGACTTGTTGGGCCGAAGGGCCTGTTTCCACACTGTAATCTAATCTAATCTAATCTAATCTAATCTCTTTCTTGAACATACTTAGTGATCGAGCTTCCACAATTTTCTGAAGTGGTGAATTCCACAGGTTCACCACTCTGAGTGAAAGAAAATCTCCTCATCTCAGTCCTAAATGGTCCACTCCATATCCTGACACTGTGACCCTGGTTCTAAACGTAAACATTTTATGTTAAAATATAGAAACAAACATCAATCATATTTATATATTTAGGCTGCAACAAAAATGTTGTAAAACATGTCAATACCTTTTTTGTAATTTTTTACATATATTATATATATATTTTATATATCTTTATATGTTTAACCATCCTCCTGCACCCAGTCTGTCCAACCCTGTTAGAAGTTTGTACATTTCAATCAGATCCCCTCAGATCCTTCTAAATTCGAGTAAATACATGACACATTTAAGATAGAGATGAAGAAACATTTTTTCTTTGAATTTCCCTTCCCTTACGCCATGCTAAATTACCCATTGGGTTAGGTGGATTAGCCAAGGGAAATACAAGATTGCAGGGATAGAGTAGGGGGTGGGTCTGGGTGAGAAGTTCTTCCGAGATCAGTATGGACTTGATGGCCAAATAGCCTGCTTACACACTGTAGGGATTCTATGATTCTATAATTGAAAAGACAGTGGATGCAGAATCTTTAAATATTTTTAAGCCAGGGTAGATAAATTCTTGATTACCAGGGGGATGAAAGACTATTGGGGGATAGGCAGAAATGTAGAATTGAGGTTAAAATCAGATTTGATCATCATAAGTCAATCCACTCATTTCAGGTATTGTCTAATAAACTTTCTCTGAACTACTTACAACGCATTAACATTATTCCATGATCTTATTGAATGGCAGATCAGGATCAAAGGGCTGAATGGCCTACTCTTGCTCATTGTTTGTACATTTGAATGACCAAAACTGCAAACAGAACTCCAGGTGTGGTCTTACCAAGGTCCTATACAACTTTCCTGAAGAAGGGCTAATGCCCGAAACGTCGATTCTCCTGTTCCCTAGATGCTGCCTGACCTGCTGCGCTTCTCCAGCAACACATTTCCATCTCTGATCTCCAGCATCTGCAGACCTCATTTTCCCTTTACAACTGTAATAAAATATCCCTACTTCTGAACTCAAATCCTCTTGCAATGAAGGCCAGCATACAATTTGCCTTTCTAATTGATTTGATTTGATTTGATCTATTACTGTCATATTACTGAGGTACAGTGAAAAGCACTGTCTTATATGCTTACAGGCAGCTCACACTACACAAGTGTATCAGGGTAATGGAACATAGAATCGTGGAGATGCACAGCACAGAAACAGACCCTTCAATCTAACTTATCCATGCTGACCAGATATCCTAACCTAATCTAGTCCCATTTGCCAGGACTTGGCCCAAACTGGGTTTCTTCCTCCAGTGTGTTGGAAGAGGGAATGGGAATGAGAATCTGTCTAGTCTTTCTGACGTCTATGATCTGTGATGTTACTGTTTCATAACACAAATTTTCTTGTGCATTTCTTGACCAGGAGATTAAATTGTGAATCAGAAATACCCTGAAATGTCAGAATGGATTGAGCACACAGCTCCTGGACAGGTAGAGTCCTTCCACAAAATATAAAAATCTCTTGAATTAAGTAATCTAACATAAAAGCTTCTGAACTATAAATGCCATTCAATCTATAATTTGAAGTTGGAAGAATAGAGAAAGGAGAAAAAAAGTTGAGTTAATTTTTCTTTAAATACTGAACATCACCATCACTGATTAGTCCAGCTAGCAAAACCAGGAAGACTTTGAATAATAACTGTTAGTTCCACTCCTCCCGTGTATCTCAAAATGGAGTGTCAGCATGTTCATTTCCAAGTATGATTTGTATTTTACAGCTACTTTGTTCTCTGGGAATTACTACCAATCCTAATTGTCCTTGAGAAGGTGGTGATGAGCTGCTTTCTTGAACCGCTACAGTCCATTCACTGTAGGTAGACCCACAATGATGCTCGGGGTAAGCTCCAGGATGGTGACCCAGCAACACTGGAGGAACTGTGATAACTTCCAACTCAGGATGCTGAGTGGCTTGGAGGAGATCATGCAGATGCTGTGGTTCCCATGTATCTGCTGTGCTTGTCCTTCCAGAGACTGACAGTTGTGAGTTTAAAAAGTGCTGGAAAGAAAGAGAAGTGCAACAAGTGTGACTCCATTTTACATATTCTCTCTGCCTCATGTAGTTTATATTTGTTAGTCAATTCTCCAATAAACCTTCAACAATGTAACATGGAGGGATAGAGCTTGGCTGTGAACCTCACACCTTATGTACAAGCTTAGGAATAAAACCCTTGTCTAAACATCACACATCTTTACAGCAAAACACACAAATGAATTAAGAAAAGGAATTATAAAACAGGATGTAGAAAAGATTCATAAGAATGATTCCAGAACTGGAAGATTTGAATGAGGTGTTCAAAATCACAAGTTGTCAGGACATTGGTGGAAGGACACAGATATGAAGTGATTGCTAACAGAACCAGAGACAACATGAGGAGTGAGCAGTCTAAGTATAGAATGTGCTGCCTGATAATGAGAGGAGGCAGAATTAACTAAGGCCTTCACAAAGCAGATTTGATAAAGCACTTGATGAGAAAGCATTACAGGGGAGAGGTGGGCCACTGCAACTGAGTGGCTCTTGCCACTCGGATGGCATGGACCCGAAAGGCTGAATGGCCTCCTTCTGTACTGTGACCATTCTGTGATTCAAAAAATAAAGAGAAACATCACACACAGATTTCCTGAACAGATTACAGGACCACAGACATGAAAGGTTGACTTTAGAAGCCAGAGTGTGTTCAGTTCTAGGGACAATGCTTAACAACTTCTGCTTCAGTGGAGATGAAATTGTGCCAAGGGCATTGCTGTGTGTTTAAGAATGGGCCAATCCTGTCTAACATCTGTCAGTCTGATTCGGGTTCATTAGCTGTCTAGTTATTGATGTGCCAGTTTAAATCGAGTGCTTGAGGCTCCTCTGCACATGGGTTTTACACAGACTGTAATAAAAGTCACTTGAAAACTGCCTGCCTTACCAAGTGTTCAACTCATCAAGCTCCCGAGATTGTTGTGCCAATCAATTCTCCTTGTCAATAAGATGGGTCCAGGGAGAAGCTTATCAAAGAGTAATTTACTAAGCAGTCAGCCCAAATGCAGTTTCCTCTGGTTATGCTTCTTTAATGACATTGAAGCTAGTTGATCCAATTCGAATTAACGCACCGCTGCTCAGTGGGAGAGGCTGTTGCTGAGAGCTTGTGCCTGTCGCGAATGTGACCCAGGTCGAAGGTCACGTCACTTCAATCACATCAGGTCAGTCGGCAGCTGCAGCCTCTTGGCTTCCTCTCGGGTCTGTCTCTTATTGAATTACAGAAAAAAATTAGCTCAGCAAAACCTAAGCAAATGACCAGCAACCTGCCTGATTGGAGGGGGCTCTTCGTCCAGCTGGCAGCCCTGGAACTGTGTGTGTATAATCCTGCTCTGGACATAGTGGCTGCCAACAGAATCACAGTTTCTTAACATTGCAAGGTCATTCCTTGTATTCATAATAAATGAGATGGATTCATGATCATGTATAGCAGGAGCTGCAACATAAGGACAGGAGGCCATTCAAGCTTATTCCACCATTTCATTTGAATGTACCTGACCTGTTAGATTTCTTACAGTGTGGAAACAGGCCCTTCGGCCCAACAAGTTCACACCAGCCCTCCAAAGAGCAACCCACCCAGATCCATTCCCCTACATTTACCCTTTCACCTAACACTACGGACAATTTAGCATGGCCAATTCACCTAACCTGCACATAGAGTCATAGAGATGTACAGCATGGAAACAGACCCTTTGGTTCAACCTGTCCATGCCGACCAGATATCCCACCTCAATCTAGTCCCACCTGCCAGCACCCGTTGGACTGTGGGGGGAAACCGGAGGACACCCACGCAGACACGGGGAGAATGTGCAAACTCCAAACAGACAGTTGCCTGAGGCGGGAATTGAACCCGGGTCTCTGGCGCTGTGAGGCAGCAGTGCTAGCCACTGTGCCACCGTGCCTGCCTACTGCATTACCTTATCTGCATTTTCCCCCATCTCTTTCTACCATCTTATTGAAACATATAAAGCTCTGAGGGGACTAGCATAGTAATGTGAATCTGACACTCTTGTAGGTAAACAGGAACAGGCTTAATTGAACATCATAAAGGAGATGCCAGGACAGGGCATCCTCTTCAAGCCCTACACGCCTAGGCTCCATCCCATGTGATCTGACATCACTCTAACCTATTTCCATCCACACAGACGAAATCCAGAGTTAAGGTACTTTTTAACCCTTTACTGTACAGCTAGATTCTGGGAGGATGCTTCCCCTTGTGAGAGAATTTAGAACTAGGGAAGGCTGTTTCAAACTGAGGAATCTCCCATTTAAGATGGAGATAAGGAGGAAATGTTTTCTCTCAGAGAGTCGTGAGGGTCAGAGAAAGGTTGGGTCATTATATTCAAGGCTGATTTTGACAGATTTTTGATCTACAATTATGGGAGCAGATGTGAAAATGGAGTCTGTCTTTGATTTGTTGCAGGGAGGTGGGCATGGCTGGGCTGGCATTTGATGCCCATCCCTAATTTCCCTGGAGAAGATGAGCTGCTATCTTAAATTGCAGACACCACACCCAAAATGGGGTGACTTCCAGGATTTTGACTCAACAGCCCTGAAAGAACAGCAATATTTTGACGTCAGGATGGTGAGTGGCTTGAAGGGGAGCTTGCAGGTGGTGGTCTTTCCATGTATCTTACTGAAGTGCATTTTGTAAATGGTACTGAGGATCAGTAGTAGAGGGAGTGTCTATGGGTGCCAATCAAAATGACGGCTTTGTTCTGGATGGTGTCAAGCTTCTTGAGTGTTGACGGAGCTGCACTCAATCAAGCAAATGGGGAGTATTCCATTTCACTCCTGACTTGTGCCTTGTAGAAGGACAGGTTTTGGGGATTCTAGGATTCCTAGTCTCTGATCTGCTGTTGTTGCCACAGTACTTGTAAGGATGGTTCAGATGGGTTTCTGGCTAATGGTAACTCCCAGATGTTGATAGTGGGAGATTCAGCAATAGTTGACTTCTCTTTTTATTGGAGACGGTCATCATCTGGCACCTGAGTGACATGAATGTTATTTCCACTTGTCAGCAAAAGCCTGGATATTGTTCCGATCTTATTTCATTTGAACATGGACGACTTCAATATCCGAGTAGTCGAGAATGTGGTACTGGAAAAGCACAGCAGGTCAGGCAGCATCCGAGAAGCAGGAGAATCGACATTTTGGGCTTCCTGAAGAAGGGCTTTTGCCCAAAATGTCGATTCTCCTGCTCCTCAGATGCTGCCTGACCTGCTGTGCTTTTCCAGCACCACACTCTTATCTCCAGCATCTGCAGTCCTCACTTTCTCCTACTCAATATCTGAGGAGTCATGAATGGTGCTTAACATTGCACAATCAATTGTTAACATTCCCACTTCTGACTTTATACTGGAGGCAAGGTCATTGATGATTAGGCCGAGGACACTACCCTGAGGAACTCCTGAAACAATATCCTTAAGTGGAGATGACTGTCCTTCAACAACCATCCTTCTTTGCCCATGTATGACTCCAACCAGCAGAGACTTTTTTCCCTTATTCCCATTGACTTGTTTTTGAAAGAGAATTACACATCCCAAGAACAGGCCTTCTGGCCCTCCAAGCCTGCCGATACCAGGGCAGGTATCAGCACCGATAATGTCCCCAGGACAGGCATCAGCATCTTTACCTTCCCCAGCACAGAGATCAGCACCTTTACTGTCCCTAGGGCAGAGGCAGCACTTAACTAAACTAAAAAGCAAACCTTGTGCTCTTATTCGGTCGGAAACCCCTGCCCCACCCCATCCACGTAACCATTCAGATGCTTCTTAAATGTTGCCAATGCGTCTGCTTCTACTGCCTCTTATGGCAGTGCGTTCCAGGCTCCTACTGCTCTCTGCATGAAAAACGTCTCTCGTACATCTTCTTTAAACTTTCCACCTCTCACCGTGAACCTACGCCCCCTTGTAATTGAAACTTCAACCCTGGGAAAAAGCCTCTAAATACCCCAGCTACACCTCTCATAATTCTGTAGACCTCTATCAGGTCTCCTCTCAGCTGTCATCTTTCCAGTGAAAACAATCCTAATCTTTTTAACCTTTCCTCATAGCTAATGTCCCCAAGACCAGACAACACCCTGGTGAACCTTCTCTGCACACTCTCCAAAGCTTCCATGTCCTTCTGCTATTGTGATAACCAAAACTGCACACAATACTCCAAGGGTTTTATATAGCTCCAAAGTGGTTTGCCAACTCTTGTACTACATGCCCTGGCTGATGAAAGCAAGTGTGCCATGAGCATCCTTAGTCGCTTTGGCCAACTGTGTTTACCAGCTCTCCTTGATGCCACACTCTGTCAACTGCAGCCTTGACTCCAAGTGCTGTCACTCTCATCTCACCTCTGCTGAGGCCACAGTGGATATGATATTACCTCTGAAGGACAGAGTTCCAGGTTTTCACTAAAATTTGTGCGAAGAAATGCTTTGACCATTTGATCTAAATGGCCATGCTGAACCCCCTCACCCCCCCCCCCCCCCGTCCCGAGATTCTGGACTCTGCCACGATATAGGATATTCCACCTTCAGTATTTATGTCCTGAAGAAAGAGGGGTGTGGTCTGTGAGTAATTGGCTGACAATGTTACAGGAAATAAATTCTGAAATGTGCAAATGACATGTACTGGTTTGTTTTGTCTTTTAGACTTCATAATGGAGCTCCAATATAACCAGTACATTTCAAATATGTTTCCAAGTATGACAGTTTTTTAATAAAACAATTTTTCCTTCTGGGAAAGCAGAAGCAGACAAGCTACAGTGACTGTGCAGGATGACACAACATGGATGAGAATGACATACTAACATGGCCAGGAGTAGCTGAAAGCAGCAATAAATACAGAGCTCCACAACATGTGCATATGATGCTCTCATGAGTGAATCCATGAGGAAAGGCATCATCACCCTCATCTACAAGCAGAAGAGGGAGAGGGAAGAACTCAAAAATTGGAGACCAATCTCACTGTTGAATGCGGATTACAAAATTCTGTCAAAGGTAATCGCCAACCGGGTCAGGTCTGTTCTGGGGTCGGTGGTTCACCCTGACCAAACCTGTGCTGTACCGGGCAGGAAGATCGCTGAGAGTCTCGCACTCCTCAGGGATACCATCGCCTACGTGCAGGACAGAGGGTTGGACACCTGCCTGATCAGCCTGGACCAGGAGAAAGCCTTTGACAGGATATCACA
Organism: Chiloscyllium plagiosum; assembly: GCF_004010195.1. Classification (NCBI taxonomy): domain Eukaryota; kingdom Metazoa; phylum Chordata; class Chondrichthyes; order Orectolobiformes; family Hemiscylliidae; genus Chiloscyllium; species Chiloscyllium plagiosum. The sequence goes on from NC_057749.1 coordinate 1,825,675, forward strand.
CACGTGTCTGAGAGATGTTCTCTCCAAAATGGGCTTTGGGAGGGAATCTGCAATTGGATCAGACTGCACTACACCAACATTGTCAGTGCAGTCTCAATCAACGGGTGGGAATCAGATAGCTTCCCAGTCAGATCTGGAGTCAGGCAGGGCTGCCCCCTCTCTCCTGCCTTGTTTGTGTGCTGCATAGAGCCATTTGCCGAGTCCATCAGGAAGGATGCGAGCCTGAGAGGGGTGACTATTCCTGGCAGCGGGGGCCTGCAGGTTAAGGCCTCCCTGTACATGGATGACGTCGCCGTTTTCTGCTCGGATCCGCTGTCCGTGCGCAGACTCATGTGCATCTGTGACCAGTTCGAACGGGCCTCGGGGGCCAAGGTAAACCAAGGCAAGAGGGAGGCCCTGCTCTTCGGGAACTGGGCCAACCAATCCTTGATCCCCTTCACCATCAGGACCGACCACCCGAAGGTGCTGAGTATTTCGTTCGGGGGGGCTGGAGCGTGTGCCAAGTCTTGGGAGGAGCGTATCAGCAAAGTGAGGCAGAAACTGGGCAGATGGAAGCTACGGTCACTCTCCATCACGGGAAAAAACCTGGTCATCAGGTGTGAGGTACTCTCAGTATTGTTATGTGTGGCACTGGTCTGGCCTATTCCCAGAACCTGTGCCGCCACAGTCACCCGGGCCACCCTCCAATTTATATGGAGGTCAAAGATGGACCGGGTCTGAAGGGACTCGATGTATAAAGATCTGGGCAACAGGGGAAAAAATACACCCAATGCCACCCTCACCCTGATGGCCACCTTCGTGTCTGGCTGCATCAAGCTGTGCGTGGATTCCTGGTACGCAAACACCAAGTGTCGCTACGTACTGAGGTTCTACCTGTCCCCGGTGTTGCGAAGGATGGGCCTGGCCTCGCTGCCGCGGAATGCTCCGAGTAGTTGGACCGTTCCATATCACCTGTCCTTCGTGGAGAGGTTTATGAAGAAAAACACCCTTGACCACATAGTGTCCTTGAGACCCTTCGGGAAAAAGAGAGGGCGGATCCTATCGAGCGGTTCCCTGAGCAGACTGTCAAAGCCATTTGGCAGAATGTCTCATCGACAGGACTTTCCAACAAGCACCAAGACATGGCTTGGCTGGTGGTGAGAAGGGCTCTGCCTGTGAGATCCTTTATGCACGCCCGGACTCTCAGCCGCACCGCACGCTGCCCTCGAAGCGGCTGCAGGGGGGACGAGACTGTCACACACCTCCTTCTGGAATGTGCCTATGCAGAAGAAGTCTGGAGAGGAATGCAGTGGTGTTTGTTGAGGTTCATCCCGAGCAGCGCCATGACGCGGGACTCCATGCTCTATGGTCTGTGCTGTACCGGGCAGGAAGATCGCTGAGAGTCTCACACTCCTCAGGGATACGATCGCCTACGTGCAGGACAGAGGGTTGGACACCTGCCTGACCAGCCTGGACGCACACTGAAACGAACATCAACTGTGCCTGGAGGATCATCAACTCGGTGAAGGGTGGTCCGAAACCTGCTGATCTTCGAGCAGAAGGAGTTGACCCCGACTGAGTGTTGCAGACTGGCACATTCCAAGGTCCAGAACTACGTGTTGAGGGATGCGCTGAAGCTTGGGGCAGCTGCTGCCAAGGCACGGTGGGGAAAGACCACCGTGTAACATCTGCCTGCCTAAAGAAGAACAGGGGGCTCACGCAGTCATTTGGGCTCTGCTGACGCCTCAGCTAAATATGTAATCGTACAGACCTGTATATATGAATGATTACTCTGTCTCTGTATACCAAGAAATGGAATGTTTACGGATATATGGCATGACCAATTGTACAGATCATCAAAATATTTTATGAATAAAGTATATTTTTGAAATAAAAAATACATGTGTATGTGATGCTCTCTGGATAAAAATGACACTGAGTTGTTCAAAGTTGAGAGCTCAGTGTGAGAGTGTGTAAGTGTGAGCGTGTGTGACAGCGTGTGTGTGCACGAGGAAGTCTCCAGTCCAGAGTGGAGTGGAGAAACCTGAGACACAGTAGTTAGAGTGACCTCTGCTGCTTGTCTTTCAAACATGCAGCCACAATGGGAAACCCCTTCAGATTCTGAAATCCCGTTTCTCTGTCTCTCCTAAATTTTGGTTGAACAAGCAAGTACACAGATTATTTTTGAAATAAAGACCAACTTGTGCCTCCCTATCCCACCAGAATGTATTTGAATCTCAGATATACCCGAAACAGCTTCTTCCCTACTGTTATCAGGCTTGTATATTAGAGTTGATCTTTCTCTGCACCTTCTCAGTAGCTCTAATACTACATTCTACATCAGTTCTGTTACCCTGATGTACTTATGTAAAGTATGATTTGTCTGGATAGCACACAAAACAATACTTTTCACTGTATCTCAGTACATGTGACAATAACAAATCAAACCAAAGTCAAATATATATTTTGCCTCGTTCACAGGTAGTTTTACAACATGCATTAACTCCTATTGACCTGTAGCTCGCAGAATAAACCTGCTCAATTACCTGTTCAATTGTCAGGCTTAAAGCGGAGTCTATTGAAAATTTTATAACTGAAGAGATTCTTTTTTAACTGTATGTTTATTGAATTCAGGGCAAAAACCCATGTGGAGATAGTAACAGATCAGATTTAAGCTCATTTCCTGGTGCAGAAGGCTCAAGAGATAAAATGTTGCTACTTTTGAAGTCTGGATATTTGAGAAATGTCTCCTGCACTAGGTCTTTTTTTTCTCAAATCTGAAACAGCCAATGTTCCAAGGAGAAAAAGCAAAAGCTGCATATACACTCTGAAGCTCTTCTCGAAATGTGGAAGGATTTAAATTAATGACTGGGAAGAGCTCACCACCAATTCTCAGAATGTTGACAATTTGTTCATCAAGCTGAATCAGTCCATACACCTTAATGATGCAGAGAAAGAGAGAAAACAAATCCTGACTTTCAGATCCCAGTACACATGGGATGTCCTGCTCCACGTGCCCGAAGGTGTGGCTTGAGAATTGGTCTCTGTTCCAGCCGTATAAAGATCCATGACAGAAATCCATGACCACAAGAAGATGTCATCCTCAAATGGAAACAACTGGCAATGGTGACAATTGGACAAGTTTACTTCATTGAGGGGGACTTTGCAATTAGAAAAGTTTCTGCAGGCTTTTTGCAATAGCTTTAGTTGCTGAAAGGAATGCATGAATTCAGAATTGCAAATCACTTCACAAACTAACAGCTTTATTTTTTAATACACTTTTTAAGGACTGATACATAACTTCTATAAATAACACCATTTTGAAAGTGTAAATGTGCAAACAGGTCTTGATGTCCAGATATACAAATCATTAAAGCATGACAGGGCCAGTTGACAAGATGTTTAAAAACAAATATAGACTTTGGATTTATCAACAGAGCACAAGAATCTAAAAACAAAGTGATCACGCTGGAACTCCATACATCACTGTGAACAATTCTGGGCATCACACTTTAGCCAAGTTGTGAATAACTTAGGAAGGGGATGATAGCTGGGATAAGACATAGGAGTGGAAGTAAGGCTATTCAGCCCATCGAGTCCAGAGGAACTTCAGTTACAAGAACAGGTTGGAGTTACTGCTGTGCTTCTTAGAATTGAGCAGGTTAAGGAAGTGGCCTGTACAGGTTTACAATGTGCAGCGTTTTTGATAGAGTTGAGAAAAACAAACATTCCTTCAAATATACAGGTCAATAACTACATACTGTAAATGACTGAAAAGATCTGAAGACGAAATAAGGAGACTTTGTTTCATTCAGGCTTTGGATCAATTCACCTGAAAGGATTCTTGATTAGAAGGGGAATCAAAGGGTCATGGGGAAAAAGGCAGAAAAGTGTGATGTGAGGAATGTCAGATCAGCCATGATGCTATTGAATGGCAGAGCAAGCTCAAGGGGCTTAACAGGCCACTCCTGTTCCTATTTCTTATCGTCTTAAAAAGGTGGGAGAAGCCAATTCCATAAATAATTTTAATGGCGTTGGGTAGGTACGTATGAATGCAGAACGTACTGTTCAGAGTTCTGAGGAAGGGTCATAGAGTCGTAGAGATGTACAGCATGGAAACAGACCCTTCAATCCAACCCATCCATGCCGACCAGATATCCCAACCCAAACTAGTCCCGCCTGCCAGCACCCTCCAAAACCTTCCTATTCATATACCCATCCAGATGCCTCTTAAACCAGCCTCCACCACATCCTCTGGCAGCTCATTCCATACACGTACCACCCTCTGCGTGAAAAGGTTGCCCCATAGGTCTCTTTTATATCTTTCCCCTCTCACCCTAAACCTATGCCCTCTAGTTCTAGACTCCCCAACCCCAGGGAAA
>NC_057749.1:1830426-1842372 GCF_004010195.1 Chiloscyllium plagiosum
CATCTGCCACTTCTCAGCCCATTGGCCCATCTGGTCCAGATCCTGTTGTAATCTGAGGTAACCCTCTTCGCTGTCCACTACACCTCCAATTTTGGTGTCATCTGCAAACTTACTAACTGTACCTCGTATGCTCGCATCCAAATCATTTATGGAAATGACAAAAAGTAGAGGGCCCAGCACCGATCCTTGTGGCACTCCACTGGTCACAGGCCTCCAGTTTGAAAAACAACCCTCCACCACAACCCTCTGTCTTCTACCTTGTATCCAAATGGCTAGTTCTCCCTATATTCCATGAGATCTAACCTTGCTAACCAGTCTCCCATGGGGAACCTTGTCGAATGCCTTACTGAAGTCCATATAGATCACATCTACTGCTCTGCCCTCATCAATCTTCTTTGTTACTTCTTCAAAAAATTCAACCAAGTTTGTGAGACATGATTTCCCACGCACAAAGCCATGTTGACTATCCCGAATCAGTCCTTGCCTTTCCAAATACATGTACATCCTGTCCCTCAGGATTCCCTCCAATAACTTGCCCACCACTCTGATGTTAACTCTGATTTCTCTCCACAGATGCTACCAGATTTGCTGAGCTTTTCCAGCAATTCTATTTTTGTTGCATTTAAGGATCCTGGGTACCCAAGATGGAGGATGGGAAAAACATGTGGCTGTAAAAGCTGCTCTTTTTTTCAGATATTTTCAGGGTTGGAGCAGTAATTACTGCTTTATATGCAGTTGCATTGTTTTGGAACTTTGGGGGGAAAAAGAGGATCAAAACAATGGCACTTTAAAAAGGAGGAAGAAAGACAAAGGCAGTGACCACATGGCAAGTGAATCAAATGCGAAAGATACCTGCACTGCTGTCTGACACTGCCTTTGCTGTGTGAGTTCAGGTATCTCTGGACATTGGAATGCGTCGAAGGAAAGTTAAAAACTGCAAAATTCACAGCTGACCTTGGAGGAACCTGTGCGGGAGAGCTCATTGCACAGGTGCAACTAAGTGCATAGTTTTTGACTGTAAACTTACTTTTTTTTGTAAATCTACAAAAGTAGAGTGAGTTCTTTTTTGATTATATGTTTTGTTAAGATCTGTATCGTGATTAAATTTTAAAAATACAAAATACTAAGTTATCAGATTGCATGAGGAATTTACAGGAGCTAAGGAAAGTGATGGATGCCAATTATAGGAAGGGAGATGGGTAACCTCAGGAAAGATAGGAGAGGGAGGCAAGTAGTGCAGGAGTCTCCTCTGGCTATCCCCACCTCAAATAAATATGCTGTTTTGGAAAACATAGGGGGTGATGGACTCTCAGGAAAACATAGCACGAACAGCAAAGTTTCTGGTACCAAGATGGCTCTAATGTAACGAGGGGTACCTCAGGTTCTAAGAGATCGATAGAGATAGGGGACTCTCTAGTCAGAGGCAAGGACAGATGTTTCTGTGGCTGACAATGAGAAATCTGAATGATATGATGCATCTCTGCTGCTAGGATCAAGGATATCTCAGAGAGATTGCAGAATATTCTCAAAGGGGAGAGGGACCATAAGGACGTCGTTGTACACATTTAAGCGAACGACATAGGAAGGGAAATAGATGAGATTCTGAAGGGAGAATATAGAAGTTAGGCAGGAATTTAGAAAGGAGGTCCTCGAGGTTGTAATGTCTGGATTATTCCCGGTGCTCTGAGCTGGTGAGAGTAGAAATAGGAGGGAACTATATAAGAAGGACGGATTACACCTGAATTGTAAGGGGACTAATCTACTGGCCGGGATATTTGCTCGAGCTGCTCAGGAGGACATATGATGTGGAGGTGCCAGTGTTAGACTGGGATGGACAAAGTTTAAAGACCAAGTTGTCAAGGAGAATACTGAGATACAGGCTATTAGACTAGGTGGGATTGAGGTTCACAAGGAAGAGGTATTTGAAATCCTGCAGAGTGTGAAAATAGGTAAGTCCCCTGGGCCGGATGGGATTTATCCTAGGTCCTCTGAGAAGCCAGGGAGGAGATTGCCGAGCCCTTAACATTGATCTTTAAATCGTCATTGTCTACAGGAATAGTGTCAGAAGACTGGAGGATAGCAAATGTGGTTCCCCTGTTCAAGAAGGGCGTAGAGACAATCCTGGTAATTATAGACCAGTGAGCCTTACTTCAGTTGTTGGTAAAGTGTTGGAAAAGTTTATAAGAGATAGGATTTATAATCATCTAGAAAAGAATAATTTGATTAGGGATAGTCAGCACGGTTTTGTGAAGGGTCGGTCGTGCCTCACAAATGTTATTGAGTTCTTTGAGAAGGTGACCAAACAGATAGATGAGAGTAAACTGGTTGATGTGGTGTATATGGATTTCAGCAAGGCGTTCGATAAGGTTCCCCACAGTAGACTATTGTACAAAATGCAGAGGAATGGGATTGTGGGAGATATAGCAGTATGGATCAGTAATTGGCTTGCTGAAAGAAGACAGAGGGTGGTGGTTGATGGGAAATGTTCATCCTGGAGTCCAGTTACTAGTGGTGAACCGCAAGGGTTGCTGTTGGGTCCACTGCTGTTCGTCATTTTTATAAACGACCTGGATGAGGGCATAGAAGGGTGCAGACGACACTAAGGTCGGTGCAGTTGTGGATAGTGATGAAGGAGTTTCAAAGTTTGTGAGAAGATTTGTAGCTCGGGTGATCATTGTTGTGGTTCTGTTCGCCGAGCTGGGAATTTGTGTTGCTGACGTTTCATCCCCTGTCTAGGTGACATCCTCAGTGATTGGGAGCCTCCTGTGAAGCGCTTCTGTGATGTTTCCTCCGGCATTTATAGTGGTTTGTCTCTGCTGCTTCCGGTTGTCAGTTCCAGCTGTCCGCTGCAGTGGCCGGTATATTGGGTCCAGGTCGATGTGTTTGTTGATTGAATCTGTGAATGAGTGCCATGCCTCTAGGAATTCCCTGGCTGTTCTCTGTTTGGCTTGTCCTATAATAGTAGTATTGTCCCAGTCGAGCTCATGTTGCCTGTCATCTGCGTGATTTGCTACTAATTTCGTGGCTAGTTGGTGTTCATGGATACGGATCGTTAGCTGTCTTCCTGTTTGTCCTATGTAGTGTTTTGTGCAGTGACGAAGGATGTAGTAGGTTACGGAGAGACATAGATAAACTGCAGAGCAGGGCTGAGAGGTGGCAAATGGAGTTTAATGCGGACAATTGTGAGGTGATTCACTTTGGTCGGAGTAACCGGAAAGCAAAGTACTGGGCTAAAGGTAAGATTCTTGGTAGTGTAGAAGAGCAGAGAGATCTTGGTGTTCATGTATACAGATCCTTGATAGTTGCCACCCAGGTTGACAGGGTTGTTAAGAAGGCATACAGTGTTTTGACTTTTATTAATAGAGGGATCGAGTTCCGGAACTATGAGGTTATGCTGCAGCTGTACAAAACTCTGGTGCGGCCGCACTTGGAGTATTGTGTACAGTTCTGGTCACCGCATTATAAGAAGGATGTGGAAGCTTTAGAAAGGGTGCAGAGGAGATTTACTAGGATGTTGCCTGGTACGGAGGGAAGGTCTTACGAGGAAAGGCTGAGGGACTTGAGGCTGTTTTCATTAGAGAGAAGAAGGTTGAGAGGTGACTTAATAAAGACATACAAGATAATCAGAGGGTTAGATAGGGTGGACAGGGAGAGCCTTTTTCCAAGTATGGTGACGGCGAGCACAAGGGGGCATAGCTTTAAATTGAGGGGTGATAGATATAGGACAGATGTCAGAGGTAGTTTCTTTACTCAGAGAGTAGTAAGAGTATGGAATGCTTTGCCTGCAACGGTAGTAGATTTGCCAACTTTAAGTACATTTAAATCGTCATTGGACAAGCATATGGATGTACATGGAATAGTATAGGTTAGATGGGCTTCAGATTAGTATGACAGGTCGGCGCAACATCGAGGACCGAAGAGCCTGTACTGCACTGTAATGTTCTATGTTCTAGGTTATAGTCCAACAGGTTTATTTGGAAGTACAAGCTTTCTCAGCGCTGCTCCTTTGTCAGGATGGAACCCAGAGAGATAGTGAGGAAAGAGATCAATCTGAGACTGGTACAGTTGGGAAAAGGAGCCAGTCAAACAGTCAGGGCGGGCAGGGACAAATCAGAGAATGAGGTTGGACTGATAAATTAAACTGCATTTATTTCAATGCAAGAACCCCTAACAGGGAAGGGCTTATGCCTAAAACGTCAACTTTCCTGCTCTTCAGATGCTGCCTGACCTGCTGTGCTTTTCCAGCGTGACACTTTTTGACCCTGTTCTCCAGCATCTGCAATCCTCATTTTCTCCTAACAGGAAAGGCAGATGAACACAGGGCATGGTTAGCAACATGGAACTGGGATATCATAGCAATGACAGAGATGTGGCTCAGCGAATGGAGGGGACTAGCAGCTTAAAGTTCCAGGATGCAGATGCTAAAGGAAGGATAGAAAATGGGGGGCAAGAGAGGAGAGGGAGTGGTGTTTTGATAAGGGACAACATTACAGCTGTACCTAGGGATGATATTCCTGGGAATACATCCAGGGAGGTTATTTGGATGGAACTGACAAATAAGAAAGGGATGATCACTTTATTGGGATTGTACTTTTGACCCTCCAATAGTCAATGGAAAATTGAGAAACAAATTTGTAAGGAGATCTCAGTTATCGGTAAGAATAATAGGGTGGTTATGGTAGGGGATTGTAACTTGTCCAGACAGAGACTGGGACTGCCATAATGTTAAGGGTTTAGATGGAGAGAAATTTAGGTGTGTACAGGAAAATTTTCTGATTCAGTATGTAGATGTACCTCTAGAAAAGATGCAAAACTTGACCTACTCTTGGGAAATAAGGCAGGGCAAGTGACTGAAATGTCAGTGGGGGAGCACTTTGGGGCCGCGACCATGATTCTATTACTTTTCAAATAGTGATGGAAAAGGTTAGAGCGGATCTAACAGTTAAAGTTCTAAATTGGGGGAATGCCAATTTTGACGGAGTTAGGCAATAATGTTCAACAGTTGACACAAGGGCAGATGTTCACAGGCAAAGGGCTGACTGTAAAATGGGAAGCCTTCAGAAATGAGATAACAGGAGTCCAGAGATAGTATATTCCTGTTGGGGGAAAGGAAAGGCTGGGAGGTGTAGGGAATGCTGCATGACTAAAGAAATTGTGGGTTTGGTTAAGAAAAAGAAGGAAGCATATGTCAGTTATAGACAGAAGAGATTGAGTGAATCCGTAGAAGATATAAGGGCAGTAGGAGTATTCTTAAAAGAGAAATCAGGAGGGCAAAAGGAGACATGAAATAGCTCTGGCAAATAGGGTTAAGAAGAATCCAAAGGGATGTTATCAATACATTAAGGACAAAAGGGTAATTAGGAAGAGAATAGTGTCCCTCAGAGATCAGCAAGGCGGCCTATGTGTGGAACCGCAGGAGATGGGGGAGATACTAAATGAGTATCTTGTATCAGTGATAACTGTGGAGAAGGAGGTGTGGGAATAGGAGACATAGAATGTGGGAAAATAGATGGGTACATCTTGAAAAAAGTCCAAATTACAGAGGAGGTGGTGCTGTAATGTCTTAAAAAGCATTAAGTTGGATAAATCCCCAGGACCTCGGTGGTATACCCTAGAATTCTGTGGGAAGCGAGGGAAGTGATTGCTGGGTCCCCTGCTAAGATATTTGTATCATTGATAGTCACAAGTGAGGTGCTGGATGACTGGAGGTTGGCTAATGTGGTGCTATTAATAAAGAAAGATGGTAAGGAAAAGCCAGGGAACTATAGACCTGTGAGCCTGACATCAGTGGTAGGCAAGTTGTTGGGATGAAATCCTGAGGCACAGGATGTACAGGTATTTGGAAAGGCAAGGACTGATTGGGGATAGTCGAGATGGCTTTGTGTGTGGGAAATCATGCCTCACTAACTTGATGGAGTTTTTTGAAGAAGTAACAAAAAGGATTGATGGAGGCAGAGCGGTAGATGTGGACCTCAGTAAGGCATTCGACAAGGTTCCCCATAGGAGACTGGTTTGCAAGGTTAGATCACATGGAATACAGGGAGAACTAGCCATTTGGATACAGAACTGTGCCAAAGGTAGAAGACAGAGGGTGGTGGTGGAGGGCTGCTTTTCAGACTGGAGCCCTGTGACCAGTGGTGTGCCACAAGGATCGGTCATTTACTTAGAGTTTTTGTTGCGTTGTTCAGCAACACATTTCAGAGTTGCTGAACAAAGAGATCTTGGAGCGCAGGTTCACAGTTCATTGAACGTGGAGTCACGGGTGGATAGGATAGTGAATAAGGTGCTTGGCATGCTTTCCTTTATTGGTCAGAGCATTAAGTATAGGAATTGGGAGATCATGTTGCGGCTGTACAGGACACTGTGAAGCCACTTTCGGAATATTGTGTGCAATTCTGGTCTCCCTCCTACAGGATGTTGTGAAACTTGAAAGGGTTCAGAAAAGATTTACAAGGATGTTGCTAGGGCTGGAGGGTTTGAACGATAGGGAGAGGCTAAATAGGCTGGGGCTGTTTTCCCTGGAGCGTTGGAGGCTGGGTAAAATCATGAAAGGCATGAATAGGGTAAATAGACAAGGTCTTTTCCCTGGGGTGGGGGAGTCCTGAACTAGAGGGCATAGGTTTAGAGTGAGGGGGGAAATATATAAACAGGACCTATGGGACAATATTTTCATACAGAAGGTGGTGCGTGTATGGAATGAGCTGCCGGAGGAAGTGGTGGAGGCTGGGACAATTACAGCATTTATAAGGCATCTGGATGGGTATATGATGAGGGAGGGTTTAGAGGGATATGGGCCAAGTGCTGGCAAATGGGTTGAGATTAATTTAGGATATCTGGTAGGCATAAATGAGTTGGACCGAAGGGTCTGTTTCCATGCTATACATCTCTACGTCTCTGACCCCTAATAATTGCTAATTTTTTGCTTCATGGGCAGCTGGCCCTGCTTCTTTTATACACTTTCTTTCTTATCGAATCATAGAGTTAGAGAGATATACGCACGGAAACAGACCCTTTGGTCCAACTTGTCCATGCCATCGCAGGGAAGAGACTTTGCCTATTTATCCTTTCCATGCCCCTCATGATTTTATAAACCTCTATAAGGTCACCCCTCAGTCTCTGACAGTCCAGGGAAAACAGCCGCAGCCTATTCCACCTCTACCTATAGCTCACATCCTCCAACCCTGGCAACATACTTGTAAATAATTTTTGAACCCTTTCAAGTTTCACAACATCCGTCCGATAGGATGGAGACTAGAATTGCACGAAATATTCTAAAAGTGGCCTAACCAATGTCCTGTACAGCCGCAACATGACCTCTCAACTCCTGTTTTTAATACTCTGACCAATAAAGGAAAGAATACCAAACGCCTTCTTCACTATCCTATCTACCTGCAACTCTACTTTCAAGGAACTATGAACCTGCACTCCAAGGTCTCTTTGTTCAGCAACACTCCCTAAGACCTTATCATTAAGTGTATAAGTCCTACTAAGATTTGCTTTCCCAAAATGCAGCACCTCACATTTATCTAAATTAACTCTATCTGCCACTTCTCAGCAAATTGGCCCATCTCATTAAGATCCTGTTGTAATCTGAGGTAACCTTCTTCGCTGTCCACTACATCTCCAATTTTGTTGTCACTGGCACACTTACTAACTATACCTCTTATTCTCACATCTGAATCATTGAAATAAATGGATGAAAAGTAGTGGGCCCAGCACTGATCCTTGTGGCACTGCACTAGTCTCAGGCCTCTAGTCTGAAAAACAACCCTCCACCACCACCCTCTGTCATTGACCTTCGACCCAGTTTGGTATCTAAATGGCTAGTTCTCCCTGTATTCCATGAGATCTAACCTTGGTAACCAGTCTCCCATGGGGAACCTTGTCGAATGCCTTACTGAAGTCCATATAGATCACATCTACTGCTCTGCCCTCATCAATCTTCTTTGTTACTTCTTCAAAAAACTCAATCAAGTTTGTGAGACATGATTTCCCATGCACAAAGCCATGTTGACTATCCCTAATCAGTCCTTGTCTTTCCAAATACATGTACATCCTGTCCTTCAGGATTCCCTCCAACAACATGCCCACCACTGAGGTCAGGCTCACTGGTCTATAGTTCCCTGGCTTGTCCTTGCCACTCTTCATAAGCAGTGGCACCACGTTAGCCAACCTCCAGTCTTCAGGCACCTCACCTGTGACTATTCACTTCTCTAGTTTCCCACAGAGTTCTTTGGTACACCTGATTATGTCCTGGGGATTGATCCACTTTTATGAATTTCAAGACATCCAGCAATTCCTCCTCCGTAATAAGGACATTTTTCAAGATGTCACCATCTATTTCCCTACATTCTATATCTTCCATGTCCTTTTCCACAGTAAATACTGATGCAAAATACTCGTTTAGTATCTCCCCCATCTCCTGCAACTCCACAAAAAGGTTGCTTTGCTGATCTTTGAGAGGCCCTATTCTCTTCCCTAGTTAACCTTTTGTCCTTAATGTATTTGTAAAAACCCTTTGGATTCTCCTTAGCTATATTTGCCAAAGCTATCTCATGTCCCCTTTTTGCCCTCATGATTTCTCTCTTACGTATACCCCGACTGCCTTTATACTCTTCTAAGGAATCACTCAATCTATCCTGTCTACACCTAACATATGATTCCCTCTTTTTCTTAACCAAACCCTCAATTTCTTTAGTCATCCAGCATTTCCTACACTTACCAGCCCTTCCTTTCACTCTAACAGAAATGTACTGTCTCTGGACTCTCATTATCTCATTACTGAAGGCTTCCCATTTTCTAGCCATCCTTTACCTGCGAACATCTGCCCCCAACCAACTTTTGAAAGTTATAGAGTCATAGAGATATACAGCATGGAAACAGACCCTTCAATCCAACCCGTCCATGCCGACCAGATATCCCAACCCAATCTAGTCCCACCTGCCAGCCCATATCCCTCCAAGGTCTCTTTGTTCAGCAACACTCCCTAAGACCTTACCATTAAGTGTATAAGTCCTGCTAAGATTTGCTTTCCCAAAATGCAGCACCTCACATTTATCTAAATTAACTCTATCTGCCACTTCTCAGCAAATTGGCCCATCTCATTAAGATCCTGTTGTAATCTGAGGTAACCTTCTTCGCTGTCCACTACATCTCCAATTTTGTTGTCACTGGTCACCCTGACAGGAATATACTTTCTCTAGATTCTTGTTATCTCATTTCTGAAGGTCTCCCATTTTCCAGCCATCCCTTTCCCTGCGAACATCTGCCTCCAATCAGCTTTTGAAAGTTCTTGTCTAATACCATCAAAATTGGCCTTTCTCCAATTTAGAAAATCAACTTTTAGATCTGGTCTATCCTTTTCCATCACTATTTTAAAACGAATAGAATTATGGTCGCTGGCTCCAAAGTGCTCCCCCACTGACCTCAGTCACCTGCCCTGCCTTATTTCCCAAGAGTAGGTCAAGTTTTGCACCTTCTCTAGTAGGTACATCCACTGAATCAGAAAATTGTCTTGTGCACACTTAAGAAATTCCTCTCCATCTAAACCCTTAACACTATGGCAGTCCCAGTCGATGTTTGGAAAATTAAAATCCCCTACCATAACTACCCTATTATTCTTACAGATAGCTGAGATCTCATTACAAATTTGTCTCTCAATTTCCCTCTGACTATTGGTGTTAATGATTACAACACAGACGGAAGAACCAAGTTCGGAGGATTTCGAATTGGACATTCCTCAAATCAAATTGGACAGTGAGGAAGTTGTCAAAAATTGGGATAAATTATTGAGTTACCTTCCACAAGAAAACTGAAATGACCTGAAAAAGTTATTACTATCACATGGGGAGATATACAGGAATAAACTGGGAAGTACTAACCTAATTGTACATTATGTATATATAGGAGGTGCTGTTCTGATTATGTAACATTCTTCTAGGCATAACCCTCTAAAATTGGCACAGGTTCAGAAGAAGATGGAACCCATGCTCCAAGATGGCATAATCGAAGTGAGCTACAATGACTGGAGCTCACCCACAGTCATGATGCCAAAGCCAGATGTTACCGAACGGTTACGTGTAGACTATCCAAAGTCAATGCCGTTACAAAGACTGATGCATATCCAATTCCGCAGGTGGACGACTGTGTCAAAAAGGTGGGACAAGCAACTTACATTTCTAATTGGACTTGCTCAGACGCTACTTGCAGGCATCTTCATCAGAAAGAGCAAAGGCAATTTCGGCTTTCATAACAAATGGACTATATCAGTTTAAAGTCATGCCATTTGGTATGTAAAACGCTTCAGCCACATTTCAGAGACTAACTGGTAAGGTCATTGCTGGATTACCCAACTATGTGGTATATATTGATGCCTTGGTGATTTTTAGTCACTTATGGATGGAACATTTACAGCATTTATCAGACTTGTTCAATCGATTTCGGAAGGCAGGCTTGGTGGCAAACCTAGCTAAAAGTGAATTCACCAAAGCCCAAGTTACCTTAGAACATAGAACATAGAACAATACAGCACAGAACAGGCCCTTTGGCCCACGATGTTGTGCCGAGCTTCTAACCTAGATTAAGTACCCATCCATGTACCTATCCAAATGCCGCTTAAAGGTCGCCAATGATTCCGACTCTACCACTCCCACGGGCAGCGCATTCCATGCCCCCACCACTCTCTGGGTAAAGAACCCACCCCTGACATCTCCCCTATACCTTCCACCCTTCACCTTAAATTTATGTCCCCTTGTAACACTCTGTTGTACCCGGGGAAAAAGTTTCTTCCTCGGCCATGTTATTGGACACTGACAAGTGGCCCCATGGGATGCAAAAATGAAAATAATTGGGGAATTTCCCACACTGTCAATGAAAAGAGCAGTACTACGGTTCCTGGGATTGCATGGATTTTACTGAAAGTTTATGCTGAATTTTAACAGTGTGGCTGCTCCACTGAATTGTTAAAAAACGACAAGAAGCTTCAGTAGACAGCAGACAGTCAAAAGACATTTGACAGCCTAAAAACTGTGTTAACCACTGCCCCAGTATTAGCCACACCA
The DNA here is from genome assembly GCF_004010195.1 of Chiloscyllium plagiosum. NCBI lineage: Eukaryota > Metazoa > Chordata > Chondrichthyes > Orectolobiformes > Hemiscylliidae > Chiloscyllium > Chiloscyllium plagiosum. The sequence goes on from NC_057749.1 coordinate 1,841,487, forward strand.
GATTACACGAAGCCTTTCAAGGGGCCTATCGATGCCAGTGATGAGAGTGTCGGTGCGGTGCTCCTGCAGGAGGATGACAGCGGGGATAGAAAAACCTATCAGGTATTTTTCCAGGAAATTGAACATTCATTAAAATATAAAACTGTGGAGAAATAGATTTTGAGCTTGGCGTTGGCATTACAACATTTCAGTGTTTATATTACAAGCAATACATCTGAGACAATCATAAACATTGATCATAACCCATTGATGCTTTTGGAGAAATTTAAGGACAAAAATGCCAGACTGCTTAGATGGAGCTTGTTGTAGCCATTCAACTTGACAATTGTGCATTGGGCAATCACGAAAACATGCTTGCCGATGCGTTATCGAGACTCGAATGAGATATGGAGGCTTTCGGTGGCGGGTGTACCATAGCCTGAATTTGAATGTGGTTGTGCATGTTTGCTTATATATAGTCAGAGTAGTGTTTTAGAGTATTAACCATTTTTTTTAGGGGTTTTAAAAATGAAGGAGGAGAAAGTGAGGTCTGCAGATGCTGGAGATCAGAGCTGGAAATGTGTTGCTGGAAAAGCGCAGCAGGTCAGGCAGCATCCAGGGAACAGGAGAATCGACGTTTCGGGCATAAGCCCTTCTTCAGGAATGAGGAAAGTTTGTCCAGCAGGCTAAGATAAAAGGTAGGGAGGAGGGACTTGGGGGAGGGGCGTCGGAAATGTGATAGGTGGAAAGAGGTCAAGGTGAGGGTGATGACCGTCCATAACCTCATCACCTCGGGGGATCTCCCATCCACCGCCTCCAACCTCATAGTCCCACAACCCCGCACCGCCCGTTTCTACCTCCTGCCCAAAATCCACAAACCTGACTGCCCCGGCCGACCCATTGTCTC
>NC_057749.1:1842659-1870921 GCF_004010195.1 Chiloscyllium plagiosum
GCTGTTAGGGGAGGGGAGGGAAATATATCCTTGGTGCTGGGTCTGTTTGGAGGTGGCGGAAGTGACGGCGGATGATGCGCTGTACATGGAGATTGGTGGGGTGGTAGGTGGGGGCCAGTGGGGTTCTGTCCTGGTGGCGGTTGGAGGGGCGGGGTTCAAGGGCGGAGGAGCGGGAAGTGGAAGAGATGCGGTGGAGGGCATCGTCGACCACGTCGGGGGGGAAATTGCGGTCCTTGAAGAAGGAGGCCATCTGGGTTGTGCGTTTTTGGAACTGCATCTTTGCATACTGATGGTTCATTTTTTAAGGGGGGTGGGGGTGGGGGAAGGTGTTACAAAGCTGGTCCTTTTCCTAAAAGCTATTCCTTTTCTCAAGGGTACTGTGTCCTTGAGTTTTTCAGAGGGGTCGTAAAACAGTCCGGCTCCAAATCGGCTGGGTTGGTACAGAGGTGAAAAGGGTATTTGGAGGCCTTTTTGTTTATACGTAAACAGATGAGACTTTAGGCCACAGCTTTCATGCTTTAGAAGTAACCTGCATAATGAAAGGGGAGTTGTCAGTCCTGAAAGCTGAAGTCATGTTTGAGTCAGTTCAATAGTGGAGCTGTGTGGAAACAGGCTGCTAAACTCTCTCTCATTCTGCCTTTCTAAGTTCGACCTGTAAGCCTCTGTTTCAGTATTACTCTATGTTTAAGGGGTTTGCTTATTGGGACTATTGCACATATTTTTTGGAACAGCATAATTGAGTCTTATTTGGATAGACTGAGTTCTGTGGGTATTCTATATTCTGTTCTTTGTGTTTCATTCTGTAACTTTGTGAATAAAGTTTTGTCTGTTTTAAAACCTGGTAGTCAAACTAGCTAACTTACTCCGGGTAATTTTCACTGTACACTTACCGAAACAAATAGCAAAGTTATGGGCTGTGCTGCCTGCTTAAGAATGTTTTGAGTAGTCTGGCCTAGTCCATAACAATTTGCATCCTTCCTAATGTATCCAACCAGCATCTTATTGTGAGAGAAAGCATTCATGAGCCAAAGATCAAAGGTGAAGCAAATAACGAATAAAAGAGTCCCAGTTTTATTGGATCAGCATTCTATCTTGGCTCTACTTTCATGGCTTTACATTAGAACAAAGAGCAGCAGTAGACCATTCATCTCTTCAAGTGTACTTGGCCATTCAACATGGCTGATAAGTTTGTGTTTCAAATTCCGCATTCCCTTCTACCCCAGATTTCAATAACCCTTCCCTACCGAATATTTATATCTCTCGGTCTTAAAAAAATGTTTAAAGTCCTCGCTCCCATCACTTCTGAGGTAGAGAGTTCCAAAGTCGCAGAACCCTTGGAGAAAATATTTTTCACTCTGGCCTTAAAAGAAAATACTCTCATTTTTAAAAAATCAATGCTTACAGTATATATAGCCACTGCTGGTGGCTGAGGCTTGAGTCAAACTAACATTCATTACAATGTAAATTTTCATCTCATCACTAGACAGCAATAAGAGTGGCTATATTCTAGTGTCGAAGCTTCCAGACTTTCCATTAGCTTAAATGGTATGAAAATTGGACAGGGTGCCATGTGATACATCCCCACTCCACTCAACTGGTTGTATGCAGGTAATCCACCATATCCAAAGACAACAAGGGTAACTTTTACAACTGTTGCACTCAGACATATAGCCTAATAATGATGGCATTGGATAGATTGTAATTCCTGAGGCAATCCATTCTGCTATAATCCTGCCTACCTGCAAGGATGAGAAAGGCTGAACTAAAATAGGTCTGTGTTTCTTCTGTGACAAGGGAAGAACATCAGAAAGGGGTGAGAGGGGAAGTTGGAAAAAGGTGAGTGTGTGGGGGAAACTGGGAGAGAGGAAGGGAAAAGAGGTGAGAAAGAAGTTGCGAAGGAAAAGAGTAAAAAAAAGATTAATTTTAAGCTAGCTCACCCATGGAGAAACTGATGGATTCAGTACAATGTGCCATTTGATTTAATTCTTTGAAATGACTTTGAAAGACGACCTATGGGGAGTGGAATGACCAGTGTTCTAGTCAAATGAGTTTCTTTAAAGATTATCCCCATAATGGTCCTTATACAAACCATTATCCCCATACCTCAGAGGTTGAGCTTTGTGTCCAGGTGGTGTTAGGAGAAGAACAAATTTAGTACAATTTTCTTTATCGGTATAAAGCACTAAGCAGCACGTAAAATAATCCTGAGGGGACGTGAAAGGGTGGGTGCTGAAAATAAGTTTCTTCTCAGGGGACAGATTAGGATATGGGTCTTTACAAATCAAGGGTCTCTCATTTAGGATGGCAAATGAGTGGACTGTTTTTCTCAGAGACTCATAAGTCTTTGAACTTCTCTTCCCCAAACAACAGTGGAGGTAAGGGTCCTTGAATATTGTTAAGGCAAAGATTAGCATTAGGTAGATCTTTGACTAACAAAGCAGTCAAAAGATATTCGGGGTTAGGCAGGAATGTGGAGTTGAAGCCACAATCAGATCAGCCATAATCTTATTGAATGGTCTGCTCCTGCTCCTAACTTATATGTTCACATATTGAAGGAAACAATTAACCCATTGCTCATACAATCAATCGCAAAGACATAGAGGTTTATCTTTAATACATTTAATCATTTGACTCCCACCCAGTGTAACAAGACCAAGCTGGACAGACACACAGTGCACTGGTTTGGGAAACATTTATCAACAATTTTCACAAGACTAAAACTTGTCAATGAACACTGCTCAGATTCTACCCAAAAATGTGTATGCATCAATCATTATCATTGGGTGTTTGCACCTAAAATGCCCTGCATCGCAGTTATACAACTGCGCAGATATCTCACCAGTAAAAGATTTGTCAGAGGTCTTTTAAATAATTGAATTGAATTGAATTTATTGTCACGTGTACCAAGGCACAGTGAAACACTTTGTACAAAACTGAGTTAGAGGATTTGATTAAATCCATGATTAGAAAAATCAGGCAGTTAGCCTTTTACTTTTTAAAACTATGAGGTACAAACACAGTAGCAGGTATGTTCAGTCGAGATTTCAGTGAAATTCCTGCAGGGGCAGCAGCTTTGGGATCACTGACATATCAATGTCTCACCAGCAACCCTACTTGATTACAGAATCACATAACTGAAGAGGTCTGTAGTACACATGGCTGGAAAGTTGGAAGGTGTACTGCTGGCAGGAATTGAGATAATATTAAACCTTATCCTAATTTACTTTGCTCAATTTGCATTCTGGGAATGTACATTTTTCACTTATGTCAGCTTTGGAGTAGCCCTTGTACTGCAATCTACATGACAGAATATAAGGCCCTTATTATGTAAATCTTACAAATGTACTAAAGGCATGGGGCAACTGTTCCATCAGCCATATGTCCAGGGTTTTCACAACCAGCGACTGTTGCTCCACGCTAGCTCACGTAGCTCAAATTTTCAAACAGGGACACCTCACAGCTAGGGACTACAAGTCTATCAGACTGACATCATTATTGGGAAGCTGCTTGACGGGTTTCCAAGAAATGTCCTTAACAGAGATGAATTTTAAGACTGGGGCATATTTTTAAGGTGAGAGGAGAGAGATTTAAAAAAACATGAGGGGCAAACGTTTTTACACAGAGGGTGGCTTGCATGTGAAATGAATTTCCTGAGGAAGTGTTGGATATGGGCAGAGTTATAATGTTTAAAAGACATGAGTACATGTCTTTTAAACTCATGTACTTATTTATGAGTAGAAAAGGTTTAGAGGGATTCAGGCCAGAAATAGGCAGGTGGGACTAGTTTATTTTGGAATTATGATTGGCTTGGACGGGTTGGACTGAAGGGTCTCACTCCATGCTATATGACTCCATAAGTGTGAAGAGAAAATGTCAGTAAAGATAAGGGGAATAGCTTCTGGAGAAAAGGTCACGTCTCAGAAACTAGTTTGAGTTTTTTGAAAAAGCGTTCCTCAGTGGATTAGGGTCATTTGATTTATATTGCATGGACTTTCAGAAAGATTTTTCAACATACCTCATTCTAAGTTTACAAAAACAAATTGAGAATGAGAGTCAGAATTAGAGCACTTAAAAATTGGTAATTAAGAGACAACCTGCAGTCAAGTTATGAGTACTGCAGAAATCGATCTTGGGCCTGCTACAGTTCACTGTTTTTATTAATGATTTGATGCAGAGATGCTGAAAAATCAGACTGTATGAAACAGTAGTCATAAAAGGAAACTAGATTTTGAATCTTGCTTTATTTTATAAATTGTCGTGTGTCAGTCAAGCTGATATACAAGATAATCCCAATTCTTATGCCCAAAAACTGTATTTTTGTATTTATTTGGTGTGTACATTGACCCCACTTTTCAACGATGACATCTGCATTCGCAATAATGGTCAGTTTCTATTCTTCACCCACAAATGGATGTGCACCATTAGGATGACCTTTACCTGAACTATGTCGGAACAAACGGATCTGCAACGTTGAGATGACCTTTACCTTAACTGTGTTGGGACCAACGTTTTAACAAATCATATATTTAGAGCAGCAGAGGTGGTTTAAAATTCAATAAAGAATCAAGTTTGAGAAAATTCTATAACTCAGTAGAACAGAGAGAAGTAGCAGTGAGGGAAATAATGATCAGAAATGACAAGAAGGAATAGAGTGTTCAAACCTAATAGTGCATCAGTAAAATCAAACTGTAGTAAGACAGGACTAAAAGTATTATATTTAAATACACATAACAAAGCAGATGAACCAACAATACAAATACCGTTAAAGTAAACAGATATAATCTGATAGACATTACAGACATGAAAATGTGTTGCTGGAAAAGCGCAGCAGGTCAGGCAGCATCCAAGGAGCAAGAGAATCAACGTTTCGGGCATGAGCCCTTCTTCAGCTTCTTTCGGGCTCATGCCCAAAACATCGATTCTTCTGCTCCTTGGATGCTGCCTGACCTGCTGCGCTTTTCCAGCAACACATTTTCAGCTCTGATCTCCAGCATCTGCAGTCCTCACTTTCTCCTAGAAGACATTACAGACATGCCTACAAGATGGAAGAGACTGTGATCTGAATATTTAATGGCATATGATCTTTACAAAAGGCCAGAAGCTGAATCAGAGTGGAAAGTTAGCTCTCTTAATTAAGATGGCATTGGTCCACAGTGATATCCTTAGTTCTGAGATCAAGGTGTGGAACCAGTTTGGGTAAATATGTGAAATTGTAAATGTGAGACATTACTTGCGGGAGTGGTTTATAGGACGTTTACAGCAACTACATTCCAAGACATGGTATTTATAGAAGAAATAGCATGATTTTGTGAGAAAGGTATGAAAATAATCAGGATTTTAATCTACAAATAGATTTGACAAATCAGATTGGCAAGGGTAACCTCAATATTGAGATTACAAAGAATATTTCTGGGACAGTTTCTTACAGCAGCATGTTTTACACAGCCAGAGAGCTAGCTACTGTTTAGCTATAGTAGACCTGATTATGTGATGAGACAGAATAAATGAATAACTGCTTCTTAAAGGCTATTATCTAGGTAGTAGCGATCCCAAAATGATAACATTTCACATATTGTTTGACAGAGAGAAGAATGGATGCAATACTAATGTTTGCTACTTAAATGAGGAAATAGTAAGGGCATAGAAAGGAGAGCTAGCCAAAGTCAACTAGGAAGCTAACTTAAGGGATAGGTCAGCAGAGACATGGCAGCAAATATTAAAGGAGATATTTCAGAATACTCAGAAAATACTCATTCCAGAAAGAAGGGAAGAATGCACCATTGCAGCTAAAGATAATATCACAGAATCATTACATTGCACAAGGAGGCACTCAAGTCCTTGTGTATATTTAAGGTTGAGATGGATAGATTCTTGATCAGTCGGGGATTAATGATCCTATTGAATGGTGGAGCAGGATTGATGGACTGAATGGCCTACTCCTGTCATATTTGTTATAATTGTACAAAGGCTATTTGGCCCATTATATTTGTACTATAAACTGAAAAAATATAAAAAGCATTTAATTTGACAAAGGTGATCTTAGGTCTGAAGATTGGACAGAATATAAAGACTGCGAAGAATGACTGAAAGATTAATAACTAGCGCAAAACAAAGAATATGGGAGAAAACTAGCTAGAAACATAACAGCATGAAAAGAAACAAAAACAGAAATTGTTGGTGAAACTCAGCAGGCCTGGCAGCCCCTGAGGGAAGAAAGCAGAGTTAACATTTTTAGTCTGGTGACTCTTCGTGTATCATCTGATGTATCAGAATGTGGGAGCAAAATGAAAGCAATTACATTCAGCAGGAAAAAGGTGTGGAGGAAATTACTAGGACTAAAAGCTGACAAGTCCTCTTGGTCTTCATCCTTGTTTGTTGAAAGTGGTGGCAGCTGAGATAGTAGATGTATTGCTTTTTATTTACAAAACTCTGTAGATTCTGGAATGGTTACATCAGCTTAGAAAATAGCAAATGCATACAAGAACAGGAGACAGAAAGCAGGTAACTCGACACAGTTTACTTCTGAAAAATGCTGGAATCTATTATTATAAGCAGAAAATCTTAATGCAATCGGGCAGTGTTGGCATGGCTTTTAAAAAGGGAAATCATGTTTGACTGTAATGGTGTAGGAACTAACATATTAGAAAGGGTAGTGGATTGGTTGGATAACAGGAAACAGGATAGGCATGAATGAATTTATTTTAGGTCGTAAGGTGTGACAAGTGGTTTGCCACAGACAGCAACCTTAATTATATATTATCTATATCAATGATTTGGAAGATGGGACCAAATGTATAATTACTAAATTATCCGATGAGACAAAAATAGGTAAGAAAGCAAGTTCTGAAGACATATGAAGTCTGCAAAGGGACATAGATGAAGTGAATGAGCAAAAGAAAAACTGACAGATAGAGGACGATGTTGTGGGAAAATATGAACTCATTCACTATGGCTGGAAAAATAAAAAAGCAACAATTCTTTTAATTTGAGAGAGATCGCAAAACTCTGACGTACAGAGGGAGCTGGGAGTCCTGGTACATGAATATAACTTTGCAGGTATGGCAAGTGATTAGAAAGGTAATGAAACGTGGTTGTTTATTGTGAGGGGAACGGAATATAAAAGGAGCAATGTTTGACGACAGTCGTATAGGAATGCAGTGTGGCCACATTTGGAAGACTGTGTACACTTAGTCTCATTATGTAAGAAAGGATACAAGTATGTTTAGTATAAATCAGAGACGGTTCACTTCCCTGATACCTGGATTAGGGTTATCTTATGAGGAAAGGTTGGACAATTTGGGCCTGTGATCATTTAAGTTTAGAAGAAGGAAAGGTGATCTTATTGAAACAGATAAGATATTGAAGGAATCTGAGAAGACATATGCTGAAAGGATGATTCCCCTTGAGGGCAAGGAACTAAAATCAGTGACCGTTTAAAAATAATGGGTCTTCCTTTAAGATGCCACTGACAAGGGACATCTGTCTCTTAGACGGTTGTGAAGCTGTGGAACTCTCTTGCCTGGTGAATAGTGGAGGCAGGTCTTTGAATACTTTTAAAGCAATGGGAAATAGATTCTTCACTAACAAAAGACTCTCATAATATTGGGGGTAGGCAGAAATGTGAAGTTGTGGTCACAATCAGATCAGTCATTATCTTAGCAAATGGTGGAGCAGGTTAGAGGAGCTGAATGGCCAACTCCTCTTTATAATATGCATGTTCTTATGTGTTTGTAAACTGACATTTTACTTCCTGGTACCATGTAACTGGGCACAAAGGATTAAGCAGGCAATACAGGTCACATTGCAAAGACGTGTGGGAATTACAGACACATCTACGCAGAGCAGACAATGACAAGGATGCCAGACAGCCATTACCACTGTTGACTTTTATACTCAGCATACTAGTTGGCACCCACTTTTGGAGCAATTTTTCAAAGATTTGATGATCGACTTGCATTTTTGTTTAATGCTAGTGGACCGTGTGAAGGACAGTGTTCAGTGAATGACTGAACTATAATGACATCAGACTGAATAGGCACTCTCAAGATAAACTGACTTTGGGATATATAATAAACTTAAGAGCTGCCTTAGGGAAGTTCAAAAAATACTATGAAGGTTATTGGTCAGATCACACTGAAAGTACTGCACCCAGAAATGGTGGGAATGCTCCTGGAAAAGGTTTGGATGAGAGGTACAGGAATGATTTCTACTTTAAAGAGTCTTAGCCATTGCAATAATAGCAATTGTTTTTAACTTTGGAGTAGCACAGACCTGGAGGCAACCTGGTAGAGGTCTGTAAAATAACACAAAGAGTTGAAATGCACACCCTTTAAATTGATTATTTCAGTTCGACAGATTGGTGAGGGTTGGGTCATGCATATAAATGACGGTAAAATAGGAATAGGCTCAACATTAGGTAAGTTTCTATCTTTAGGGAAATAGGGAAGGGGTGGAGCATTGTGGAGGGTGGGTGTCACTGGCATTGGGACAATAGGAGGGTGGGTACTAAGGAGGGTGGAGCATCAGAGACAATACACAATAGGGAGTATGGGCCAATAGGAAGCATTTAGCTACAATTCTCCAGCTGTCAACAGTGCGGGACAAACTCGATAAGCTAGCTTTTCCTTTCCCTGCTATTTTCATAAATTCCTGAAGTTCTCTGACAATGTTAATTTTCTCACATTCATAATGGGAACTATCAATGCCACCTTCTCACCAGGGCTGTGGTGACAAATGCAAAACAGCTGCATTTAAGTAGCATCACATGACACTAAATAGGACAAATAAAAATTAATATTGAGCACATAAGGAGCTATCAAAGTGATAGGTGAGGGTGGCAATGTCAGCTGGGATTGAGCAAAGAAATTGGAAATAAACAAGAGGGCAGAACAAGAGGAAGGCAGATATGTCAGAGGAATCTGGGGCTAGAGAGGCTGCAGAGAAGAGGTGGTGAAACAGACTATAGATGGACCAGAATGTATTTATCATATGTGGTGTCTTCTAAGAGGTTATGCTAACATATTACAAGTCTCTGGTTAGGCCTTAACTGCAGTATATTGTCCAATTCTGGGTACCGAATTTCAGGAAAGGTAGTATGGCCTTAGAATACATAGTTTTTACTACCAACAGGGAGGGCATCAGCTTAATGGATAGATTACAGAAATTGGGATTGTTCTCGGAGCAGTGAAGATTAAAAGGGAGATTAGATACTGTGAATGGTTTTGATAGCTCTCCTTTTCTTCGGTAACTGGGTTTAATGTATTTGGCAACAGACTACTGGAGATACGAGAAGCTGTTATTTTAAAAACACAAGGGGTTGTTAATATTTGGAATGTACTGTTTGTAAGAATGGTAAAAGCAGACTTAATCATGACTTCCTAAAATAAATAAGGTAAATACTTAGAAAGGAAACATTTCTAGGCCGTTGGGGGGAAAAGTGAGAGTTGGAGAGTGGGACTAATTGGATAATGCTTTCAAGGAACTGGCATATGCCCAATGAGCGAAAGGCCTCATTTTGTGCTGTATGATTCACTGAGATGAACTGGGAACCATTTCCCCAAAGACAGTTGCTCTTATAAATATAGAAAGAAATTTATAATTCAATTAGAAAAATAAAGAATGAGGTAAAATGACATTAAAACAGGGACTGAATTCTGTCTGCATTGGTTTAAACCATTTATTCCCCTATCCACAATCCTTGCTCCTCAGAAGATATTTTCTCATCATATCCTGTGTGCAATGGCGGGGAAGATCAAGTAAAACTGTTAGACTTCGTTCATTTCTTCATTTTACTATTATAGGTTCCTCTGTGAAAAGGTCACATTTTCTGCCTTTATGGGAGAGCTAGGGAATTATGTGTGAGACAAAGAATATAGGGTGAAATGAAGATTCAGTGGGAGGACATTTGTGTGAAACATTGACACAATTGGGCAGAATGATGTGTTTCTGTTATGATAATTCTATGTAATTTTGAGTACCGACAGGAAAGTATAATTACCTTATGACAGGTACTTCCCATTATAAATGATAGCACTGGAATTTATTGTAAGAATAAACAGAATAAAATGTGTATTTTAAAATGGGTACTCAATTATAGCTATGTACTCTGGTCCAAAGACCCTGTTCAGTGAGCCTATGTCACCTGACTGTCTCTGTAAAAAGTCAATGAGAAATACTGAAGCTGCCATTTTGTTTTGATTTGTAGCTATCAAAAGCAAAAGTTTTATGAAGATGAAACAGTTACTCACAAGTACATTATGAACCATCAAATAAATATTAATTAATTTCTATTAAATGCACAGAATCTATTCTGCCCCTAAAACTAAAAGTGATCCAAGCTGCTTGAATAACACTGTGGGGCATTTAAACACCACTTTTAGCCTTTAAAATAGCTGAATAAAGAGAGAAAGGAAATGAAGTTTGAGGAATCTGTCCAAGCCAACGCTTCAAAATGTGGAACAATCTCAGGAGTGATTCATTCTGTTCCTGGCTTACAGTGTAAATGCAGCTTCAGTCTATTTCCATTCATATATTAGGGAGGCTATGAGGACAGCAATTTCACTCGGACCAATATGCGAGCATTTCAAGCCAAGAAATCTCCTAACCTCATCACCAACCTCTAGCAGCACCAATCTTACTGGTAGTGCAGCAACTTTATGTAATGCAACTTAAAATCTTCCCCAACAAATCCCAGGTTTTGAAAGTCAAAATCTATCAATGGACTGATAGGTGTTTCCATAATTCAAGTGCATACAGTATGACAATATTACACCATTGGCTGCACTAAGAGACTGTTCATAAAGATTTGATTCCCAGTTCAGACACTCATGACATGAATTTATGATCAAGGTTACAGAATATCAGACACTATAGAGTCTAACTAGGGTGTGATAACACTCTTAAACCAAAAGACAAAGATAATTTTTAGAATAAGGTCCTTTGCCTTAATGTGGTACTTGCATCATCAATGAAGTTTAACATTTCAGTCAGTATGTTCACATATAAGGTGATCAACTTTCATAACAATGCATTAATAGCCACCGTAGAAACTTGCATTTGTTTGTTGCAATTAGATCCTAGCTCAAAAGCAGCTACCAGTGTCGAGATTCCATTAGCTCTCTCCTCAAACTTATTTTTTTCAGTGTTTCGTAACCAATCACCAAGAGGAGAGTTGTTGGGGCAGAGGATAAGATGCGCGCTGACAATCCCTTGGTCAGGCCCAACGGACCTTCTTCTCTTAGAAGATGCTTGAAAGTTCCAATTATCGAGGACCTTCCCCCCACCTGAAACAGCAGAGGTGAAAGAAAATAAGCAAATTACTGCAATCAGGAAAAAAACTTGGTATCTTTCTAAGGTTTGGATTGTCCTGACTTTGTTCTCTATTCATTGTCACACCTTCTCCCTCTGATTCCACAAGTTCACTTTGCTGATCAAATTTAGATTTCATATCTTTTCAAAAAGCAAATTCTTTCCAATGTTTTCACTTTACAGTAACTCGATGATACAAGTTATATTAAGGTCAGATATTGAACATCAAATTACTATGAGATCCACCTGTCACTTGGCTCTCAATATTACTCATTTCCCAGTTATGAAGAATTTATTTAAACAATGAGAGAAACATATCAATATTTAACTATTATACCCAAATTAGCCTCTTTTCCAAGGGGCTAATTTATTTCCCCTTGGAAATATTAAAGATTAAATATTTAATCTTCATTCAGCATCTAAAACTTGGAAATCTCACTAGTTTCTCTTTCACAGGCTCCCTCCTTTTCTCAGCTCTGGTGAGAAACAAAATAGAAACAACACTTCCAGTTGATACAGACAATGCTTTATTTTCAAATTATTTCTTGAGATATTGACAATGATAGCAAGATCATTTACTCGAACTGCCTCCTCATTGGTGGTGAGCTGCCTTCTGAAACCACTGCAGTCCATTTGATAGAGGTGCACACACATAGTATTGATGGGGAATTCTAGGATTTGGAACCAGTGTAGGGAAAGAATGGGAATAAAGTTCCAAGTCAGGATAGTGTGGGGCTTGACAGGGAACTCAAAAGAGTCAACGACTGCAGTAAAGAGGGATGGAATCTTAGAATGTTCCTCAAATAAGGTTGTATGGGTAGAATTGGAAAAAAAAAGGGTAGTTATTTTGCTGAGGGTGTACTCTGGATCTCCAGTCAGGGAGAGACGGAAAGGTACATGTGGACAAATGTCAGAGAAGTTTAAAAATAAGAATAGGAGATTTCAACTTTCTTAATATTAACTGAGTTAAACAAAGTAAGAGTGTGAAAGGCTTACGTGGGGTGGAATTCTTATAATTCTAAATATATAATTATAACAATAAATATACAATTATAAAAATAAATATATAATTCTTATATCCACAAAAGCTTTTTCTGTGCTGGATGACTCTGTGACAACATAGGTTATAAAAATCAGGAAGAACAACTGTGATATACTTGAATGAATTAGCATTGAGTTCTTGAGTCTAACATCTGTGATATGGAAACTATTGGAAACATTTCTGAGGGACAGAATCAATCTCCACTTGGAGAGGCAAGGATTAATCAAGGGTAGTCAGCTTGTCCTTGTAAAGGGGAGATCATGCCTAACATACTTGATTGAATATTTCAGAAGGGTCACTGGGTGTGCAGCTGAAAGAGTCATACAAGTTAATGTAGTCTATATGGTCTTCAGCAAGACTTTTGACAAAAGTCTCAAATGATTAAGATGATTTACGGGAAAAATTGACAAATTGGATCTAAAACTGGCCTAACAGTAAGCACAGGGTGATGATTGAAGTGTGTTTTTGCAAATGGAAGTGTGTCCTGTGGCATCCCACAAGATTAAGTCCTGGGACTCTTGCTGTTTGTTGGGTACATTAATGATTTAGACATGAATGTAAGAAGTATGATCAGTAAGTTTACAGAATACATGAAAATTGATGGTGTGGTAAATAATATGGAGGAAAGCCTGAGACTACACGACAGTTGCAGATATAGAGGACATAGTTGCAGATGGAATTTAATCCTTACAAGTGTGAGGTGATGCATTTTGGAAGGACTAACAAGACAGGAAGTACACATCAACGATACGAACCGAGGAAATACAAAGTATCAGAGGAACCCTGGTGTGACCTTATGAAATACTTACCTTTATTAGTAAAGCATTGAATATTAGAGCAAGGAGGTTCTGTTGGAGCTGTACATAATGTTAGTTAAGGCCACAGCTAGAGTATTGTGAGCAGTTCTGCTCCCCACACTGTAGGAAAGATATGATTACATGAGAGAGGGTGTACAAAAGATTCATCAGGATGTTGCCTGGGCTGGAGTGATTCAGCTACATTGACAGACTAGATAGACTGGGGTTGTTTTCCTGAGGGCAGAGAGGGCTAATGGGGTCTTATTGAGCTGTACAAAGTTTCGAGGGATATAGGGTAGATAGGAAGAAACCTTTTTCGCTTAGTAGAGGTGTCAATAACCAGGGCACAGTTTTAAGGGAAAGAGCAGAAAATCAAGAGGAGATTTAAGGAAAGCTTATTTTCACCCTAGGGTTGAGGGTATATAGAACTCGCTGTCTGAAGTGGTACAGGCAGGAACCCTCAAGACAGTTAAGAACTATTTAATTAAACACTTGAAATATCATAACATACAAGACTGTGGGTCAAATGTGGAAAATGAAAATATAAAAGATGAATGCTTGACAACCAGTGTGAAAACAATGGGTCTCTTTCCATGCTGTAAAATATCTATGACTCTAGTGTTCCCATGCCTGACCGTGGTCCTTAGATTAGATTACTTACAGTGTAGAAACAGGCCCTTCGGCCCAACAAGTCCACACCGCCCCGCCGAAGCGCAACCCACCCATACATCTACCCCTTACCTAACACTACGGGCAATTTAGCATGGCCAATTCACTTGACCTGCACATCTTTGGACTGTGGGAGGAAACCGGAGCACCCGGAGGAAACCCACGCAGACACAGGGAGAATGTGCAAACTCCACACAGTCAGTCGCCTGAAGTGGGAATTGAACCCGAGTCTCTGGTGCTGTGAGGCAGCAGTGCTAACCACTGTGCCACCGTGCCATCCTTCTAACAGTTGATGAGCATTTATGAGAGAAGCGCAATACATCCTGCAGACAGTACGTAATACAGACCAGTGTGATGGTGGTAGAGGGATAACATGATTGAGAGTTCACAGGCTACTGACCTCTCTGTACCAATGCCTGTGATAAATCTCTTACTCAAGTACTGTTTTATGAAATGGACAATTGGACTTGGAATATTTTTAAACTGCCACTTTCAAATCCTGCTTGCCCTCTTCCATTTATACTTGAATCAAACTGTTGGTACGTCCATGTTTAAAGTAATACAGCAAACACTGCCTAAGCACTACCATAATTTATTAAATCTTCCTGAATAATAATGGTCAATGAGCTCACCCATCCTCTACTCTTAATTCAGTGTCAACCATAAAAATTAGATCCTTTGAAACTCTCAACAAGATTATCAGGAGAGAGCAAACAGGCAGAAGAGTTATTAGGAAAGCTAATTTAGATTACTTACAGTGTGGAAACAGGCCCTTCGGCCCAACAAGTCCACACCGACCCTTCGAAGCACAACCCACCCAGACCCATTCACCTACATTTCACCCCTTCACCTAACACTATGGGCAATTTAGCATGGCCAAATCACCTCACCTGCACATTTTTGGACTGTGGGAGGAAACCGGAGCACCCGAATGTGCAAACTCCACACAGTCAGTTGCCTGAGCCGGGAATCTCTAGCGCTGTGAGGCAACAGTGCTAACCACTGTGCCACCGTGCCGCCCTTCTGTGCCACCGTGCCGCTTATAATGTAATGTTATAATTTAATCCAAGGTGAACTGAAGTAGGAGTCTATGCCTCAGTTATACAGTCGTGATTTGGAGGTGCCAGTGTTGGACTGGGGTCGACAAAGTTAAAAATCACACAACACCAGATTATACTCCAACAAGTTTATTTGCAAGCACTAGCTTTCGAGGCACTGCCTCTTCGTCAGGTGGCTGTGGAACATGACCATACGACAGAGAATTTATAGCAAAAGGGTTACAGTGTCACGGAGTTGTAATGATATATTAAACAACTTTAGTTAAAAATCACACAACACCAGGTAATAGTTCTTAAACAAATTTATATCAAGTCTTTCATCCTTTAGAATGAGATACGATGGTTTAGGTTCTTTAATATCTTAATCCCAGAATTACATTCTCAAGGTGGCGTCAGCTTATCTAATAATAGGTGTCATCTCACCAGACAGGACCATTCCCTCCCAATTGGAGAACACTTCAGCAGTCCGGGACATTTGGCGTCGGACCTCTGGGTGACCATCCTCCTAGGCGGATTTCGGGACAAACAACAATACAAAGTGACTGAGCAGAGGCTGATAGCCAAGTTCGGTACCCATGGGGAAGGCCTCAAACGGGACCTTGGGTTCACGTCACACTAAAGGGCACCCCACTGCTGTGTACACACATACGTACACACACGCACACACACACACACACACGCACACACACACACGCACGCCCGCCCGCCCACCCACCCTGTCTGTCCTGCGCGCACAGACAAGTTTATGGGGTTTCTATTTGCAGAAATACATTTTGATTTGTTTACAAACTGTATAAATCCATGTAAGATTCTGTGGGCTCCACTTTAGAAATAGAATTGACTCGACATTGGTACAAACTTTGCCTTCACACGTTTAAGGCATCGTCTGAGCTGAGATGACTTCTATTGTTAGTTAAGCTGATGCAACCTTGAGAACGTAATTCTGGGATTTACATATCCCATATCTCATTCTAAAAGATGAACGACTTAATCTAAATGTGTTTAAGAACTATAACCTGGTGTTGTGTGATTTTTAACTAAAGTTGTTTAATATATCATTACTACTCCATGACACTGTAACCCTTTTGCTATAAATTCTCTGTTGTATGGTCATGTTCCACAACCACCTGACGAAGAGGCAGTGCCTCGAAAGCTAGTGCTTCCAAATAAACTTGTTGGAGTATAATCTGGTGTTGTGTGATTTTTAACTTTGTCCACCCCAGTACAACACCGGCACCTCCAAATGATGACTACCATCGACACCACTAACAGCCGACTCAAAGTGGAGAGGATCTCCAAGAAGATCACGCATATCGACATCAGGTTTCTGCAGAAATGCAGGAAAGATCCCAAAAGGATTACAGATCACAAACCCACTCAGGTCGACCTACAACACAGACTATGTGAAAAGACTTTGCTACCGCACCTCTTGTGCACCAACTCTACAGCAGGTATTATAACCTCGAAATCAAGAATGACTCCACATTCTCAGCTTGCATACAGCAGTAGAATTATGGAATATTGCCAAACAGACAAGCTGACAAAATTACACCACGTACATGCACACGAACAGCAAGACTGGAGAAACTTGGCATCACCACCAGCAGTAGCCAAGCCCCCCGGCACCACAATTGAAATGTTATCACCATGGGGAGATTGGTTGAGATTGACGTTCTTAGAGTGCTCAACTGCTGCCCAACCACCAAAATGGAACCCATGTGTCTTGCAGCAAACACGGAGAAATTAATCAGATGAATGAGACTCTGGGAATTCTTTCAGGATCACAGCAGCAATCCCAATGAGCCCACCGATGAACCAGAATAGTCACCACAGGGATCCATAAACGAGCGACCAAAGGAGGAGTTGACTTGGACCCCACCGGAGGACCGCTACCCTCAGCTTGACAAGTATGCTCAAACTGTCAGGAAGTATGTAAATGCCAGATTCATCAGCCGCACCCACAAGGTAGAGCGAAACATCATGTCATCACAACGCAACACCAAGCATGCTCTCAAAACCAATCACAACATTGTCATTAAACCTGTAGATAAAAGAGGAGCCATCGTCATTCAGAATAGAACAGATTACTGCAAAGAGGTGTACCGACAACTGAACAACCAGGAACACTACAGGCAACTACTGGCTGATCCGACCAAAGAGCACACATTAAAAATGTTGATTAAGACTTTCAATCCAGTCCCTACGTGCTCTCATCCCATGTACTTCTCGCGTAGGTGATTTCTACTTCCTTCCAAAGACACACAAAGCCAACACACCAGGACATCTCATTGTATCAGGCAATTGGACTCTATGTGAGAACCTCTCTGGCTATGTCAAAAGAATCTTGAAACCCATTGTACAGGGAACTCCCAGGTTCTGTCGCAACACTACAGATTTCTTACAGAAACTCAACACCCACGGACCAGTCACACTGGGAACATTCTTCATCACAATGGAGGTCAGCAATCTCCACGATTTTGGCATCACAGCAACAGCCTCAGTACTCAATACCAACAACTACCAATCTCAAAGCACCGTCCTACACCATCCACTTCATCCTTGACGGCAACGTTTCACCTTTGACAACCAGTTCTTCATCCAGACACACAGAACAGCCATGAGGAACAAATTTGCACCCCAATATGCCAACACTTTTATGCACAAGTTCAAACAAGACTTCTTTTCCACACAGGTCCTCCAACCATCACTATATACTAGATATATTGAAGACATTTTCTTCCTCTGGACCCATGGCGTGGAATCACTGAAACAATTACACAGTAATATTGATGAGTTTCATCCCACCATCAGACTTACCATGGACAGCTCTTTAGTATCTATCTCATTCTTGGACACATGCATCTCCATCAAGAATGGGCACCTCAGCACCACACTCTTCCACAAACCCACGGATAACCTCACTACGCTGCACTTCTCTAGCTTCCACCCAAAACACATTAAAATAGCCGTCTCCTACGGGCAAGTCCTATGCATACACAGGATCTATTCAGATGAGGAGGAATACGATAGACTCCTGAAAGTGCTCAAGGATGCCCTCATAAGAGGGTACGATGCTCAACTTGTCGACCACCAGTTCAGAGGTGCCACAGCGAGATATCACAGTGACCACCTCAGGAGACAGACACGGGCTGCAACCCTTCGTTGTCCAGTACTTCCCGGCTGTGGAAGACTACGCCTTGTTCTTCCTGGGCCTGCAACACATTACTAATGAAGATGAGCATCTCGCCAAGACCTTCCCCACACCTCCACTTTAAACCTCCCCAGACCCAGCCTTTAAACAACCACCAAACCTCAAACAGATCACTGTTCACAGCAAACTGCCCAGCTTTCAGAACAGCATCAACCATGACATCGTACAACCCTGTCACAGCAGCCATTGCAAGATGCGGCAGAGTATCAACACGGATACCATGATGACACGTGGGGACACCTCCCACCATATGTGCGGCAGGTTCTCATGTGACATGGCCAACGCTGTCTATCTCATTCGCTACAGGAGGGATGCCCTGAGGCTTGGTACTTTGGCGAGACTGAACAGACACTATGACAACGGATGAATGGACACCACGCAATAATCACCAGACAGGACTGTCCCTTCCCAGTCACAGAACACTTCAGCGGTCCAGGACATTTGGTCTCGGACCTCCGGGTGACCATCCTCCAAGGAGGATTTCGGGACAAACAACAATACAAAGTGACCGAGCACAGACTGATAGCCAAGTTGGATACCCATGGGGAAGACCTTAACCGGGACCTTGGGTTCATGTCACACTACAGGTGATCCCACTGTACTATACACTCACTCTCTCTCTCTCACGTGCATGCACACACACACTCTTACATACTCACACACTCATGCAGACCCTTTCTCTTATGCACACACATGCACCATCACGAGCACACCTTCTCACAGGCTTAGACCCTATCAAACTCATACACATGCTTGACTAAGCTTACACACACACACTCTTTCACATGCACTCACACCCACATGCGCGCACACACCCACTCTGTCTCTCCTGCACGCGTGCACGCATACGTTTATGGGGTGAATTTGTATATGCAGAATTACATTTTATTTTGCTTAAAAACTACATTAATCCATGCAAGATCCTGTTGGTCCCATTTTAGAAATAGAATGGACTCAACATTGGTACAGACTTTACCTTCACACATTTAATGCATTGTCTGAGCTGAGATGACACTATTATTAGGTAAGCTGACGTCACCTTGAGAATGTAATTCTAGGATTTACATATTAAAGAAACTAACCACCATATCCCATTCTAAAAGATGAATGACTTAATCTAAATTTGTTTAAAATCTATAACCTGGTGTTATTGATTTTAACTAAAGTTGTTTAATATATAATTACAACTCCATGACACTGTAACCCTTTTGCTATAAATTCTGTGTCATATGGTCATGTTCCACAACCACCTGATGAAGAGGCAGCAAATAAACCTATTGGACTATAACCTAGTGTTGGATGACTTTTAACTCAGTTGTATAGGGCATTGGTGAGTCCACATCTGGAGTACTAAGTACAGTTTTGGTCACCCTATTTAAGAAAGGATATAAATGCATCGAAGGTAGTTTACAACACTAATACTTGGAATGGATGGGTTGCCTTCAGAGTTAACATTAAGCTAGGCATGATTCTTGCATTTTGGAAAGTCAGAATGAAGGTAGGAGTTTCGTGGTGAATGGTAGGGCCTTAAGGAGTGTAGTAGAACAGGAGGTCTTTGGAGTTCAGGTGCACGGTTCTCTGAAAGTGGAGTCACAGGTAGACAGGGTTGTGAAGAAAGCTTTTGGCACATTGGCCTTCATCAGTCAGGGCATTGAGTATAGAATTTGGGAAGTTATGTTGCAGTTGTATAGGACATTGGTGAGGCTGCACTTGGAGTATTGTGTTCAGTTTTGGTCAGCTTGCTATAGGAAGGATGTTATTAAATTGGAAAGAGTGCAGAAGTAATTTACAAGGATGTTGCCAGGACTCAATGGTTTGAGTTATAGGGAGAGGTTGCACAAGCTAGGGCTTTTTTTCTTTTGAGCTTAGGAGACTGAGGGGGCGGTGTTATAGAAGTGTTTAAGATCATGAGAGACACGGATAGGGTGAATGCACTCAGTCTTTTTCCCAGGGTCAGGTATTCAAGGACTACAGGGCATCAGTTTAAGGTTAGAAGGGAAAGAATTAAAGAGAACCTGAGGGGCAACTTCTTTACACGAAGGGTGGTACACATGTGGAATGAGCTGCCAGCGGAAGTGGTTGAGGCGGGTACATTAACAACATGTAAAAGGCATTTGGACAAATATTTGGATAGGAAAGGTCTAGAAGGTTAGACACCAAGTGCAGGAAAATGGGGTTTGCAAAAATGGGCATTTTGATCAGCATGGACCAGTTTGGGCCAAAAAGCCTGTCTCTGTGCTGCAGGACTCAATCACTCCATGACTCTCTATGACTATAATTCCACTGGAGTTTAGGAAAGGACGAGGTAATTTGAATGAAATATAAGATTATGAAGGGTCTTGACAGAGTGAATCGAGGATGATGTTTCCTCTTGTGGGAGAATGTAACTGCTGGGGTTACTGCTTAAAAATGAGGGGTTTGCCATTAAAAAAGGATCGTGAAATTTTTCTTAGAGGGCACAACTCTATGGAAATTTCTTCCTGAAAAGGTGGTGGAAGTGGAGTGTTTGAATATTGTTAAGACAGAGGAAGATTCTTATTAATCAAAAGGGAGACAGTTTGTCAAGGATAGGTAGGAATATGCCTTCATGGTTACAATCAGATCCTACTGAATGGTGGCATAGGGATGAATGGCCTACTCCTGCTCCTGATATGTTGCCGGTGCCAACACAGTCACATTCAATTCAAAACTTTATTTTCTCTTTCCACAGGTGCTGCCAGATCTGCTGACTCTAGCCAGCACTTTTTTTAAAAAAAGGCAGATTTCCACAGTTCAACATTTTGTTTTATTCATGATAGCAGCACTATTCCATTCTCCATCTTCCCAGTCCACACCCTATAGGTTCCCTTCTCCTGGAATTAGGTTTGATTAACAACATAGGACAGAACTAAATCTGGGACCTTGGCTGACATGATTTAACACTACCCTGCACAGTCCATTCAGGCATGGAACCACAGTGAGATTCAAGTAGCTGTTTATGTGTTACAGAGAGCAATTCTAATTCCAATTCTTAGAAGTAATATTGGTCAAACTGCTAAATTGCTTCTATATTCCTCTCTGCAATAAGGATTACAAGTTATTGAACTTTGAAAAAGTGGAAGCAACATTAGACTTTATCAATTTCATTTCTTTTTGAAATATGAAACCCCTGGTCAATGTCAGCTTTAAAATGGGCAGGGGGATAGACAAATTCCATAATTCAAACATGAACTATGTTTGCAGGGAATGTAGGTCAAAGCATCAAGGCCACAAAATGCTGCACTTTATCCATCATACAGGCTTCCTGTGAGCAGACTGTAAGTTCATGGAGGTGGCCCAAGAATGCATCTGAACATATTCAAATTATGTTTGTTGTAATGCTTTGTCTTGTATTTCACAAACATTCATCAAACTTGCTTCTTTTTGAAAAAGGCATGTTTTGAATATTAGTGGTTCTGCCCTAAATATGAAAACAAATGTAAAAGCATAGGAGCTAACAGGACATCCGGCAATGTCACAAGGTGTAATACGGAAACAACTTGCATCAAAACTTGCTCGTTCACGGTATTAGCAGAGCCAGCTGAACAGGTTTTATTCTGGTTAAACTTTGTCTTTTTAATGGTAAATGTCACATCCACAATAATCTGCACCTGTTCACAAGACAATAAGGAACTAAAACTATAGGAAACAGATGATAAGCATTGATTAAGTTTTATTTCCTTAATACAGGAATAACACTAATTATACCTTTGTCTGCGATTAGACAACTGCACAAACTGGGACTAACCCCAGAGTCTTGCTGGTCTATACAGCTCAGCATTGTTTGTATGCTGGTCTATACAGCTCAGCTTATTCACTAAGATGACAGGAGAGAATTATTATTATATTAAAATGTATTAAAATCCCTTGTGTTCAGTAGCTTTCCTACAAGAACAAAAGTGGATTTTAAGACATTGGTGGAGTTGGTGTTCCAAGGCAAAACAGCTCATCAATCATTTTTAACAGTCACTCCCTCCTCCATCATGAGCACTGCAATAACTCATCTAGGTTCCTTCAACAGCATCTTTCAAAAACATAGCTGCTATGACATAGAAGGTTGAGGACAGTATGTGCTTGGAACTCTGTCAGGTTTTACTAGCTGTTACACATTATTTCCAATGATGACATTAATCATCCTTCACTCATCATTGTTCGGTCAAAATGCTTGGGTCTCCACTTTTCGGCACATGAGCACTTCTCCTGGACAACTATAGAAAATAAGCATTGGCCTTCCTAGTAACACCAATGTGCAGAGAATCGTCATTTTTAACAGGTCTTCTCACCTGAACCCTAGCCCTGACCACATCCATTGGGTTGGTGAGTGTAGATGCTGTGGCTGCTGCCAGTGGTCCAGCAATTCCTTGGAGAACCAGATGAGGGCATTCATTGGGAACCAATTTTGACAGCTGTTCTGTAATACAGACACAAAAAGTGATAATAATTAGATGTACATAATCAGGAGTTTCTCCACTCAGTTACGCTGCCCTAATATCATAAGCATGCGAAGTTTTCCTCTAGGCTTTGCAAATTCTAACGTGGAATATGAAATTTAAAAAATGTTTTAGATGCCTGAAAAAAATTAAACTGTTAACAAGTATGATTAATCGAGTTTGAGATCATTTACAAATTGTTATGAGCTTCAATTTCTTTTGGAGTCAAACCTTTTAATTTCAACAGTTATATCTAGGTTTGGGGTAGAAATGCTTCCATTTGTTCTTGTGGTCTGGTTTCTCTGTATTAATAAGTATAAGATCATTTGAACATTCATGAAAATTTGTCACAATAATATTGGGAAAATATGAACAAAGGAAAAATTAAACAAAGTATCAAAATAACTGGCAAAACTAAAGTATAAAGGTGCAACCAAAACGAAGTTCTGGAAAAACTCAGCAGGTCTGGCTGCACCTGTGGAGAGAAAAGTAGAGTTAATGTTTGTGTCCAATGAGTTTATTCAGAATTAAAAGCAGTTGCTGATAGGGCTAAATGAGATGGATAATTCAGATGATTCCCAAAGAGATAGGAAGAAAGGACAGCAAAAAAAGGGGATAGCAGATAGTAAGCCAGGAGAAAAGCAAATGCTGAGTGGCTATGAATAGTTGACAGGTCCATTTCTGTATGGGTTACTCCCAGCATAGACCACCCATTTTCAACCATTCACACTATCTGTTTATATCCGTTCAGGATTTACTTCTCTCATGGTTACTACCATTTGCAGTTCTTTTGTCTGTTCCCTGTTTTTTTCCTCTCTCTTTTTCTCTCTCTCAGCACATGTTTGAATTCCAGAGCTACAAGCAAAAAGTGAGAATGTTAGAAGAGAAATTCAGGCAAACTGTTTGCATCCAGATGGGTAATGTTATGCAGTAAGTTACCAAAGATATTGCAACAGACAGGCTAAATGTAAGCTTCACAACAGGATGCAACTGAGGAAATGAAGGGATTCAAAGAGAGGGTTAAAACAGAGGTTATGCTAGAACAGTGTAAATTACTACAGGATTTACAAATTGGATACAACGTTATTGAAAAGACATTAGAAATGCTATATAAAAAAGACTGATGAGTATGTTGCCAGAAATGGAGAATTTCATTGGAAAGTTGGATCAGCTAGGATTACTTTCTTTGTAGGAGGCGGAAGGGAGATTTTATTTATGTGGGCAAAATTATGAGGGGACTAGATAGACTGGAGAAGAAAGAACTATTTCCATCTAATAAGAAATTAACGACAGGGGGCAAAGATTTGATTTAAAGTTATTGGTGGAAGGATTTGAGTTGAAGAGAAATGTTTTCACCCAGAGGATGGAGGAGGTCTGGAACTCACTGACTGAAAGGGTATTTGAGGTAGAAACCTCATCATGCTTCAAAATGCTTGGAAATGCACCGGAAAGTCTGCAATCAACAGGGCAAAAACCAGGAGTTAGAAAGTGTGATTGGACTGCATCGTCTGTTCTCAGTAGGCATAAGCACAATGGGCGGCACAGTGGCACGGGTTCAATTCCCGACTCAGGTGACTGACTGTGTGGAGTTTGCACATTCTCCCCGTGTCTGTGTGGGTTTCCTCTGGGTGCTCCGGTTTCCTCCCACAGTCACAAAGATGTGCGGGTCAGGTGAATTGGCCATGCTAAATTGCCTGTAGTGTTAGGTTAAAGGGGTAAATATAGGGGTATGGGTGGGTTGCGCTTCGGCGTGGACTTGTTGGGCGGAAGGGCCTGTTTCCACACTGTAAGTAATCTAATCTAATGGGCTGAATGGCCTCCTCCGTGCTTAAATTTTTAATGCTTCTGTGTCATCTGATCAAAGTTTGATCAAACTTTGAAAACTCAAACAGCATGGGCCTGAATCGTCTGATCTCTGGGTGGTCAGGATCCCTCAATAACCATGGAGGGTGTTGCCCAGAAAACATGTCTGTCTGATGGGCAATTGCATTGCAACACTAAAATCCCCAGTGCTCAGCTAGAGTTGGAGACTTCAGAAATGACTTACCTGGATACATTACATGGATAAAATAACATCTTTAACTCCCTGACACCGCATTGGCCACATAAAACCATAAGATATAGGAGCAGAATTAGGCCATTCAGCCCATTGAATCTGCTGCATCATTCAATCATGGTTGATATGTTTCTCAATCCTATTCTTTTGCCTTTTCCCCATAACCCTTGGACAAAGACCAAGAACAGTACAGCACAGGAACAGAGCTTTTAGCCCACCAAGACTGCAGCAATACATGATGACTTTCTAAACTAAAAATTTAATGCCTCTACACAGTCCATATCCCTACAATCCCTGTCTATTCCTATTTCTGTCAAGATGCCTCTTAAACATTGTGATTGTAGCCTCTACCACCTCTAGCAGTGCATTCCAGAAACTTACTGCCGTCTATGTAAAAGACCTGCCTCTCACATCTCCTCTAAACTTTAACCCTTTACATTAAACCCACGCCCCCTAGTAATTGACATTTCTACCCTGGGAAAAAGATTTTGACAACTCACTCTAACCATATCTCTGAATTTTGTAAACTTTTAATAGATCCGATGTTCAGGTGAAAACAAACAAAGTTTGTCCAATTTCTCCTCATACCTAATAACTTCCAAACCAAGCAACATGCTGGTAAGCTGATTCTCTAAAGCCTCCCATCCTCCAGGGAGTCTGGCAGTCAGAACTGTACACAATTCTCCAAATGTGGCCTAACCAAAGTTCTGTACAACTGCAACATAACTTGCTCATTTTTATACTCTAAGCCCCAACTCATAAAGGCAAGCACGTCATGTGTGTTCTGGACCACCCTATGCACTTGTGTTGCCACTTTCAAGGAACTGTGGACCTATACATCTAGATCCCTCTGTATGGTGATGCTATGAAGGGTTCTGTCATATTCTACATACAGGTCCTTCAGTAATAACATGCGCTTTGTCAATGTGAATTCGCTGTAACACAATTGATGAATTAGGAACGGTGTTTCTAAAGTGCGAACTTTTAAAACGTGTGTTGGCTATAATGCGATTACAACACCAATACTTTAAGCACTGTTGCTAAAGCATGATATTTCTATAATGTGGGGTTGAAGAATGCAGCCATCGCATTATAGAAGAACTGACTGTATTTCCATCCTGCATTAGATCTTCCAAAGTGCATCACCTCACATTTGTCCAGATTAAACTGCATCTGCCATTTCACTGCCCAAGTCTCCAGTCTATGTCCTGCTGTATGCTCTGGCAATCCTCCACACTTTTTTGCAGCTCCCCCAATTTTTGGTGACATCTGCAAACTTATTAATCAGGCTGCCTACATTATCCTCCAAATCATTTATATATATCACAAACCACAGGGGCCCAATTACTGATCCTTATGGAACACCACTGGTCTCAGATCTCCAGTCAGAAAAACACCCTTCCACCATTTTTCTGTCTTCTATGACTGTGTTAGTTCTGTATCCATTTTACCAGCTCACTGCAGATCCTATGTGAGTTCACCTTTTGTATCAATCTGCCATGAGGCACCTTGTCAAAGGCCTTCCTAAAGTCCATGTAGATAACATTTACTGCCCTGTGGTAAGTCATCTTTGTCACTTCCTCAAAAAGCTCAATCAGGTTTGTGAAAGATGACCTGCCTAGCACAAAGTTATACTGCCTATTGAAAATAAGCTCAAATGTGAGTAAATCTTATCCCTAAAAATCTTCTTCACTAATTTGCCGACCACTAAAATACGGCTCATCGGCTTGTAATTTCCCAGATTTTCCCTGTTGCCTTTCTTAAAGGAAGGAACAACATTGGCTATTCGCTAGTCCTGTGAGGCCTCTCCTGTGACTAAAGAGGATACAATGATTTCACACAAGGTCCCAGCAATTTCCTCCGCCTGCCTCCCTCCCTCAGCACTTTGGGATGGATCCCATCAAGTCCTGGGGACTTGTCTACCTTAATGCTTTTCAAAACACCCAAGACCACCACCTTTTACTAAATTACATGACCTAGAATATCATATTTCCCTCTTAAGACTCACCATCCACCATGTCCTTCTGTTTTGTGAATACCAATGCGAAGTATTCATTAAGGACCTTACCTACTCCCTCCAGTCCATGGAAAAATTCCCTCCTTTATCCTTGAGAGGATCTACCCATTCCCTACCTACACACTTGCTCCTTATAAGTATAAAACACCTTGGGATTTTCCTTAAATCCTGTAAGCCAAGGATACTTCATGGCCCATTTGAGCCCTCCTAATTCCTTGTGTTTTCAGTTTTCAGTTCCCTAAATCTTGTGTATGCCTCCTTTTTCTTTTTGAATAAACTCTCAATTTTTTCAGTCATCCAATGTTCCTGAATCACAGGAACATGCTGGTCCTGAACTCTAATCAACTGGCTTTTAAAAGATTCCCACATTCCAGATATGGATTTAAACAGCTGCCCCAACCTACAGTCTCAGTTCTTGCATAACAATGTGGTAGTTAGCCATCCCATGATTTAGCAGTTTCACCCAAGGACTACTCCTCTCCTTCCATCTTATCCTTATCCACACACAATTTAAAACTGAGAGAATTATGGTCACTATTCCTGAATGCTTCCCCACTGAAACTATGATCACCTAACTTGGTGCATTTCTGAATACAGGTCCCTCCTCTAGTTGAACTATTTACATATTGTTTCAGAAAAAAAATCTAGAACGTATCTAACAAACTTCCCCTCCATCCCCATTCAAGCCCCTGACACTAAGGGAGTGCAAGTTCATACGAGGGAAGTTGAAACCACCCACCACAAGAATCCTGTTGTTTTCACATTTTTCCAAAATCTGTCCACATATCCGTTCCTTTTCACCCACTATACCGCTCTACTTCACTCGAAATATCTAAGTCCCGGAACATTAAGCTGCCAGTCTTGTCCCTCTCTCAACCAGGTCTCTGCAGTAGTTACACAATTATAGTTATCATATATTAAGCCAAGCTCTCAGTGGTGTAGCAATGGGTACCTGCATGGGTCCTAGCTATGCCTGCCTTTTCATGGGGTACGTGGAACATTTCTTGTTCCAGATCTACCCGGGTCCCCTCCCAAACTGCTTTAATCGGGACATCGATGACAATTTTGGTGCAGCTTCATACTCTCGTCCTGACCTGGAAAAATTCATAAACTTCGCTTTCAGTTTCCATCCCTCCATCACCTTCACCTGGTCCATCGCCGACACTTGCCTTCCTTTCCTTGACCTTTCTGTCTCCATTTCCGGCAATAGTCTATCCACTAATATCCATTACAAGCCCACTGACTCCCACAGCTATCTGGGCTATAGCTCTTCTCACCCCACATCCTGTAAGGACTCTATCCCTTTCTCTCAGCTTCTTCACCACATTTGTTCCGATGAGGCCACTTTCCAAAGTGGTGCTCTTAATAAGTGCTCCTTCTTCTCCAACCGTGGCTTCCCACCTACAGTTGTGATAGAGTCAGAGAGTCATAGAGATGTACAGCATGGAAACAGACCCTTTGGTCCAACCCGTCCATGCCGACCAGATATCCCAACCCAATCTAGTCCCACATGCCAGCACCTGGCCCATATCCCTCCAAACCCTTCCTATTCATATACCCATCCAAATGCCTCTTAAATGTTGCAATTGTACCAGCCTCCACCACATCCTCTGGCAGTTCATTCCATACACGTACCACCCTCTGCGTAAAAAAGTTG
>NC_057749.1:1873748-1880994 GCF_004010195.1 Chiloscyllium plagiosum
TCGACGTTTCGGGCACAGGCCCTTCTTCCCTGAGAATCCATCACCCCCTACATTTTCCAAAACAGCATACCTGTTTGAAATGGGTATATCCACAAAAGACTCCTGCACTAGCTGCCTACCTCTCTTACCCTTCCTGGAGTTAACCCATCTATGTGACTGTATCTGAGACATTCCCCCCCTTTCTAGAACTGCCATCCATCACATACTGTTGCTGTTGCAAAATCCTCGTCGCTTCTATCTGTCTCTCCAACCGATCCACTTCATCTGATAAGATTCGCATCCAACAGCATTTATGGCAGATATAATTCGCAGTAACCCTTAAACTCTCTTTAAACTCCCACATCTGACAAGAAGTACATATCATTGCAAAGGCCATTTTTCCTCCTTCACAATCTACAGATCCAGAAAATAACACCGTCTTATTCCTCTACAAACACTGCCACAGGTTAAATTAATAGCTATGGCTTATATTTTCAGTTTAATCAAGAGACTTACCTCCAAAAACATATAATCAAGAAAGAATCCACTGTACCCACTACTGCAGCGTTTCTCTAGGACAGACTTAAAACAACAATTAACTTATCTGACTCTGTGCTGTGAACTTCGCCCAAGGTTCCTCCAAGATTCTGTGCTGTGAACTTCGCCCAAGAGTTCCTCCAAGATTAGTTGTGAATTTCACTGTTTGTTAATTTTCCCAGATGCAGCCCGATGTCCAGCGATACACAAATTCAAACAGCAAAGGCAGTAACTGTGCAGGTTCTCTCTCTCTCTCCCTCTCTCCCTCCTGCACTGTCCTCACCATGTGCTTCCTTTGTCTGCTCTTCTCCCTTTTAAACTGCTGTTGTTTTGACTTTTTTTTCCAAAGTTCCAAAACAATGCAACATATAAAATAGTAATTGCTGCTCCTGGAATTCAAGGAAATCACCTCCAACACCTAAAATATCTCAAAAAAAGGAGCAGCTCTTACAGCCAGAAATTTTTCCCGTCCTCCATCTTGGATTACCCAGAATCCACTCATTTGACAGGGCTCTCGACAGCATGCGGTCCATCTCCCACGCCACGACCCTCACCCCCTCCCTCCCTTCCCAGAACAAGGATAGGATCCCTCTTGTTCTCACCTTTCACCCCATCAGCCTTCACATGCAAAGAATAATCGTCCGCCATTTTCGCCAACTCCAACACGACACCACCACTAAACACATCTTCCCTTCCCTCCCCCTGTCTGCATTCCGCAGAGATCGTTCCCTCCGGGACAACCTAGTCCACTCCTCCATCACACCTAACACCTCTCCCATCACACACGGCACCTTCCCATCACATCTAACGCCTCTCCCATCACTACAGCACCTTCCCATGCAATCGCAGAAGATGCAACACCTGCCCCTTTACCTCTTCCATGCTCACCATCCAAGGCCCCAGACAGATTAAGCAGCGTTTCACTTGTACCTCTTTCACTTTGGTCTATTGCATTCGTTGCTCCCAATGTGGTCTCCTCTATATTGGAGAGACAAAATGCCGACTGGGTGATCACTTCGCTGAGCACCTTCGGTCTGTACGCAATCAGGTCCCGGACCTTCCCGTGGCTTGCTACTTCAACACACAATCCTGCTCCCATGCCCACATATCTGTCCTTGGCCTGCTGTAATGTTCCAGTGAAGCTGAGCACAAACTGGAGGAACAGCATCTCATCTTCCGACTAGGCAAGTTACAGCCTGCCGGTCTCAACATTGAATTCAACAACTTCAGATAATCTTATTTCATTTATTTTATTTATCTTTTTCAATTCTGTTTTCACTGTTCTGTACCTCTTATTTCTTTATTCTCTCTCTTTCTCTAGCTCCCCACTCTCTCATCACCCTTTTTCTTCTCCTCTTCCCCCTTTGCTACCCTTCTCCCCTGTTTTCCATTTTACCGCTGGTTCACCCCTCCCCCCCACATATTTTGCCACATAGCACTGGCTTCAGCCTTGGTCATTCACAGCTCCTAATCTCTCTATAATCTCTCTATGCACTGTCATTATCATCTCTTTATTGCTACCTTTGCTTCTGGAGCCATGACTCACCTTTAGATTTTAGATTAGATTACATTACAGTGTGGAAACAGGCCCTTCGGCCCAACAAGTCCACACCGACCCGCCGAAGCGGCAACCCACACATACCCCTAACCTAACACTACGGGCAATTTAGTATGGCCAATTCACCTGACCTGCACATCTTTGGACTGTGGGAGGAAACCGGAGCACCCGGAGGAAACCCACGCAGATACGGGGAGAACGTGCAAACTCCACACAGTCAATCGCCTGAGGCGGGAATTGAACCCCGGACCCCGGACTCTGGCGCTGTGAGGCAGCAGTGCTAACCACTGTGCCACCGTGCCGCCCAGCCTTCTCTCAGCCTCGTACAAATATTTCTCCCCTTTTTTTAGCTTTGACAAAGGGTCAGTTAGACTTGAAACATCAGCTCTTTTCTCGCCTTACCGATGCTGCCAGACATGCTGAGATTTTCCAGCATTTTCTCTTTTGGTTTCAGATTCCAGCATCCGCAGTAATTTGCTTTTTTTCTCAGTTCATCTGCCTTACCTATTATATTCCTCACATTAAAACAAATACTTCTCAGACCACCAGTCCTGCCGTGTTCAGTAGTTTTTCCATATCTTCTTCATCTTGGTCTAACTGGCCTTAGTCTCTGACTCCTCCTTGGTCATTTTACTTGCTGACCTACTGCTCTGGCTCCCGTCACACAAATATAACCCCCCTCAAGTGGCATCAGCAAACCTTCCTACCAGGATATTAGTGCCTCTCTAGTGTAGGTTCTACCATCCTTCTTCAACAGGGTCCACCAGCCCAGAAGCCCTTCCTCCTACACAATCTCTTCGGTACAGTTAAATACATGGCTACCTTCCTCTTCCTGGCCTCACTGGCACATGGCACAGAAAGTACTCCTGAGATTACATCTCTAGAGTCGCGTTTCTTTCTAATTCCCTGAACTCCCTTTGCAGGTCCTCATCTTTCTTTCTGCCTATGTCTTTAGTACCAATATGGACCTCAACCTCTGGCTCACCTTCTCCCTTCAAAACATCTTATGTCCACTCAGAGACATCCTTGACCCTGGCACCATACAGGCAACACACCATCCTGGAATCTTGCTCACAGCCACAGAAAGGTCTGTGCCTTCGAATGGACAATCCCTATCATTATAGCCTGCCTGCACTCTGACTTTCCTTGCTGTACAACAGTGTCTGTCATGGTGCCACCGTTGCTGCTTTCCCCTGAGGGCCAACTCCCTACAGCATAGAAAATAAAACACAGAACATTACAACGCAGTACAGGCCCTTCGGCCTGTGAATCCATCTGAAGTCCATCTATCCTACACTACTCCATTATCATCCATATGTTTATCCAATGACCATTTAAATGCCCTTAAAGTTGGCGAGTCTACTACAGTTGCAGGCAGGGCATTCCACACCCTTACTACTCTCTGAGCAAAAAAACTACCTCTGACATCTGCCCCATATCTCTCATAACAGTATCCAAAACAGGATTTCTGTTTGAAAGGGGAATGACAAAAGGGACTCCTGCATTCCTTGTCCACGTTTACTTGTTTTCCTGGAGGTCACCCAACTATTCTCTGTGTAGTCCTTACTGGTGGTGTGGCAAACTTGCTAAATGTGCTATCCATGACATTCTCTGCCTCATGTATGTTCCATAGTGAGTTCACCCACAGCTCTAGGTGCTCCATGCAGCAAACTGCTAGTTGTAGCTGAACTGCATGATAGGGATTCCATGAACACACTTCCTCCATACGTAGTCACCACAGACACTGGAAGTGTCATAGACTGTCAACATATTGAGGGACATGCATTTCATGGGACTGAGTCCCTCCTGGCATTGTGAGCCTTATTTGGTTAAATCAACCTAATCAACTATAATAATGCAGGAACTGATTACACAACCTTACCCACTAGTCACCAAACTCTCTCTCTCACCCACTTTCTATTCCTAGTAGACTATAACTACAAAAAGTTAAGACTTTATCTCTCCCCAGACACTACTCACTCAAATTGGTTCCTGTGCAGACAAGTGATGTCACGTTTTGAGTCTTTGATCCTCTTACCTATCTATCTCTGCCTTAAGTACCCTCAATGACTCCCCGAATACCTAACTCACATGCCATCAATTCCTGCCCACTATAAATCCTCCCTCCTCAGTACTTGATGATCCAGGACACCGCTCCCTACACTGCCCCAAAACCCAACGTCCCCTGCCATCTGGCAAAGCCCCAATCCTCATCATCATCTCTCCCAAACACCTGGCTGCCTCTCCTAACCCTCTGACTAACTCTAATTGCCTATTTAATTCTCTAAAGTTTATTGTACCGTGGTTATCAGAGATCCTATGGGTCCTGTGACAGTGCATCCACCTCTAGGTCAGGAGGTCCAGGTTCTAGTCCCACTTGCACCAGAGATGTGTAATAACATCTCTGAACAGGTTGGTTAGAAATTATCAATGTACTGTGGTTACCAAATTACTGTAAACACGTTATGCTATATTCAATCTTGTGATAAATCAAGCCTGAGTGAAGCCACTAAATTTTGGAATGTGGCCTTAATCATAATACAATATCTGAACAAACTCGAATTTGCCAATGAGCAGAACTTATTTTAGATTGTAGTAAATTACAACATACACAAGTACAAAATAAAAGCTCTTCTTTCAGATTACTTGTGCTCAGTAATTTATTTTAAGGCTCGGATATAACACGAGTAGCTGAGGTTCATGATAGGGAGAGAAAGATAGTCTTACATACCTGCATAGAAGTGATAAAAAGGCCACCAGATGGCACTGTTAGGAATGTACGTCATCAAAGAAGCTAAATATCCTCTGTAAAATCCTTTTGGGCCGTCAAGCCTGAAAATTTGAGTGACAACTTCCTGAGTTTGTCCGAATGCTTGTTTGTATTTTCTATCATTTGATGACAGCTTGAACCTGCCCAGGTTCCCTTTGTGGCCTGCAACCATCAGGTGCTGCGATATGATATCAATAGGCACAATAATGCTCTGTGCCACAAGTGATGCTGCGCCTCCCGCTACAAGTGACTTAACAGCATTACTATTGCTGTAGTTGGCCACATAGACACGTACCAGCTCGTAGGTTGTAATATATCCTTGGCCAGAGATTAGGGTCAATGTGTTCACCAGAAATCCTCTGTAAAGTCCTCGTATGCCTTCGGCTCGTAGGATTTTAATGAATGCGTCAAAAGTGCCGTGGTAATAACTCTTCCCCTTTTGTACCTGAAGCCTTGTCCTAATTAGTGCAGCTGGATACACTGTAAGCCGCAAAGACAGAGTCATCAAAACACCAATACAGTAGAATTTTTTCTTGTCCAAGTCATCCCATTCGATTATCTGAACATTTCGCTTTTCTTGCATTTTTGATAACTGATGCAGTTGAAATCGAAAGTAGCCTGCGAAAGGTCAGGAAGGGTTCTTAGTTTCAGAATTGCTAATGTTATCAAGTTGACTTTATCCCCTTCATAAATTCTTAAGTTATTTTCTTCCCATGATGTATACAAAACTCTATGTAATGATAATGAATTTACTTCCTTAAGGGCCAAGTGTTAGAAAATGGGATTAGAATAGTTAGGTGATCATTTTGATTGGTGCAGACTTGATGGCCCCAAGGGGTGTTTTGTGCTGCAGGTCTGTATGACTATGCCCATACCCTCCAGGACACAAA
This sequence comes from Chiloscyllium plagiosum, assembly GCF_004010195.1. Classification (NCBI taxonomy): domain Eukaryota; kingdom Metazoa; phylum Chordata; class Chondrichthyes; order Orectolobiformes; family Hemiscylliidae; genus Chiloscyllium; species Chiloscyllium plagiosum. The sequence continues at coordinate 1,879,483 of NC_057749.1, forward strand.
AGCTCCCTTTGTGCATATAATTTGAACAACATCCAAAATTAACACAAAATAATGTATTGTACCAACTGATGAGAACGAAAGGCCTACCGGTACAGAGCTCCTATGTCAATATTTTCTCCCCTTACAAGGTGTCACTTTACGTCAGTGCAGATTCCATTTGTGGTTTGTCCTCCAAGTGATCAGTGTCAATGTGTGAATTGCGAATGAAAGTGACAACAGCTTATTCAACTGTGAAAGGTCTCACAACCCTAGCTGGTCTTATCAAAATTCACATAGTTAACAACACAGCAATTAGAGGCCATAAATGGATGAGCAACATTCTCCCATTTATTTTCCCTCACTTATCCAAGTACTGTTTTGTCCCAACGTTAAACAAGGTCTTTGTAGAGACATTAGATTTAATAGCTGTGGAAACCCAGGCATGGAAATCATTGTTCTGATGAAGGGTCACTGAACCTGAAATGTTGACTTTGCTTTCTCTCCACAGATGCTGCCAAATCTGCTGAGTTTCTCCAGCAATTCTGTTTTTGTTATGGAAATCAAGCATGATGAACTCATGTCCATTCACTGTGATGCAAGCCGTACTCAATTTCATGCTTCCTATTCATTTCAAAGATTTCAGCACCACTAACTGTACTCTTACATGCAAAGATATAGGACTAAGCAATCACTTGACTTTGCAGTCAAAGAGAAATTGTCATTTAAAGTTATAATGCACAATAACCTTAAAGAAAACCTGTTTATGTCATTCCTTGAATAAGCAAATGTGACAACACACTTGTGACAACACCAGTGGTGTCTGAGTTAGCAAAACTAATAATTTGGACAAGTGATATCCCAGTTTCTTTATCTGCCAGCATTTGGATCAACATGATCTCAAAAGATACAGAGCTACTTTCCTCTGGGTAAATATGCCATTTCTAAAACTCAATGACAACCTGACCTCCCAAACCACACATGCAATTCAGCATCCCAGCTTAGAGCAATGAGGCTTGGATATAACCTCTGGGTGTGAAAGGAGGCCAAAGCTATGTCGTTCATATGCTCTGAACATCCCATAATTAAACCATCAACAAAAGAAGCTTTACCTTTACAAATTAATTTGCTAATGTCAACGTCCTGTATAAAATGCTTGGTCAAGTGAACTTGGTGAAAGTTGGTTTCAACTCCTGTAGACAGGGATCACCAGGAATGGGGAATTTCTCCATGTGGTATAGGATCATTTCTTATAGGTCACAGAAAAACCAAGAACTTCTCAGGTTGATCTAAATCATACATTCCTTTGAGGAACTGGTAACGCTTTATAAACGCTAGTGGGAACTGATCCCACCCCAGGATTACAAATTTTCATCTGAAAGACACAAGTAAACACCCGGTAAAAACAATGACTGCAGATGCTGGAAACCAGATTCTGGATTAGTGGTGCTGGAAAAGCACAGCAGTTCAGGCAACATCCAAGGAGCAGTAAAATCGACATTTTGGGCAAAAGCCCTTCATCAGGAATAAAGGCAG
>NC_057749.1:1883303-1885401 GCF_004010195.1 Chiloscyllium plagiosum
TCGAGTTGGCGTTTGGCTTCAGCGATGTAGAGGTCAGTGCGCCAGACTACCACTGCGCCCCCTTTGACGGCTGGCTTGATGGTGAGGTCAGGATTGGAGCAGAGGGATTGGAGGGCTGCGCATTGTGAGGGTGAGATTTTGGAGTGGGGGAGGGGGTTCGACAGGTTGAGGCGGTTAATGTCCCGGCGATAGTTGGAAATGAAGAGGTCGAGGGCGGGTAATCGGCCAGCGCGGGGTGTCCAGGTGGATGCAGTGTGTTGGAGGTGGGCGAAGGGGTCTTCGGAAGGTGGGCGGGAATCCTGATTGTGAAAGTAAGCTCGGAGGCGGAGGCGACGGAAGAAGTGTTCAATGTCACGGCGTGTATTAAATTCATTGATGCGTGGACGGAGGGGGATGAAGGTGAGTCCTTTGCTGAGGACTGATCGTTCGTCCTCAGTGAGGGGGAGGTCTGGAGGAATGGTGGAAACTCGGCAGGGCTGGGAGCTGTGATCTGGTGTGGGTGGGGAGCTGGGAATGGGGTCGGAGCCAGTACCTGGAGTGGGTGTGCTGGTGGGGGGAATGGGGGTAGCGTCATGAGCAGGGGTAGTGTTCCCCTCGGGGTTCTGGGGGGTGGGGATAGTGACAGTGGGGTCTGTGCAGGGATGTCAGCAGAATGCAGGTGAGTGGTGCTGGTGGGGGCGGAAGTGGTGGCAGACACGACAGTAGGGGTGGCGGAAGTCACTGAGCATGTGACATCAGCGATGATGTGAGGGGCGGGGAAGTGATGTCACGTGTGATGCATGAGGAATTGTAAGGGGCGGAAGTGGTTGTGGGAGTGGACATGATGAGGGCGTAAGTGACATCATCAATCAGCGTGGGGGCGGCAGCTGCACCAGCCGCATGGCTAATGGCGTCCGAGCAGTTCCAGAGGCCGGGGGAATCTTCTGGAATGTTTGAGGAGCACTGATTATGGAGGTGGGTAGATAAAAGTTTGTTGTACTTACAGTTTTTGCCGCCCTGTAGCCTACATTCTCCTGTACACTGACAGACTTCACAGAAGGTTTTAATGGAAACCTGAGAGAAATTGCTGGGAGGCCAACTCCAAGTCAGACATAAAGCATATGACAACTTGAAAAGTAAAATGGGTTTTATTGCTTCCAATTCCATGAATATTGAGGAGGGTAAGGCTGGGCTGTCACGCTCCAACTCTTACGTGGAAATCCATTCAGATTGAGTAGCAATCCATGATACCACAAAGGCCATTAACCACCATTGAGATGTCTCAGGTCCATTCATGTTTGCTGGGACTGGCTCAAGGATGCACAGATTGGCAGAGCTACACTCTCACCCTTATCAACCTGTGGATTGAACACCTTTGGGATTTGACATAGTCATTCAGAGAATTTAACATTCATCTAAAACTGAAAACATTGAGCAATCTGTAACTTTTCTGCAGAGACTGACATAAACTCCATCAACTCATTCCTTCACAGAACTGTTATGCTGTTACTTTAATGAAGAAACCATGAGTCTCTCACTGCTGTAAAAGGTAAAAAAAAATCAAACTACAGGTTACAGTTGAACAGGTTTATTTCAAATTGCAAGCTGTCAGAACTCAGCTCCTTCCTCAGGCATAGAGAGGTATAAGACAGTATTTATAAGCAAACGTTAACAACTTTAAAACTAGCTGCCCTTATTGAATCCTTTAATCAGTTAGGAGGTAGACTGCTAATTAAAATGCAAAATCCAGATTTCTTTCAAGTCTTTGACCACAGATAATGAAAGGTTTTATCCACGTAGAAGAGGAGACATCTTGGGTTAGACAACACACTTTAGGTGTGACGTCCCACTTTGACGTCCCAGTTTTACGCTGAGATCAGGTTTGTAAAATTTTTTTGGATAGAGAAAAATCTTGAATGAAATAATTGCCTCCAACGTGTGTGAGAGATAGACAGAGTGTGTGCATTTGTGTCTGTGAGTGTGCACAAGAGAGTGCGAGAGAGTGTGCTTGTGCCAAAGAGAGAAACCATGCGTCCATATCTGTAAGAGAGCGCGCGTGTGTGAGAGAGAGTGTGTGGAGGGCGAAAGCATGGGGGAAGAGAGAGTGGGGGAGAGAGAG
>NC_057749.1:1886692-1887778 GCF_004010195.1 Chiloscyllium plagiosum
AGGGCAGTAATACATTAAAAATACTATATATGAATGCACGAAGCATTAGAAATAAGATGGATGAGCTTGAGGCTCTTTTGGAAATTGGCAGACACAACATTGTGGGGATGACTGAGACGTGACTTCAAGTGGACAGGGCCTGGGAAATGAATATTCAAGGCTACACATGCTATCATAAGGACAGACTGACGGGCAGAGGGGGTGGGGTGGGGTGGGGTGGCCATGTTAGTAAGGGATGATATTCAGTCCTTTGCACGGGGGGACCTAGAATAAGGGGGTGTAGAGTCAGTATGGATAGAGCTCAGAAATTCTAAGGGTAAAAAGACCCTCTTGGGAGTTAGCTACAGGCCCCCAAACAATAGTCTGCATGTCGGATGTAAGTTGAATCAGGAGCTGAAATTGGCCTGTCGCAAAGATGTTACTACAGTTGTTATGGGGGATTTCAACATGCAGGTAGACTGGGAGAATCAGAGTGGTGTTGGACCTCAAGAAAGAGACTTTGTGGAGTGCCTTCGAGATGGATTCTTAGAACAGCTGGTGCTGGAGCCTACCAGGGAGAAGGCAATTCTGGATTGGGTATTGTGCAACGAACCAGAATTGATCAGGGACCTCGAAATGAAGGAGCCATTGAGAAGTAGTGACCACAATACTTCAATCTGCAATTTAAGAGGGAGAAGTTTAAATCGGAAGTGACAATATTAGTTGAATGAAGGGAACTATGGAGCTATGAGGGAGGAGCTGGCCAAAGTTCAATGGTGCAATACCTTAGCAGGGATGACAGTGGAGAAACAATGGCAGATATTTCTGGGTATAATGCAGAAGATGCAGGATCAGTTCATTCCAAAAAAGGAAGAAAGATCCTAGGAGGAGGCTTGGGTGGCCATGGCTGATGAGGGAAGTTAAAAGAGAAAAAGTATAACGTAGCAAAGATAAGTGGGAAAACAGAGGACTGGGAAGCTTTTAAAGAACAACAGAGGATTACTAAGAAGGAAATACGCAGAGAAAAAATGAGGTACGAAGGTAAACTGGCCAATAATATAAAGGAGGATAGTAAAAACCTTTTTAGGTATGTGAAAGGCAAAAAAA
>NC_057749.1:1890614-1897495 GCF_004010195.1 Chiloscyllium plagiosum
GAGAAGAGAAAGACAGACAGTGTGAGAGAGAGAGCGAGAGAAAGAATCAGTAAGTGTGTGAGGAAGTGTGAGTGAGAGAGCGTGAGTGTCAGAGTGAGAGACTGTGAAAGAGTGTGAGAGTCAGTGTGAGTGTGAGGGAGTGAGAGAGAAAATGTGAAAGCGAAAGGAGAGTGAGTGAGAGTCTGAGTGTGAAAGAGAGACACAGTGTGAAAGAAAAAATGTGAGAGAATCAGAGGAAGAGAGCGAGAGTGAGTGAGAGCGAGAGTGAGTGAGATTTTTCCTGTGCCTTAGACCTCACTATCATATTCCGCTTGAGGAAGAAGCTGATCTCTGAAAGCTTCCAATTTCAAATAAACCTGTGAGACTATAACCTGGTGTCATTTGATTTTTGACTTGTCCACCCCAGTCCAACTCTGGCATCTCCACATACTGGTGTATGTGGTCACTACAACACAGTGACCTAAACTCACCCATGCCCTCAGAAAAGGTAAGACAGACCTGATTCAACCAAACAGTGTGTAATTTACTATACACATTATTAAATGCATACTGGTTTCTACAGGACTTCAATAGCACAATGTTTCTCTTAAAAGGATTTTCAAATAACTTTGTCCATACACTGACTAATTTTTTAAAAATTTGCTCTTGAAATACAGCTCTTACATAAATCATACATATAAGTGTTATAAATATATACACACACATGTATAAATCCCTACCAACCCCACACTGCAGAAAAAAAAGCAGACTCCTGCATATACTGGCATAAAATATACTCCATTGCAAGGATTTTAAACATGATGTGATACATCAACTCCATTACATGGCAAAGTCCTGCCTTTCCCATAGTTGGCAAACAAATTTGAACTCAAAAATAGCAGATACTCGACTTCTAACATATTCAACCTCAGAAATATCTTAGAAACAGTTTCATCATCAAGAACGACAATATAATTTGTATTAAAATAAATGCTAGCATGATTGAGCATTGCCGCTCACATTCCTACTATTCTGTCTACCAATGAACTCTGAAACAATACACGGTCATGACTAATTTTGCTAGGTCAGACACATATTGATCCATAACAAGGACAGGGCACAGAAGGAAATTAATTTACAGGCTTTTTAAAATGCCTACAGTCATTTGCTCCCATGGTTGAAAAAGTAATGAATGAGTTCTTTCCGAGAAGGTAGATCTTTAATGGTGGCTTTTCATAAAGATGAAAAACAGCATTTGCTCCTACACTAGTGATAGGGATGATACAAGTATAAAAGTCAGAAAGAATGTCGATGATACAATTAAACAAATTAGCACAGGCAGAGTGGAGGGGTTCTGAGTGATCCGGCGGGCTTAAAGGAGATAAATCTCCAAGGCCAGATAAAAAATATCACGGGTTGTTGGGAGAGACGGATATAAAAAAGTAAGCTTGCAAAAAATTTTCAATTCTCCCTGGCCACTGGCGGATAGCCATCGTGATACCATTATTCAAGGAAGCAAGAGTTAACTAGGAAAATATCAGCCAGTCTAACCTGGGTAGTGGGGAAACTATTGGCAGCAATTCTGAGGGACAGAATGAATCTGCACTTGGAGGGGTGGAATTATTCAAAGACAGCATGGTTTTGCTAAGGGGAAGTCATATCTTACCAACTTAACAGAATTGTTTGATGATGTGACCAGGTGTGTAGATGAGGGCAATGCTTTTGATGAGCCTACTTGGACTTTAACAAGGCTTTTGACAAGGTCCCACCTAACACACAGGTGACAAAGATAAGAACCCATGCGATTCAAGGAAATTTGGGAAATTGGATCCACAATTGGCTGACTGACAGGAAGCAGAGGGTGGTGGTTGAGGGATGTTTCTCCAACTGGAAGTCTGCATCCAGTGGAGTCACCCAAAGGGGTCAGTGTGAGGCCCTTGTATTGTGGTTTATCTAATTGATTTAGACTTGAATGGATCAGTAAATTTGCAGATGATACAAAAATTGGTGGGCTGGTAAATAGTGAGAAGGATGTAGACAGGCTGATCAGATTGGTTGAGCGATGACAAATTGAATTTACTCTACATAGGTGTAAGGTGATGCATTTGAGCAGGGCAAACGAGGCATAGGAACACATGTCGAACAGTAACACCTTGGGAAGCACAGAGGAACAGAATTGTGCGCAATTCTGGAACCAGCAGAATTCTGGAATAGAGGGACGTGAGTGCACTGGAGATGGTGCAGAGGAGATTTACCAGGATGTTGCCTGAACTGGAGATTTGACAGACCCAGGCTGTTTTCTTAGAGTAGAGGAGATGATTGGGAATGTGATTGAAATATTTAAAGGTTAGGAGAGGGATAGATAGGGTAGACAGGCAAAAAAACTTTTCCGTTTGACAGAGGAACATTAAGTAGGTGTCCCCCAGTCAAAGTTAGGGGCAGAAGATTCAGAGGAGATGTGAGAAAAAACTTATCCACCCAGAAGGTGATAGGAATCTGAACCTCACTGCCTGTAAGAGTGGTAAAGGCAGAAACTCTTAATGTTTAAATAACACTTAGATGTGCACTTGCAACATCAAGACACACAAAGTTACGGGCCAAGTGCTAGAAATTGGGACTGGAATAGTTGGGTGATCTTTGTACTTGACTTCTGCAGATAAGATGGACTCTTTTTCTGTGCTGGAGATCTCTATGGCTATCTGATACAAAGTCAGAATTCACTTGATTGTCTTTTTTATATGTTCATGGGATGTGACCTTTGTTGCCAAGGCCAATCCGATTGCCCACCCCAAACTGCCCTTTGGGTTGTGGCCACCAGCCGCCTTCTTGAACCATCAGGTGTAAGGAACATCCAACATCCCGGTAAGGAAGGAAGCTCCAAGACTTTGACCCAGTCAGTGAAGGAACAGTGATGTATTTTCAAGTCAGGATGGTATGTGGTGGAAGGGAACTTGCAGTTGGTCATGTTCCCAGGTATCTCCTGTCTTCAACTTTCATCATTATTTGGTGATGTTAATCCATCATAGCGGGATGTGTTAGAAGGTGGGACATTAAAAATCTAACAAGATAATTGTCAATTATGGTCCAGGGGAGCTTAGATTGTGAATAATTGTGTGTCTGTTCCACCTTACTGACTTAACACTGAGCTGTAACTATTTACCGAGCCTGCTTTCTGGAATTACAACAGGCTAAATATTGTTCCATCTTTCAAGATGTTTTATATGAATACAAGTTGTCCTATATGCCAGATATAACTTTGACAAGTATGAAGGTGATGTACTTTGGAAGAAGTAACAAGACAAGGGAGTACACAATGATTTGATTTATTATTGTCACGTGTACCTAGGTGACACATTTACGAACAGTACAGGCAGATCATAGCTCAGAGCGCTTCAACAGAATGCGGCATATACGGCTACAACTGCACAGGAAGTGCGCAAAGTAAGATCAACATTAGAAAATCAACATTATTTGAAGTAAGAGGTCCATTCAGCAGTCTAATAACAGCAAGGAAGAATCTGTTCTTGAACATGTTGATGTGCGTTAAAACTTGTGTATCCTCTGTCTGACAGAAGAGGTTGAAAGAGAGCATTACCGGGTGGGAGGAGTCTTTGATAATGTTGGCAGCCTTTCTGCGGCAATGAGAAGTGTAAATGGAGTCCATGGATGGGAGGTTGACTTCTGTGATGGTCTGGGCTGTAGTTTCTTACAGTCTTGGGCGAAGCAGTTGCCGTACCAGGCCATAATGCACCTGGATAGAATGCCATGGTGCATCTGTAAGCTTGGATATGCTGAATTTCCTAAGCCACCTGAGGAAGATGAGGCATTGTTGTGTCTTCTTAACCGTTGCATCTACACGGGAAGTACAGGACAGATTGTTGGCTATCATCACTCTTTAAAATTTGATGCTCTCAACTCTTTCCACCTCAACTCCATTGATGTAGATGGGGGCATGCCCTCTTTTTTCCCTGAAGACAATAATCAGTTCTTTTGTTTTGCTGACACAGAGAGAGAGAGGTTGTTTTCGTTGCATCATGACCATCACCCAATCTATCTCCTTCCTGTATGCTGACTCATCGCTGTTTGAGATCCGTCCTATCACAGTGGTGTCTTCAGCAAACATGTGGTCGTTTGAAAATTGGCTACACAGTCATGGGTGTACACGGAGTACAGTGAGAGGAAGAGAACACATCCTTACGGGGTATGGGAATGAATGGGAAGACTGAGAAGCTCAGGATCTTGTGGCACTTATACCCAAATTTCTGAAGGATAATAAGATAGTTAAAGTGGCATACAGGACACTTACGTTTATCCCTGTATCAGTCAAGATACAGGGAAGAGCTGTGAAGTTATGCTGGAGCTGTAAAGGACTTAGGTTAGGCTCCAGCTAGGGTAGTGGGCATAGTTCTGATCACGGCACTATAGGAAGGATATGATTGAACTGGACAGGGTGCAGATGTGAGTCACAAGAATGCTACATGGGTAACAGCATTGTAGCTACGCAGAGGCTGAATGAGTTTGGGTTGTTTTCTTTGCAGCAGAGAAGATTGAAGGGGAATCTGATAGAACTATATAAGATTATGAACATCAAACAACTCAAAGGTCCTTGAAAAGTACCATCAATGCTCTTTAAGATGGATTCTCATCAGCTGGGAGGACAGACATCAGCGTCCTTAAATTTGTTTCTTCCAAACATCAGTGTCCTTGAATTTGCCAAAAACACCAGCATTGAGATTATGAACATCCAAAACCAACTCTGCTGGGTCAGCCACTTGCTTAGGGCGCCCATGATCAGACTGCAAATCTTCTGCAGCTTGAATGAAAGGAGGATAAAGAAAGAGTTTCAAATACTCTCTAAAGACTTCCCTTAAGTAATCTAACATAAATGTCAAGACATTCGTTTAGAAGAATCCTAATTGGAGGAAGTTCCGATATGAAAGGAGACATTTTTTTTTAGACTACCCACCGGGAATAAAGGTCAGAGAACGGAATGCCAGCAATTTCAAGAACAAAGACCACTACTACCTCCCAGAAATATGTGCGGTCGAAGGTGCAGCTCTAGAATCAGGCCCATCAGCCACACAAGCCTCTCAGAACCATTACTAGTGATATGGAATTTCCTGGATGGACTATCATCCTCATTAGCAAATTATTGTTGTCAATTATGAGGGGCATGGACAGGATGGATAGAAAGCAGTTGGTCCCCTTTGCTGCAGGATCAATACCTAGGGGGTGTAACTTTAAGGTGAAAGGCAAAAGGTTTAGAGGGGACTTGAAAGAATAAAGCTCCCTCATCCAGAGGGTGGTGGTGTCTGGAATGCACGGTATCTGAGAAGGGTAACCTTATAATTTTTGAAAATTATTTGGTTGGGCAGTTGAAGTGTAATATATTCAAGGCTTGTGCTGAGCGCTGGAAAGTGGGGCAAGTGTATTTTTGGTGGTACAGACTCGATGGGCCAAAGGGCCTCTTCTGTACTGCATGATCCTATAACATTCTCTGTAAAGAGATACAGACACACAGTAGCTTCATCGATGGCCAGATGATGGAAATCGAACATTAATTGCCCATTTATACCATTGATCATTGTGGGGATGTGCTATGACAATGAGTTTAGCAAGTGAGAAAAAGATAAAAAATGAGGAGAGAGAAAGAGGAAAGGGTTTTCCGACTCCAAAAACTGAAAATGGAGTTACAATCTCAGAGTACCCAGATAGATCTGCTTGGGAAATCTCCTCTTTATACAGTAACAATCCAAATTCTCTTGCTCTAGAATCAAGATCTGAAGTCCTTAAATATGTTACAGCTTATTCCTATATTTGAGGAGGATGATGTGGAAGCCTTTATAACTTTTAAAAAATGTAGTATATATACACAATGGTCACAAGCGATGTGGATTCTTATGATACATGGCAGCTGACAGAGGGAGCTCAAAAAGCCTATTCTAGGCTCATCCTATAAGTGTTTTGGTCATGAGCAGACAGGCACAACTATCCTCCGTGCATATGGATGCTTTCAGAGGCATATAACCAGCAACTGAAGTGTACTAAGAGGACATGGAGCTTTCTGGAATTCAAAAGGTGCAATCACGTTGCTTTTGACCAGTCGGTCTGCTCTGTTAAAATATAGCACATCTATGATAAATGATAATGAGCTTATATTGCTAGAATGATCTCTCTAATTTCAAATAATGTTGATTTTTTTGCACACATCCTGTATAGCCATAATCTTATACGCCGTGCTCTATCTAAGCACGTGATCTGTATTTCCTGTTTGCTATTGACCTGCGTGTATTGCTTGCAAAACAAAACTTTTCACTGTACTTAGATACACGTGACAATAATAAATCAAATCAAATTAGAATTTAAAAAACATCTACATTCCAGTCCTGAGAATACACTTGGACAGCAGACAAAAACAAAAAGTGTTGGTCAACAAGTCTGGCAGCATCCATAGAGGGAGAAAACTTAACATTTCAAGTCCAGTGAACTTTTGTCAGTTCTATTACTATAAGATCTGCTGAGACTTTCTGCCTTTGTTTCAGATTTCTAGCATTAGCATTGTGTTTTATTGTGGAAAGCAAACGGTCCTCAAAGCTAGAGAAAGTGCAATTGTTGATGACAGTTATCACTGCAGCTTTATAGTTAACAACTAGGGTTGACCCTTTCAGAATCACTCCAAAATCAGTGGGGTATAAAGAGGGGAGAGCTGGATAAAATCAGAATCACATCTGGGATGGGGAGTACAAACAAGGGTGTGCAAAGACCATAAACATATATTTCTCATCCTCCCTTGTCAGCATTCTGCATAACCATTCCCTCCAGGACAGCTTGGTCCATTCTTCTTCCCGACACCTCCCCACGGCACTTTCTTATGGATTCGCAGAAGATGTAGCACTTACCCA
>NC_057749.1:1900555-1940457 GCF_004010195.1 Chiloscyllium plagiosum
AGATTGGGTAAAAGTGCATTGGACAGGTGATAGTGAAGATGTGCAGGCTGAATGGGATTAGAATGGGTGGATGGAGAAGGTTGGAAAGAGGAGAGTTACAGAGTGTGAGTAGAAACTGAGGGAGTAGTACGGAAACCAAAAAGGTTGGTGTTGGAAGAGATGGGTGGGCATGCATGTTTGGAAATGTTGTAGGAACAGGGGATAGATGGGGAAAAAGCAGCTTGATATTGCTGGGCATAGTACTGGAAATGGCTTGCATGTATCCATGTTTTAATGCTTGAAGAACCTACTGGAGCGCATTAACTTTTACTGTTTCAGTGAACTGTCATGGTTCAGTTAGAACTTTGAGAATGATCTTGGTGTTGAAATGATTCGAATCAGAAAGTAAACAACTGCAAAAAATATAATTTTAAATTATTAAAGCTCTACATAAAATATCACACAAATTGTCTAATTTAGGCAGCATTTTTTACCCAAAATATCAAAGAATTGCACATGCTGGAAATCAAACAAAATCTGAAATTGTTGGAAAGACTTAAAGTTCTGTCAGTATCTGTGGAGAGAAATCAAAATTAATGTTTCAGGTCAAGTGACATGTTCTGAAGAGACATTAACTGCTTTCTCTTCACAGATGCTGTCAGTCCTGCTGAGCTTTTCCAGCAATTTCTGATTTTGTTGCTTTTGTTTTTATCCATTTGGTATTAGTAGTGTGGAAATACTGAGAAAATGCAACACAGGAACAGTCTGATGAAAGTTTTCTCCCCATTTTATCTGCATCATCTGAACCACTTTCTTGTCTACTTTCTTCGACTGTCTACTAACTTTATTGTCTCCCAAATTTTATAGAATTACTAGTGCAGAAACAGCCCAATATTTTAAAGAAAATTTTAAAAGTAAGGATGATTACATGAGGTTTTCTCCCACAATCCAAAGATGTGCTGGTCAAGTGAATTAGCTACACTAAATTGACCATATGTTAGGTACATTAGTGAGGGGTAAATATAGGGTAGGGGAATGATAGGGGTGGGTTACTCTTCAGAGGGCTGGTGGGGACTTGTTGGACCAAAGGGCCTGTTTCCACACTGTAGGGAGTCTAGGAGAAAGTGAGGACTGCAGATGCTGGAGATCAGAGCTGAAAATGTGTTGTTGGAAAAGCGCAGCAAGTCAGGCAGCATCCAAGGAGCAGGAGAATCGACGTTTCGGGCATGAGCCCTTCTTCAGGAATGAGGAGAGTGTGCCAAGCACCTAGGCGGAAGATGAGGCGCTCTTCCTCCAGCCGTCGTGTTGCTATGGTCTGGCGATGGAGGAGTCCAAGGACCTGCATGTCCTTGGTGGAGTGGGAGGGGGAAGTTGAAGTGTTGAGCCACAGGGTGGTTGGGTTGGTTGGTCCGGGTGTCCCAGAGGTGTTCTCTGAAACATTCCGCAAGTAGGCGGCCTGTCTCCCCAATATAGGGAGTCTAATCCATTTAATCTAAAATCTCAGCAATTTAAAATCATGGGAGCTCCAGGTTGAATTCCTGAATCAGCTACAACATTGTCTCCTTGCTGTGAGGATTCAGTCAGCATTCCCGCCATTAATCACTGTCTATCCAGGGCTACTGAAAATGCATTTAAGTGGTGCTAGGCTGATCTTGCAGGCAGCTTTAATCCAGATTACATAGAAATCTTGAGACAATGTTACAGCTGTAGGCAATTGCAATTAGTAAGTTTGCAGGTGACAGCAAAATTGATGGAGTAGTGGACAGTCAAAAGGGTATCTCGGAGGACAGTGGGACCTTGATCAGGTCGAAGGAGGAGTGGCAGGTGGAGTTTAATTTAGATAAATGTGAGGTGATACGTTTTGGTAAGTCAGGGCAGGGCTTGTTCAGTTAATGATACGGAGTGCTGCCAGACAAAGAGACCTTGCAGTGCAGATTCATAGTCCCTTGAAAGTGAAATTGCAGGATAGTGAAGAAGGCATTTGGTATACTTGCCTTTACTAGTCAATGCATTAAGTTGGGATGTCATTTTGCGGCTGTACAGGACATCGGTTAGGGCACTTTTCAAATACTGCGTTCAATTCTGGTCTCCCTGCTCTAGGAACGATGTTGTGAAATTTGAAAGGATTCAGAAAAGATTTACAAGGATGTTGCCAGGGTTGGAGGGATTGAGCTATAGAGAGAGGCTAAACAAGCTGGGTCTATTTTCCCTGGAGCATTGAAGGCTGAAGTGTGACCTTATAGAAGTTTATAAAATCATGAGGGGCATGGATAGGGTGAGTAGCCAAGGATTTTTCCCCCCATGGTAATGGAGTCCAAATCTAGAGTGAAACTTAAAAGGGTTCTAAGGAGCTACTTTTTCACGCAGAATGTGCTGCATGTATGAAATGAGGTGGTGGAGGCTGGTACAATTACAACATTGAAAAGACATCTGGGTGGGTGAATGAATAGGAACGGTTTAGAGGGATGCGGGCTAAATGCTGGCAAGTGGGATCAGATTAATGTGGAATATCTGGTCAGCATGGGCGAGTTGGACCAAAGGGTCTGTGTCCATGCTGTACATCTCTGTAACTCTAACTTATCCCTCTCATCCCTGACTTGGAGATAGCAGAAATGGATTGGGGATTAGGAGATCATAGAATCCCTACAGTGTGGAAACAGGCCATTTTGGCCCAACAGGTCCAAATTGACCCTCCTAAGAGTATGTAAATGTGTTGCTGGAAAAGCGCAGCAGGTCAGGCAGCATCCAAGGAGCAGGAGGATCGACGTTTCGGGCATGAGCCCTTCTTCAGGTGTCTCCTGCTCCTTGGATGCTGCCTGACCTGCTGCACTTTTCCAGCAACACGTTTTCAGCTCTGATCTCCAGCATCTGCAGTCCTCACTTTCTCCTCCTAAGAGTATCCCATCTGGACCCATTCCTCTACCCTATTACTCTATAGTTTGCATGATCAATTCACCTAACCTGCATATTTGTGGATTGTGGGAAGAAACCAGAGCACCTGGAGAAAATCTACACAGACATGGGGAGAATGTGCAAACTCCACACAGTTGCCTGAGGCTGGAATGGAATCAGGGTCCGTGACACTGAGACAGCAGTGCTAACTACTGAGCCACCATGCTGTCCTTACTGAGATGAGTCACTTGCTGCAGAATAGTGCGTATCCAGTTTGTGATCTGGTTTTGCTGTGTGAGAATAAGATTGGAATGTGTGACATCTTCCATAAAGTCTTTCAAATGCCACCTGTCTTATGTTACTTGAGTGAAGTCCTGACTGCTGGCACTCTTCAATATCTCATCATTTTGAGTTGCTGCCCACAGGAAAGTGTCTGATGTAAGGTGAAAAGGACCAGAGTAGGTCGTCAGAAAGGACTGTAAAGATGGTTATTTAATGATGGGGGTAGAGATTCCCATATCTAATTGTCCTTGAACTTCATGGCTTGCCAAGCCATTTTCACGTTCAGTTGAGTGCTCCGAATCATATCCTATTCCACAAGCTGTCATAAAATATATCAAACTCCAATGAAACAATCAAAATGATTAATGTTGCCCAATTGACTGTTACTCAGGATGAAAGCAATTTGTATCAGTTTTTGTCAGTAACTACAAAATGAACTATTTATTGTAATACACTTGACTCTAAGAAATACAGTGAGAAGAAAGAATTTCTAATTTATACAACCTAAACTTCAAAAGTCCAAATATACATGTGCAAAATCACAATGAAAGCAGACAAAAGGCAAGCAGTTTAAAACATCCTCTGGGTGGGAAAAGAATATAGATAGAATAGAAAATTTAAAAAAATACATTTAATAGCAAGAGAGCAACTATTGAGAGAGTAGGACACCATGAAGGTCAATGAGGTTGTCTTTGTGTTGAACCTCATGAAGTGGGAGATATATTAAATGAATATTTTGCATCAGTTTTTACTGTTGAGAAAGAAGTGGAGGCTAGAGAACTTGGAAATAAAAATTAATGGCTTGAAAGCAGTTCACATTACAGAAGAGGAAGTACTGGAGGTCTTGGATAACATGAAGGCAGAAAAATCTCCAGGACTGGATCAAGTGTATTCCAGATGTTATGGGAATTTAGGGAAGAAATTGCAGGGCTTCTAGCAGAAATATTTATATTGTCTATAAACATGGGTGGAGTACTGGAGGATGGCTACTGTTGTGCCATTGTTTAAGAAAGTCTGTAAGGGGAAGCCTGGAATCTCTAGACCTGTGAGTCTAACATTGGTGGTTGGTAAGTTGCTGTTGGTGATTCTGAAAGATAGGATTGACAGCATTTGGAGAAGCAAGGATTGATTAGAGACGGTCAGAATTGTTTTGAGTGAGGAAAATCGTGTATGACAAACTAGATTGAAATTTTTGAGGAAGTAACCAAAAAGATCGTTGAGGGCAGAGTGGTAGATGTTGTTTACTTGGACCTTAGTAAAGCTTTTGGACAAGGTTCTGCTTGGTAGAGTAAAGTTAGATAACATGGGATTCAGAGTGAACTTGCCAATTGCACACAAAGTTGGCTTTATGGGAGGAGACAGAGGGTAGTGATGGAGGGGTTTTTTTTCTGACTGAAGGCCTGTGACCAGCTGTGTTCCACGGGGATTGGTACTAGGTCCACTTTTGTTTGTCATTTATACAAACAATTTGGTTGAGATTGTAGAAAGCATGGTTACTTAGTTTGTGGACAGTACTAAAATTGGTGGTACGGTGGACAGTGAAGAATGTTATTAAGATTACAAAGAGATCTTGATGAATTAGGTCACTGGGCTGATGAGTGGCAGATGGTGTTTTATCAAGGTATCGCATTTTGCCAATACAAAGAAGGAAGGACTTATACAATTAATGGTAGGGCCCGGGGTAGTATTGTAGTACAGAAACCTATGGTTCAGGTACAGAATTCTTTGAGGTTTGCATCACAGTCAGACAAGTTGGGTAAGAGCGCGTTTAGCCTGTTTGTCTTAATTGCTCGGATCTTTTTGTAAGACAGTTGGGATGTCATGTGGAGGTTGTACGGATTGTAGGTGAGGCCTCTTCTGGAGTACTGTGTGCTGTTCTGATCGCCCAGGTATAGGAAGGATATTATTAAACTGGAAAGGACTCTGAAACGATTTACCAGGATGTTGCCAGGAATGGAGGGTTTGAGACATAAAAATAGACTGGGAACTTTTTATTTACTGGAGTGCAGGGATTGAGAGGTGACGTTATTGGTTATAAAATCATGAGGGGCATGAATAAAGTGAATAGCAAAGACCTTTTCCCTGAGATGGGGGAGTTCAAAACAGGGGCATATTTTTAAGGTAATTTAAAAATTTAAAAAAGGACAACTTTTTTAAGTAGAGATTCATGTGTGGAATGAACTGCCAGAGAAAGTGGTGTTTGCAGGTACAGTTACAACATTTCAAAGTCATTGAATAAGTTCATAAATCGGAAAGGTTCGGAGGGATATGGCCCAAACGCAGACAAACTGGACAAGTTCAGATTGGGAACATGGCTGGTGTTGGACTGGTTAGACAAAGCTTCTGTTTCCATGCTGTATAACTCTTATGGCTGTCTGACTGACGCTTCTTATTCCTGGAGCTATTCTTGTGGAAGTTTTCTGCATCCATTCAAATGGCTTATACTTGGCAAGGGAAGATTCAGGTTGATCAATCCATTAGATGCTTTTTGAAGATGATGTACATTGGAACGTTGCTCTGGGCAGTATTGTGAGTGAACTCAGTGTTAATATTTCTTGTTCGTTCACCCACCCACTCCTGATACCGACAATCACTCTGGGAGAACGACAAGTCTTTTGCAATGATGAGTGCTGACCTGTATGTAACTGTCAGTGTTTGAAGGAAATTGAAGAAGAAAATGCACAAGCAGCACAAGGGCCTTCCCTGTGGCAATAGGCTAGAATTGGAAGCTTCAAATGGTGTAATTGGAATTTAAGAGACTCACATCAGGAAGAAGGAGATTTAACAAGTACCAAATATTTTTTAAAAACAAGGATCATGCACTTTTTGCATTCTTCCTATTGGTAGAACTACATTAAATAAGCGGTACAGAAGGGCAAAAGATGTGACAAATTGACGTGTGTCTGTTTGTTGAATTCCATCTTGTGATCACTGACCTAGTTAATGATTCCATGAAGTTTGGAAAGGTACTTGGGTTAAATTTAGGACAGTGGATTTGAGGTAGGAGTTTGAAGAGGATTGACGTTTGAATGGTTGGACAGCTGAGTATGCAGATTCTGACGCTCACTTCCTCTTGTTATATGTTTATGTTGTCTCCCTCAGTTTGACTTGGAGCAGTTAGTCCTTGGGCGTTGCTGCTTCTCTCTAATTCAATGGTGAATTTACTCATTCATCGTAGTTTCTGATTTTTCAAAGACTGGTAGAAAGCAATGCCAATTTGTTTATCCCTCACTCCATTGAACTTGCAAACCAAATGCCTTTGGTTTGGGCTGTCAGTTGTTTCTGGCTCAGTCTTTGTGCCAACCTCCAAAGTCAGCAAGGAGAAGAATCTGCCCGAAAGATTTATTTTGCTGTAAGATTTGGATGAAAATGTACAAGTCATAATTAGTAAGTTTGCAGATAACACTAAAATAGGAGGTATTGTGGACAGTGAGGAAGGTTATCAGAAATTGCAGCAGGATCTTGATCGGCTGAGAAATGGCAAATGAAATTTAATATAGGTAAGTGTGAGGTCTTGCATTTTGGAAAGTCAAATCAAGATAGGAGTTTGGTGGTGAATGGCAGGGCCTTAAAGAGTGTGATGGAACAGAGGGACCTTGGAGTTCAGGTGCACAGTTCTCTGAAAGTGGAGTCACAGGTGGACAGGGAGTGAAGAAGGCTTTTGGCACATTGGCCTTCATTGAGTATAGAAGTTGGGAAGTTATGTTGAAGGCTTTTGGCACATTGGCCTTCATCAGTCAGGGCATTGAGTATAGAAGTTGGGAAGTTATGTTGCAGTTATACATGATGTTGGTGAGGCCACACTTGGAGTATTGTGTTCAGTTTTGGTCAGCTTGCTATAGAGAGGATGTTGTTAAACTGGAAAGAGTGCAGAGGAAATGTATAAGGATGTCGCCAGGGTTCAAGGGCCTGAGTTATGGGGAGAGATTGGGCAAGCTAGGACTTTCTTTGGTGCAAAGGAGACTGAGGAGGGATCTTATAGAAATGTATAAGATCATGAGAGACATGGTTGGGCAAATGCACTCAGTCGTTTTCCCAAGGTTGGGGAGTCAAAGACTGGAGGGCATCAGTTAAAGGGGAAAGAATAAAAGGAATCTGACAGGCGATATTTTTGCATTGAGGGTGATACACATGTGGAATAAGCAAGTGGTTGAGGTGGGTACATTATCAACATTTAAAAGGCATTTGGACAAATACATAAATAGGAAAGGTTTATAAGGATTTGGGCCAAGTGCAAAGAAATGGGGTTAGTATTGGTGGGCACCCTGTCTACTATGGACCAATTTGAGCCAAAGGGCTTGTCTCAGTGCTGTAGGACTTTATAACAGAACTTTATGGAAAGTTGTGCACATCAAAACGACCTTTGGAGCCTATTGAGATCATTTTTGGTGCTGCAGGCTGGGTGTAAATTCAAGTCCCATTGCAGCAATTTGATGCTGCAAATTGAAGTTGTGGATTAAGTGTTGTATCCAACTGGATGCAAAAGATCCGCTGGTGCATTTTTGAGGACCAAAACACATCACCTGTTAAATTATGTCCCCGTCAGGATCTAGCTGTGGAGGTTTGCTTGCCATTGTTGCACTCTGAACCTTATTGACTGCACTGGCTGGGAAGCCCTTTGAAGATCTGAAAAGCTCTATAAAAATACCGCTCCTATAGGGTGGAGTAAATTGAATGGGATCAAACAATGAAAGCAAAATTGGAGAGTTTACAGTTTTAATACTTTTAATTGCCGGCTTTACAAAAATGCTCCTTTTGCTATGTTGTTAGCTTTTTTGCTAAGTTTGCAAGCTCTGAAATTGTTAGAAGTATGCACTTTTGAAGAGACGCAGATTGAGGCGTTTGAACTATACTACATTTTTGTCACATATAAAACTTACATTGAAATTTCAAGTCATTTGGATTTCTGCCCTGACTATTCTTGTTAGCCTATACTTTGGTGTTACTGAAGTTATATCTTTTCTCAGCAGTTACAGTGTGAAGTTTGCAGATTAAAAGGGTGGACCACTAAACTCCTCAAACTGGAAGCAGTCATAGAGTTATAGAGATGTACAGCACAAAAACAGTCTTGCCATAGTGGAAGAAATGTAAACACATTTACAGGACTTTTTAACTAAAGCAGGTTAGCTCTGAGCAGCCCATTTCACTGAAGTGGCTTGAGTTATAGTGGGACTACCAGCATTCCACTAATACTGAATTGTTAAATTAATCTTAGGTTAAGGAGCTAAAATTGCAATATGGCAGGAACATGTGGTAGTGAAACCAAAGTTTCTTTTTCCTCATGTTATTATTTTCAATTAATTTGACTTGGCCTGACCCCCAGGTCTCACTCAGTAATGGTGTTCTTAAAGTACTTCCTAGGAGAAAGTGAGGACAGTAGATGCTGGAGAGTCACAGTTGATAAAGCATGGTGCTGGAAAAAGTATAGCAGGTCAGGCAGCATTTGAGGGGCAAGAGAGTCGATGTTTTGGGCATAACCCTTCAGGACTGTGGAGAGAGTAGGTGCCAGTGCATGGCTCAGAGTGTGGGGTGGCTCAGTGGTTAGCACTGCTGCCTCAGAGCGCCAGGGACCCAAGTTCGTTTCCAGCCTTGGGTGACTGTGTGGAGTTTGCACATTCTCCCTGTGTTTTCCCTCAAGGTGCTCTGGTTTCCTCCCACAATCCACAGATGTACAGGTTAATAAATTGGTCATGCTAAATTGCCCATAGTTTTCAGCGATGTGTAAGTTAGGTGCATTAGTCAGGGAGAAAGTGAGGACTGCAGATGCTGGAGATCAGGTTGAAAAGTGCAATGCTGAAAAAGCACAGCCGGACAGGCAGCATCCGAAGAGCAGGAGAATCAATGTTTCGAGCATAAACATTGTTCCTGATGAAGAGCTTCTGTTTGATTTGCTGTAGGTAGCAGTTGTCCTGGTTTGATCCAAATTGAGACAATCTGAATATTGTCTAGAGTCCTTTGGGGAAAAGCCAGTTTTTATAGGCCATTACTGAAAAAGGTGACGTGGCTGTAGTAATGGGATTGTTTCAGGATGTGGTTGAACAGATTCAAGGTGGAGGAGATGACCAAGAGGTTGCAGTTGGAGAGAGACTCGCCGAAATCTTTGCGGAAGGAAAAGGAAAACTTCTTTGAGATGCGGATCCTTGGAAGAGGCTTCACAGTATGCAGCAAATAGGAGAAAGTGAGGACTGCAGATGCTGGAGAGTCAGAGTTGACAAGGCGTGGCGCTGAAAAAGTGTTATGCCCCAAATGTCAACTTTCTTGCTGCTCAATGCTGCCTGACCTGCTGTGCTTTTTCCAGCACCAAGTTTTATCAACTCTTAAACTACTTGCAGCAATTTCCAACTCATCTACTGTACCTTAAAATTATCCATGATGTGTTTTATGGACACCTCATTGCAACCTGCTTCTTGCAGCTGCTTAGAATTGCTACCTGAAGCAAACTTTAAGATATCTTCTGCCTTATCTCACTAGGGCGCTATCCAAAGTAACTTTATATCTGAAGTAAAACTGGGAGAATTATTTTGTAAACCTGTCAGTATTCTATTTCTATAAAAGTTTAAGGTTTTTATTGCTTCAAATTCTCTCTGCGCCACCTGAGTTTTACCTGTTAACTGTTATCAGAACTTCCTATTATTAAAGTTTGAAAAAATTGATATGAAAGATCTAGTAAAATCGAGACCAATGTGTTTGATTGGAGTATGAATGAATTGCCTTAAACTGCAGCAACTTTTTAGTGCAACTTCTGTTTTTTTGCATAATGTGGTGTACACAGCCTAAATCCATTCAACATTACCCCTTCACTTTTGACCCATGTTCCAATGCCATTTTCAGCATGCTTCTCACTGTTTTGCTTCTTGTCATTTATTTTCATGATCGCTACAATATTTGTTACTACCTTAACTGCAGCCTTAACTATAGGTCCATTGATCAATCTTGTGCAAAGCAACTGTGTGCCAAGGAGCTATTTATTTTTCTACACAGTGGTGACTTATTGTATGTTTCTGTACTTTGTTTCCAAGAGAAATGTTAAGCTGCTACATAAATGCAGGTCTTTTCTCCAAGATTCAGGGTGAGCTCTGACTATTCCACCTGAGTCAGATAGCTCAGTTGGACACAGATGTATCTGTTGTTTAATTTGAGCCTGGTTTGTTTCTAAAGCAATGTCTCAAAAACCCAAAGTATCAACATCAGGTGCTGACAAAAGGCTGTCCTTTTGGGCGGCACGGTGGCACAGTGGTTAGCACTGCTGCCTCACAGCGCCAGAGACCCCTCAGGCGACTGACTGTGTGGAGTTTGCACATTCTCCCCGTGTTTGCGTGGGTTTCCTCCGGGGGCGCTGGTTTCCTCCCACAGTCCAAAAATGTGCAGGTTAGGTGAATTGGCCATGCTAAATTGCCCGTAGTGTTAGGTGCAGGGGTAAATTTAGGGGAATGGGTCTGGGTGGATGCGTTTCAGTGGGTCGGTGTGTACTTGTTGGGCCGAAGGGCCTGTTTCCACACTGTAAGTAAGTAAAGTACCTTATTTCTCCATAACTTGCATGAGCAAGTTAAGCAGAGAGCAGATCAGAGAATCGGCACCTTAGAGCCCTAGGTGTAAACTTGGGTTGCATTGTATCCTGTGTGTGGAGTGAGTACAGTTACGCCCTCACATGAAAACCAAGTTCTTCTCTAGTTGGATTCACTGCACCATGCAATAGTTTTGAGTTCACAGAAATTAATGCTGTATGTATTCTTGCAGCCTCAGCAAGACAGCACAACTATGTATTTTATTCCAGTGCTATGAACAGTTTTGGTCCCCTTATTTCAGGAAATATGTTATTTCACTGGAGGCAGTTCAAAGTGTTGATAGTCTTTGGAACTCATTGTCACAGAGAGCTGTGGGGCAGAATATTTTTGTATCCTTGATCAGTAGGGAAATCAAGAGTGATGTTGAAATGGCAGGAAAGTGGACGTGAGGAGTGTTTGAATCAGCTGTGATCAGATTGAATAGCGGGACAAGCTTGAAGGACCAAACAATGGTATGGTAGTGGATTTTAACTTTCCAAATGTAGACTGGGACTGCCATATTGTTAAGGCTTTAGATGGAGAAGAATTTAAGTGTGTACAAGCAAATTTTCTGATTCAGTATGTGGATGTACCTACTACAGAAGGTGTAAAACCTGGCTGATGCTTGGGAAATAAGGCATGTCAGGTGACTGAGGTGTCAGTGAGGGAGCACTTTGGGGCCAGCGACCATAACTGTATTAGCTTTAAAAAAGTGATAGAAAAGGATAGACCAGATCTAAAAGTTGACTTTCTAAATTGGAGGAAGACCAATTTTGACAGTATTAGACAAAAACGTTCAAACGTTGAATGGGGGCAGATGCTTACAGGTAAAGGGAAGGTTGGAAAATGGGGAGCCTTCAAAAATTAGATAATGAGAGTCAAGAGACAATATATTCTTGTTAGGATGAAAGGCAAGGCTGATAGTTGTGGGGAATGCTGGATGACTGGAGAAATTGAGGGTTTGGTTAAGAAAAAGAAGGGAGCATATGCCAGGTATAGAAGAGATTGAGTGAATCCTTGAAAAGTATACTCCTACTGCTTTTATACTCTTAAGGGAAATCAGGAGGGCAAAAAGGGGACATGAGATAGCTTTAGCAAATAAGGTTAAGGAGAATCCAAAGGGTTTCTATAAATACATCAAGGACAAAGCGGTAACTAGGGAGAGAATTAGGGCCCCTCTGAGATCAACAGGAGATGGGGGGTGGGGGGAGAGATACTAAACAAATGTTTTGGATCAGTGTTTACTGTGGAGAAGGGCACGGAAGATATAAAATGTGGGTAAATAGATGGTGACATTTGCAAGGTTTGTAGCTCAGGTTGAGGTTTATGGTGTAGGTTTGCTCGCTGAGATCTAGATACCATCTATCTAGATCTAGATACCATCTATCAACCCCTCAGAAAAAGAACAGGAAATGACATCACCACAAACCCCAGGATAGGTTAGATCAGGTCAAGGAGGTGGGGTGGAGATGCAGGGCTGGACCTGGGATGGGATGGAGAGATTTGGAAGCTGGTAAATTCTATGTTGAGGCCACATTTTAGAAAGGATATGAACACATTGAATAGCGTGCAGAAGAAGATTACGAGAACGGATCCAGGGATAAAGGTAGATTGGAGAAGATTGAACTGTTTTCCTTGGAGAGCAGAAAGCCAAGAGGAGATGTAATTGATGTTTACAAAAACACGAGACGTCTGGACAAAACAGACAGGGAAAACTGTTTCCATTCATTAATAGATTAATAACAAAAGGTACAGATTTGAAGTGTTTTACAAAAGAAGTCAATGAAAAAACTCTCTTTCACACAGTGGGATGAATCAGGTCTAGAATGTATGACCTGGGAGTTTCATAGAATCAATCAAAGAATCCCTACAGTCCGGAATCAGGCTATTTGGTCCAACAAGTCCACATCGACCCTCCGAAGAGTATCCCATCCAAACACCTGAATAATGCGCCTAACCTACACATCCCTGAACACTTTGGGCAATTTAGCTTTGGCCAATTCACCTAACATGCACATCTTTTGACTGTGGGAGGAAACCAGAGCACTAGGAGGAAACCAGAGCATTAGGAAGGAACCCATGCAGAACCGGGGAGAATGTGTAAACTCCACACAGACAGTCGTCTGGGGATGGAATCGAACCTGGGTCCCTGGTGCTGTGAGGCAGCAGCGTTAACCACTGAGCAACCATACTACCTCACAAGTTTGTTGGAGACATATTCCATGAGGCATTTAAGAAATTATGAGGTGATTATTTAATAGATAACAGATTCCTTCAACAAGTGTTGGTGTCATTGTGTTGATTGGCTGCCTTGAATCAGTGAACTGGAATTCCTGCCGACTTGTTCAATTCTGTGTCATTGTAATATAGTCACATCTGGGCATCCTACTTCATTTCTGATTATCTGTGTATTCAGGTTTAGAACCAGACTTGTTCTCAAATACCAAGTTTTGTGTTTTGATGTGTAACCAACCATGGAAAAGACAAACTTGGTATTGAACTCTAAATTTTGATCCTTCGCTGAAATCCCAGAGATATTCATGCTGTTGGATCACCAAGGTTTCATTCTCAGCTGCAGAGTTACACTTTTCTAAAATCATTTTTCAATTCATTCAGAAAATGTGGACGCCACTGGCTGGGCCAATGTTTATTGCCCATCACTAATTTAAGCTTTCTTGAATTGTTGCAGTATCTGTGGTGTAGGTGCATCCACAGTGCTGTTAGGGAGATCTAGGATTTTGACCCAGCAACAGTGAAGTATTGGAAATGTTGTTCCAAGTCAGGTTTGTGTGTCGTTTCAGGGTTAACCCTGCCACACATTGTATATCCAATCTTTGGCTGTACTCTTTACCTCTGGTGTTATCTGCTGAATGGTTATTTTTTATGCTGTCCTGGATTATGCATTTTGCTCGCAACTTTTGAGCTCATCTCTGCCCTGGAGAAGTTGGTGCTGAGCTGCTGCCTTGAAACCCAATAATTGTTTTGTAAAGTCCAGGACTGCTGATCTTTGTTAACCCTTTTAACTGATTGATCAGAGAAAGCGAATGTCTTGGTGCTTTTAAAGATCAGTAAGTTTTTTTTAAACATTGTTATCCCACTGCTATAATGTATGCTAACATTTCTTTCTTTAATTTTAGAACATCCCTTCCATTACTTAATTGAGCCGCTAACTACAGATCGTCCGGACAAGAAATACTTCAATGTTCTTAAACTCAATGATCCAAGATATGGTAAGATGTTTGTCAATGCATTTTGATGGGTCATCCTCATTTGAGGAGATGAAGAATAGGCAAGATTGTACACTGATGAAATATCTGGTCCCGGTTTATTCTCCCTTCCTGGCCTCTATATTCCAGTACAGTATTCTGTTCGATATCTGTGAAGGTTTTTTTTAGATTAGATTCCCTACACTATGGAAACAGGCCCTTAGGCCTAACAAGTCCACACCGACCCTCTGAAGCGTAACCCACCCAGACCCATTCCCCTACCCTATATTTACACCTGGCTAATGCACCTATCACAATGGGCAATTTAGCATGGCCAATTAACCTGACCTGCGCATCTTTGGACTGTGGGATGAAACCCACGCAGAATCATGGGTTTGCACAGTCACCCAATGCGGGAATCGAACCCGGGTCCCTGGCACTGTGAGGCTGCAGTGCTAGCCACTGTGCTGCCCCATGGTTTGTCGGATGTGGCTGTACATGTTTCTGTTGATTGTTATTATATGCTGCAGGCATGATTCTCACAGCACAGCTTACATTTGTCAGTGAAATGACAAACTAGAAAGCAAGGTCTGTCAATGAGCTCTTTGAAGTTAACGGTGTCACAACATGAGGTAAACCCCTCTGCTAATTTAAACCAGGCACACAGAAAAGCTCACCTCGTGCCGCAATCTGTTAAATTTTGAGAGGCAAAGAACTATCCCAATCTCACTATTTAAAGTAAAAATTAAAAATTTTATTCTTTAAATCCAAAAGAGATCATTTAAAGCAACAATTATTTACAACTCCTTTCTCTTGAACCTATCTTTTACCTCCCAAGCTATAATACTGGTCTGATCAAAAAACTTGGATTAAGATTTACAAAAAAAAATCATGTATCAAAACCAGCTAGCTTTGTCGATTCACCTTTGTAGATTTTCCTCTGTAGATGTTACGCTGTATTTTACTGGGTTGGCTTTTCTTCGGTCTTCTGCTGCACAACATTTCTTATGGGTCAGTACCTTTCAGAGAAATATTGGGCGAGCAGTCTGTGCGTGTTGGTGTTCTTTGCAGTTCTCCCTCTAACTGTTCAAAATGCCAGTTTTTATAACCCAAAACATCGGATCATTTCATTTGTTTGATGTCATCCCAAACAGTAAAATTCAAATTTGATTGGATTTTGGTATCTGAGGCATAATTTAAACTGGCTGAATTTGAATTTGTTTTTGTTCCATGGCAGTGCAACTCCGGCTATTTTTATCAACCAAATGTTACATTTTAAAATTGTTCAGCACACTCTGTGCTTTCAGTCAGTCCTTGCTAGTTTCCTCTCTCTCTTAAAGGTACAGTCCACACCCACACCTACATAACAACGGCAAGTCGTTCAAGTTACTCAGCTCCCAAGGTTGAATGACAGTTTGTTGAGTTAGCAGTTTGTGGTACAGCTAACTCTGGGGCCCCATTACTGGCATTTTTGCAAGCAGGAAAACATAAGGGACATACAAGAGGAATGTGGATCGAATCTTTTTTGCAGAGTGGTAATGATCTGGAAATCAATGTCCATGAAGGAGGTGGAAACAGAAGGAATCAATTGTTTCAATGGGAAGCGAGTAGGTATTTTGGGGGCAAATAAACTTGCAGGGTTGCAAGGACTGATGGAGGGGAATGGGTCATGTTGTTACTAGGATGCAACTTTGACTCTTATGAGTCTGTTGACCCAAAAGCCTGCGCATAGGAGTGTCATTAACAGGTCGAATCATCATAAACTTTCAGATAGATGTTGAAGCTTGGTGAATCATTACTTTTGAGAGAAGAATCTGGTGAGAGGGTAGACCCTGCATTACCTTTGAGAACAGCCATTTTATTTTGAGTTGGTGGTTTAGTAGCATTGGACATCTCTGCCCTGGTGAGCTGCTGTCTACCTTGTGTGCAACCACAAAACATAAAGACAGGAGTAACTGAGATAATGTCCCTCAAGGCAATGAATGATGGTGAGGAAAGTTGAGAAAAGAAATAAATAATGATATATCATCCTGCATAGTTCATCTATCACTGAAATCCTTTATGTAACTATATTGAAGATTAATGTAAAATGACCAGTACTCGATGTTGAAGAACAGTTATACTGGACTTGAAACGACAAGTCTGTTTCTGTCCCCACAGCACTGGACCTGCTGCGTTTCTCCAGCATTTTGTGTTTGTTTCAGATTTCCAAAGTACACAGTGTTTTGCTTTTATATGGTTGAGTGCAAGACTGAAGAAGTGTCTTTTGTATGAAATCAATCTTTTTTGAAGTGCTTTCATACTAAATGCACCACCTTGATTGCAACTTGAAGTTATTCCTTTCTTTCTTCAACAGTGGGATTACCTTACTCTATCCGTGTACTACTCGAGGCTGCTGTTCGAAATTGTGATGGGCTCCATATAAAAAAAGAAGATGCTCTGACTATTCTTGACTGGAAAAAACAGCAAAACCAAGCTGATATTCCTTTCTGGCCAGCCCGGGTCCTCCTCCAAGATTTCACGTGAGTTGGAAAACTGTTCTGGGTAGAAAATTGAACTGTGTGTTCAATTGCCACTCAGGCTTTACTTGGTGGAAAAATGTATCTAATCAAGTAATCTGGTCATGGATAAAATCTTACAGGAAGTGAAGACAATTGAGAAACTTTTTCATGTCTATTTTTCATTACATGCAATTTGTTTCACATTACTACTAGATTCTTTACTCCTCTAAATTTCATTCTGGATAGGGACTGCCTGTGTAAACCTGCCATGCTATAACAAAAACCTTTAGCCAGTGTTGATGCAATTGTATCCCTGCTGTGTCTCCAACTCTAAAAGCTGTGCTGCAAAGAATTTCCAAAGCGCTTTAGCCTGCTCTAATTTCCCCAAACTGTCCTTTATCTAGTAGAAAAATACATTAACATTTAAACCATGCATCATTTCAATTTCATTTGTTTTTATTTAAACAGATTTGTTTCCAGTATCTGGAAAAACAGATCTTGTGTAAAAACCAAAGAATTATGGATGCTGTAAATCAGAGACCAAAATAGAAATTGCTGGAAAAGCTTAGCAAGTCTGGTAGCATATGTGGATCGAAATTAGAGTTAATGTTACGGAATGTGTGACCCTTCCTCAGAACTGCTGATGGCTAGGAAAATGTCAACCATATTGGGTTGCGCTGTGATTTTTGTCTCCCCTGTTCTGATCCTGAAAAGACCAGTAATGTAGAAGTCCAGGCTGATGCTCTGGGATTGTTGGTTCAAATCCCACTATGGGAGCTGCCCAAATTAAGTTCCACTCCTAAAGTCTGGAATGGAAAGCTAGTCTCAAATGTCAGTGACCATGCAACTGTCATTGATTGCATTCAAGCCCATTGAGTTCACTAATATCCTTAAGGAAAAGAAATCTACCCAGTTTGACCAATATGTGATGCCATACCCACGGCAGTGAGGTTGATTCAACCTGACCTTTTGAAATGGACATCGCAAGATACTCAGTTCAAGGGCAGTTAGGGATGGGCAACAAATGCAACAGTGGCCTTAACACATCCTGTGAGGAAATTAAAAATGAGTCATTGAGATAGATTTCTGAATAGAACCCCATAGTTCAAATCAATATTTGGCTTTGTTTAATTGAAAATTAGGGGCTGTATTTACCAGCACTTTGCCCCTTATTTTATGTTTGAAATTTATTCAATTTTTTTTAAAAAGACAATTTTTTTAAATCTCAATTGTTATTCTCACAAACCTCTGCTGTAATTTCATTTATCTCTGTTCCAATTGTGCTTTGATTCCCCTCTCTACTCCCACTATTTTCTTTTCACTCAGCCTGTGAAGGACCAATTTGGGTGTTGCGGTATGGAATACCTGCAATCACTTTCAGCATAGAAAGCTTCCACAGACAGCTGTGTGATAATGATGAGAACCTATTCCAGGTATCAATTGATGATTAAATGTTGAAATGAATTAGGTTTCTCACATGAGTGCAGTGAAAGATTTACAAGTCACCACTCACTATGCTGTCTTAGGTACAAAGGTATCTAGGTACAGAATCTTGGTAAAGAGCAACAAAAAAAGAACACAAAGTTAAAAGATTAAATGTTACAATCCTTCTTAAGAAAATGTGGTAAAACAAGGAAACACAGCCTTGAGTGGGGAGTTCAAGCCATTGTGGCTAGGTGCTTATGGACTGTGGTGTTGAACTGTTAACTGAGTTTACTTGTTTTTCTATGTTTTAGTAAAAAGGACTGTAATGTTCAATACTTTAACTTTGTTTTCTTTATTTTTCTGCTGCTTTGTACCAAGATTCTGTACCTAGGTACTTTTGTACCTAAGATGGTACCATAAGTAGCAACTTATAAACTTTGTACTGTACTCATATGAGTACATGTGACAATCAACTTAATTCAGTTCAATGTGTTGTCACCACCTACATGTGTGCAGATAGTGCTGGTGATATCAAGCAAAATGATCTCTCCAGAAGTGTTTTGACACCTCTGCAGCTGACTGCTTGCATTTATGACATTGCTTTCTATAGCAGCAATATGAAGTGACAGGGCTTTAAGTGGAGTTAGCCCATCTGAACCAATTCCTTCTATAGATTGTATTTTCTCCTTTCACCCCCTAAAGAATAACTGATTAAAATCATTGCTTTAGCTATGGAAACAACACTCTTCACTCTGCATCAAACTTTGATGGCTGCAGGGAAGTTCCACTTTTGTTGTTCAGCATGCAGATCGATGGACTGTGAATTTTACAGTTGGCCTCAGAGCCATCACTCAAGAGTTCGACTGTGACCGTGATTATATGGGCAGCACCACCATGGTTCCAGGCAGCTGCTGTTCCGTTGGTTGTCACATCACTGCTGCCCTGTGCCTGTGGGCTCGTGCAGTCTTTCACAACACCTAGTGGTGGAATTGATGAGCAGTGCAACCTCATATAGGTGAAAGTGAGGACTGCAGATGCGAGAGATGAAAGTCGACAGTGTTGTGCTGGAAAAGCACAGCAGGTCAGGCAGCATCCAAGGAGCAGGAGAATCGATGTTTCAGTGTCCTGATGAAGGGCTCTTGCCCAAAACGTCAATTCTTCTCCTCAGATGCTGCCTGGCCTATGCTTTTCCAGTACCACACTTTCAAGTGCAACCTTAAAAGTTTCTTCCTTCCAAATGCAGGAGGTTAATTAATGTCTCTGACTGTCTTTTTCATTTATTTCAGTGGGATTCCTGCAGTGGTGGACTTTGCAGCCATGAGGGAAGCAGTGAAGAAACATGGAGGAGACCCTAGCAAAGTCAATCCAGTCTGTCCCACAGATCTGATTGTTGACCATTCAATACAGATTGATTTTAGTAAAAGGCAAGGAAATTAAGCATGAGTAAGATTTGCTTGGAATTTTGCATTGCTAAACTGCACTAGTTCTTGCAATCATGATTTGTCTGTGTGTTTAGCAACCACTTGAATGGCTTTAAGAGAGTAAAGCATTCCATTGCATTTCTCTGAAGCGTTATCCAGAAAAATTGACAAGAGACATGAGGCTATATAACTAAAATTTCTTCAAGTTTTAAAGGTCATCTTTGAGAAATGAAGAGGTTTAAGAAGGGATTTCCAGAGTTTAGGTTGAATACTCAGCCACTAATGTAGAGCATTTAAATTCAGGCTACTCAAACTCAAGGTGTGCAGATATCTCAGAGAGTTTGTGGGACTGGAGATACCAAGGATCGTGCCGGCCTTTGGCATAGACTGGTTTGTAAACCAGGATGAGAATTTTAAAATGAAATCTTTGCTTGATCGGGTACCAACATCAGTGGGTGAGCACAGTGGTCAATGGGTGAACAGGGCTCACTGCGATTAGGATATAGCAAGCAAACTTTAGGATGATTTTGCATCAATAGATGGTAGATCTTGGGAGACTGGAAAAGAGTCTGCTGGAATACTGGTGTCTCAAGGTGATAGCTTAACGAAGGTTTTATCAGATCAAAGCGTGCAGTTTGATGCTGTTATGGAAATTGAAAATGGCAGTCTTGGTGACAGGTAACCGAGTAGTTTATCCTGGTTCAAATATGTTACCATGATAATAAACAAGTGAATTTGATTAATAACTGAAGAGGTAAAAATGTCAGAACTTTGGAGAAAGGCACAAAGATAGCTGGCCCAGACACAATGAGCCCACTAACTCTTAATCTGTCTTGCAAGATGTTTCAGTCTATTCTGCCGAAGAATAGATTTTCAAATTGAGATCTGTGAGGAAATCCACATAGAGCATCCAATTTTAGACTTTTTAAATACTTTTTTACTCATTGGCATCATGTTTCTCTTATATAGAACGTACAGAGAATGTACTGACAGCACCCATTTACTATAATACTTGGTGTGTTAATGTCAGAAAATAGAATCCTCATAAATCCATTAGATTGTACAATATGACCATGGGCTACTCAGTCTATCATGTCTCTGCTGGCAATATTTAGCCAATGCCCTCCCCCCCGCTGCTCTTCCTTTGTAGATTTGCAGTATCTCCTTTTCAATTATAGAAGCATTAATATACGCAAGCGTGAAACTTATCTTTCTGTAGACAAACCTGAAACCTATAAACTTCCTGGAGTGATGTTATAGGTGCTAACATGTTTGGTAAATTCATTTGTAAATTTAAATCAATATGTAAAGAAAATTCTTTACTACTGTCCCAGGCTGAGAGAGAGAGACAGTTTTATCATTGACAGGGGTGTTGGGGGTTATGGGAGACATGCAGGAACATGGAGTTCAGGCCACAGTCAGATCATCCTTTCTCTCATTGAATGGCATCACAATCTCAAAGAGCCAGATAACCCACTCCTCCTGATGGTCTTATAAAAAAAGTTAATTAAAAGAGTATTTTGCAAATTCAACTCCTATAATTTTTGTTTTGTGAATGTGCCATTTAATCTGCAAGTCAGTAATTGTACGTATTTTACTTTTTTTGGCTAGTGCCATTCAGAATGCTCCAAATCCTGGAGGAGGTGATGCCGCACCTCGAGCTTCCAGCAGCAAGCTGCCATCAAAAATCTCGCCTTGCCAACGTTCCAGTAGCTGTTTGAGTTCGTGCCACAGTGAAGTGAGCTCCCCTTCATCAAAACAACGCACCACAGAGATAGAGAACACACCTCTGCTTTGTCCTTTTCACCTGCAACCTGTAGCTGGGTAAGACTGGCCTTTCTGCTTGCTATTCCTTAATATGTTGCAGTGGTAGACTGGAAAGATGCCACCTGAAATTAGTCTTATCATCAAGATCACAGTCTCACCTGGTGTATTCTGTTTGTCATAGCTGAGGCAAAGTGATATCAGAGACAAATATAGAGCATGGTCAGAAATGATTCTTGACCGTCTCCCTCAATTAAATGCAAATATCAGTACGTCATTGCGGTTTATCTGTGGTTAAAAATCGAATTTGAAATCAATGCTATTACTCATTGACTTTTTTTAAATTTTCTCTAGACCAGAAACTTTATTAAGGAATCAAGAAATTGAATTCAGCAGAAATAAAGAACGGCTGCAATTTTTTAAGGTGCATCTATTTATTAAAACCTAGTATTTCAGAGTTTCGTTCTATATTGAAGGCATTGTCCATATTTATAATGAAAACCGTAGATAAGTTTGTCAGCATGAGTACAAACTCCCCATGGATACAGTAGTACTACTTATTCTCAAATTTGCAGTTTTCATTTCAAAGCCCTACTTCCTTGTATTAAAAATCTAAAACTGTGTGCTATTTAGCAGAGAGCCACAGATCTTGAAAATTTTCTTTGACTGAAAGCTGCTTATGCTAACACTTGCCAACGTGTTTTAATCTGATTCCAATTTGAGGCTAGGAAATTATGGTGACCTTCAGAAGGAACTGAGAAAGTGGTACTACAGCTGTTATAACTCTGTCAAAATTCTGTTGCTGCCTTGGACTTGTGATCCCAGAATTTCAGTTGGGGGCCCCATATGGAAAGCTGTCACTTATGCAGTTTGACATCATCGTTGTATCGTGATACAAATTGAAAGCTGTTTCAAATGATAACTTAGAGGAAACAAATCTGTTTCTAAACTAAAATAGGTAAGGGGAAAGTGATGATGTTACAAAGTTTGATTGTGATTTTGGTGTTGACTACATACTCTTCCTGCCTAATGTAGTTGGTGCGTGGGGTGAGAGGGGACAGTGCAGGGCAGAATGTAAGCTTTCATCAGCAATGCATGATCAAACAGAAACTATCTCTTTCTTTGGGGTAGAATGTGGAAAGAAAAATGGAATACCAACCAAAATAATAATTGAGTGCAACACTGATCAAAAAAAGGTTTGGTATCTTGTGGTTGCAAAAAAGTTTTAAAAGGAATTTCACCCTTTTTAAAATGGCTCCTTCTGAAAGAGAGCTTGCATTCAAAGAGTGATTTTTATGTTTTAAAAATATCCTGCGGTACTTTGAAATGCAAGCAAACAGGAATTGATTTCTGCAGAATGAGATTCTACAAAACAGCAACAAGCCAATATTGCTCGGGACTTGAGCAAACTCCCATCTCTTTTTTGGGTAACAACCTGGAATCTTTCACGTGCACCTATTGGAACAGACTCAATTTACTAGCTCACTGAGAGGTAGTGTCGCGTTCTTTCGCATATTTCAGAATGTTTTCATTCAATGTGTGTATTTTTCCATTTAGTTCTAAAATATATTCCAACCTTGCTATAATCATTTTTTTAATCTAGTACATCATGGGGCATTTATCCGATTTAATTCCCCTTAGCCATAGATAAGTTGTCTTGCCCTAGATTTGAAAGGTTATTGCCCATTAGAGAGTAATACAGATTCAGTGCCATACTGAGGGTGTCATCTTTCAGACGAAATCATCTGCTGTTCTGCCATTGCATTGAAAGAAGTGCAGTATATTGTTTCCTGTGTCTTGACTGATATATATTCCTTGATCCTAATCTTTATTCCTAACATCCAAAAATCAATGATCTGGTTATTAACATTTTGGCTGTTTGTTAGAAGCTTTCAATGGAATATTAGCTACTGCACTTCCTACATTGCAACAATAATTACACTTCAAAAGTATTTTGTTAATAGTAGAGTGCTTTGGACAATCCTGAGACCGTGAAAGGTATAAACATTGTTCTTTTTACAAAAGTTCTATTGACTTTGGGTAACATGCCAAAATGCTTCTGGATCGCTGGATTAGACTGGCATCCTCCTTGAAGCAGGCACCTAGAGCAACTGTACTGCATTGGGCATTGCATCAGAATGTGAACACTCAGTTGCAAGCTGGGGGTAGAAATTGTACTGATCAAAGTGTTTCAAAGAAGATTGGCTTTGACCCAAGTAGCTGGAAAGAGAATGCATTAGACTGCTCATGATGGTGAGACCTTTGATGCTGAAAGTTCAAGAAGACACATCAACTCCTCATTGAGCATGAGCTGGCCAATGACTGACTGACTGCCCACTTTGAGTGCAGATTTTCCATTTATTTTTATTTCTATATTTTTTCTACCTCTTAGTCTTTTACTTTACCCTTTTCATTTCTGTCTCTTATAACCTCTCTCTTTCTCATTCCCTTTCTTCCTGTCTCTCCCTGCTCCTTTGGGATTCTGTGACAAGTATTGTCACTCCAAGGAACTACTAGGAGACAATGCTTCCTGGTATTTAGATGTGATGTGGAGGTGCTGGTGTTGGATTGGGGTGGACAAAGTTGAAAATCACCCAACCATGTCTTATACTCTTACTCCACTAGACACCTGACGAAGGAGCAGCACTGTGAAAGCTTGTACTTCCAAATAAACCTGTTGGACTACAACCTGGTGTCGTGTGATTTTTAACTTGGTATTTAGATCAAAGTGCAGTGTCCCACGTGTAAAATGTCAGGTGCTGCCTTATTTGTTAATTGTTTCTTGAATTCTCTGTTTCTGTTTTGAGAGTCCTTAGTGTCTGTGAAATGTTTATAAAATAGAGGGCTGGATTTACACTCAACACATTCCATAGCAAAGACAGGCAGAGGTAGGAGTTTGTAAGAAGTCTGCTGTTTGAGGGTTGTCTCTAGTGAGGGGAAATCTGTAACAGTAGAATTCCATTCTGATTTGAGCACAATCGAAACAGGGAATTTTAAAATGTTTTTGGCAGAACTGTTTTAGAGTTGGAATAAGATGTTTGCGTGGTTTGATTTTAAATATTTTTAATTACTTTTTTTCCTGTTCTCCCTCCTTTTGACACAGTGGGCTTCCAAAGTATTTCAGAACGTGACTGTGGTGCCACCGGGAAGTGGAATGGTGCATCAAGTAAACTTGGAATACCTGTCTCGCGTAGTGTTTGACCTAAGAGACGTTTTCTTCCCTGATAGCGTGGTAGGCACCGATTCTCATACGACTATGGTGAATGGTCTTGGAATTCTAGGATGGGGTAAGTGTGCATCTAATCTCTCTCACTTATTACCCATAACCGCAACTAGAAGCAAACACCTTCTCTTAAAACAGCTGGGACAAAAAAATTGAGACCTGACTCTTTAGTTATCTGTACTCTTGAATTAATTTGTTTTAAATTGGTAATTTCTTTTAAAACGAGAATGTGGGTGATCCAGTCATTTGGAAGTTACCTGTATTTCTGAATGTTTTTGTCAAACCCTCGTGATCTTAGTGGGCAGCACAGTGGTTAGCACTGCTGCCTCACAGCGCCAGAGACCTGGGTTCAATTCCAGCCTCAGGTGACTCTCTGTGTGGAGTTTGCACATTCTCCCCATGTATGCGTAGGTTTCCTCCGGGTGCTCCGGTTTCCTCCCACAGTCCAAAAAAATGTGCAGGTTAGGTGAATTGGCCATGCTAAATTGCCCGTAGTGTTAGGTGAAGGGGTAAATGTAAGGGAATGGGTCTGGGTAGGTTGCGCTTCGGCAGGTTGTTGTGGACTTATTGGGCCGAAGGGCCTGTTTCCACGCTGTAAGTAATCTAATCTCACTGAAGAGTCTGATTCGAAGGAGCCTTGCCTTTTTGATTCTTTTCTCCAGAATAAGGAGAGGAAGGCGCTTGCTGCTATTTGTTTATTCATTATATTTTATTGTGTTTAGTTGTATTCAGGTGGGAAGCATGAACTGGTGGTTTCATGTGGATATAAGGGATTGTTTGTATGTATGATTGAGCAGCAGTGATGGGTTCAGAATGCACATATTCATATTGGGTAAATAAAAGCTGATAAAAGATTGTAAAAGATTAAACTCCAGTTGCATTCTTCACCTAGCTTCACTTTGCTATCTCCTTAAAATGAGATTTCCTCTTCAGACCTGTCATTTTTAAAAGGTGCTCTGTGAAATGATGCAAATGTTCTGTGACAGTCTGGGCAGGATGCATGCCCATGTCCACTGCAATTGAGTTTCAGTCACTTGAATACCACATGCCAGAAAATGGACAAGGCAGTAAACAGAAGCCTGAAGCTTAGCAACTGTTCTGTCAAAGGTGGACAGTGGCAAGTCTCTCCTGAATTCCCAAGGTGAAGAGCCTCCGAGTCTAATACCACTCCAGTAAAAGCGTGAAGGTACCATGTAGTGAAGTACTCAACCATATCACTATTCAAAGCATGTTGCTAAACCTGTCGACTGAAGGAAGATAATTTTCACATTACCAGATCCATCAATGTTCACTTTAACAAACAGCTCCAGCAAAACGTTCTCATGTGTCCCTTTTTGTAGGACACTGATTAATCTTAAAAACATACAGGAGAGGCAGCAGTAATACTACTGGACTGTAATGCATTAACCTAGCCTAATGCTCTAGGAACAAGGGATCAAAGCCCATCACTGCAACTGGTAGCATTTAGTCATTTAATTGAGAAAAAAATAGCAGTAGTGAAACTGTCATTGAGATGACAAAAATCTTGTTCCCTCGTGTCCTTTTAAAGTCATAGAAATATACAGCATAGAAACAGTCCAATTTATCCATGCTGACCAGATATCCTAAATAAATCTAGTCCCATTTGCCAGATTTTGGCCCCACTCCCTCTAAACCCTTCATATACCCATTCAGATGTCTTGTAAATGTTGTAATTGTATCGGCCTCCACTACTGCACATGTTGGTTTTGATGCTGTGATGGATGAATTCCTTACTCTGTGCTAGGTGCTACTCTTTGAGTTGTCCTGTTTTCCCACAAGCCCTAATATCCACCCACCCTGACTTCATGGTGTATTAAATTTATCCAGTAGCTCCCTCTGCGTGAAAAGGTTGCCCCTGAGGTGTCTCTTAAATTTTTGCCCTGTCCTATTAAACCTGTGCTCTCTACGTTGGACTCCCTACTCTTGGGGAAAAGACTTTGGCTATTCACCCTATTCGTGCTCCTATGGTTTTATAAACTTCTATAAAGTCATCGCTCAGCCTCTGATGCCCCAGGCTCTTCAGTCTCTCCCTATACCTCAAACCTGGCAACATCCTTGTAAATAGTTTCTGAACTCCTCCAAGTTTCACAACATTCTTCCTATAGCAGGGAGACCAGAATTGCATGCAGTATTTCAAAAGTGGCCTAACCAATGTCCTGTACAGACGCAACATGATTTCCCAACTCTTGTCCTCAATGTGCTGACCAATAAAGGAAAGCATACCAAACACCACCTTCACTATCCTATCTTCCTGTGACTTTACTTTCAAGGAACTATGAACCTGCACTCCAAGATCTCCTTGTTCAGCAACATTCTCTGGACCTTACCATTAAGTATATAAGTCCTGCCCTGATTTGTCTTTCCAAAATTCAGCATCTCACATTTGTCTAAATTAAACTCCATCTGCCACTCCTCCGCCCATTAGCCCCTCTGATCAGATGCCGTTTTCTGAGGTAACCTTCACTGTCCATTAAACCTCCAGTTTTGGTATCTACAAACCTACAAACGATACCTCCTATGTTCACATCCAGATCATTTACATAAATGACAAAAAGCAGTGGACCCCGCACCAAACTTTCTCGCACACCACTGGTCACAGACCTCCAGACTGAAAGGTAACCCTCCACCACCACCCTTGGTCTTCTATCTTCGAGTCAGTTCTGTATACAAATAGCTAGTTTTCCCTGTATTCTGTGTGATCTAACCTTGCTAATCAGTCTACCATGATGCGTCTTGTCGAACGCTTTACTGAAGTCCATATAGATCACGTCCACCACTCTGCCCTCATTAATCTCTTTGTTACTTCAAAAAACTCAATTTCCCACGCACAAAGCCAAGTTGACAATCCCTAATCTGTCCTTGCCTATGCAGATACGTGTAAGTCCTGTCCCTCAGGATTCCCTCCAACAATTTGCCCACCATGGATGTCAG
Organism: Chiloscyllium plagiosum; assembly: GCF_004010195.1. NCBI lineage: Eukaryota > Metazoa > Chordata > Chondrichthyes > Orectolobiformes > Hemiscylliidae > Chiloscyllium > Chiloscyllium plagiosum. The sequence continues at coordinate 1,927,745 of NC_057749.1, forward strand.
GCTCACCGGTCTGTAGTTCCCTGGCTTTTCCGTGCCACCTTTCTTAAATAGTGGCACCACGTTAGCCAATTCCAGTTTTCCGGTGCCTCGCCTGTGGTTAACGATGATACAAATATCTCAGCAAGGGGCCCATCAATCTCTTCCCTAGCTTCCCACAGAGTTCTAAGGATGGGGCAGAAAATCTGTTGTCTTTACCTGACCTGACCCGACCAACATATGACTCCAGACTCATTGCACTGTGGGTTTTTTTTTTTAGCTGATGTCAAAGGGCAGTTCAGGATAGTCAAAATGATGGCCTCGCCATTGACATCCACGTTCTGTGGAACAATTAAAAAATGTAAAAATAAATTAGTTTTGGATTTGAAGGTCAATAATCATGAAACCATTTGAAAAGGTATCCTTAGACATTTAGTTGAAAGAACTACGGTAGAAATTGAAATACTTGTGTTGAGAGTAGTAGATTTTACCAGTTACCCTGGCAAAACATTCAAGCAGGTGTTGGTTGATATCTAGTTACATGGCAATTGACAAAGAGATAGAGGAACAGCATTCAGTATGTTAGCGCACACTTCAGCTGCCTGAGGAAAAGGATATTCAAGGACAACATCAGATCTGAAGCCAAGATCATCGTTTACAGAGCTGTGGTGGTTCCCGCCCTCCTTACTGGCTCTGAGACGTGGACTGTCAACAGCAGGTACCTCGAGGCGCTGAAGCAGTACTACCAATGCTGCCTGCGCAAGATCCTGCGAATCCATTGGGAAGAAAGACATACCACCACCACAGGCCTTGACCAGGCAAACTCCCTTTTCGGTCTTCTATGAAAAAAAAATTTAGCCTGCTTGAAAAGATTTTCATGTGAATTGTCTTTCCTTATTACGAAAAACAAAATAAAGTGATCCTTCAACTTTGTGCTAAGAGAGTGACACAAAAGGGGCTGCACGGTGGCTCAGCAATTAACACTGCCTCACAACGCCAGGGACCCAAGTTCAATTCCAGCCTCGGGTAACTGTGTGAAGTTTGCACACTCTCCCTGTGTCTGTGTGGGTTTCCTCCGGGTGCTCAGGTTTCCTCCCAAAATCCAAAAATGTGCAAGTTAGGTGGATTGGTTAAGCTAAATTGCCCATAGTGTTCAGGGCTGTGTGGGTTAGGTGCATTGTTCAGGGGTAAATATAGGGTAATAGTGCAGGGAAATGCCTCTGGGTGAGTTATTCTTCGGAGGGTCGGTGTGGACTTGTTGGGCCAAAGGGTCTGTTTCTACACTGTGGGGATTCAATGAAGATTCAATCCACTTTGGTCGATCTTGGAACAATTTGTATGTTCACAAGTCCAGTACTGCCCTTTTTATGGGTTATCCAGATTGTCTGTCTGTATTAGCTACCCATTCCTATTTGCTGTGTGAGGATGATGTGAAGATTTAATCAAATCTCTGTAGTCCCTGTAATATTGTTAGCATGAATTCCGAATTGTTGACCCAGGACAATGATACAAAGATAAATGTTAACTTTCACATTCTTTTTTAAATGTGCCAGGGACATTTAGTTACAGAATATCTGTACTGCACCTCGTCATTATTTTTCTTCTGATGCATGAAAGAATCATCAGCTGATTTACATTAGTTTATGACCAAATCTAATGTTCATGACCACTAAATGAATTTTTTTTAAAAATTGTCACCTATTTGTTCAAAGGTACTTCACTCAGAGTATTTGATGTCACAATCATTTATACTGATATTAGCAACTTGAGCATCTGAAAATGCCAGATCTGATATTGCTATGTGGTCAGCTCCAAAATTGCATGATCAATCAAAAAGGTTTGCATGTTATATATAGCAGCATGTAATGTGCTAGCTAATTATAGGGTGGAAAATAACTTCACATCGACGCTTTATGTTGCATGCTGATTGGATCTGGGATAAAGTGTTAATATGTGCTGATTTTGCACCCACACTGCAGTATTTCTGAAAGCATTCTCCAAAATGCTTGCTGGATTGTTTATAAAGGTGCTCCTTGTACTATAAAGATGCTATAGAAACAAACAAAGTGGCATTTGTTTTCTTTCTAGGGGTTGGTGGGATAGAGAGTGAGGCAGTCATGCTGGGCCAACCAGTCACGCTGACTTTACCTGAGGTAGTCGGATGTAAACTGGTGGGGACCACAGACCCTTTGGCTACTTCAATCGATGTTGTTTTAAGTGTAACAAAGGTAAGAGAATTTCTGGAATTTTTCTTTTGCACGTTGTAATGTTAATTAAGCATGAAAGAAGAAGATTAACAAAAATCAATTTCCTTCCCAAACACCCCCTAGCATCTCCGGCAAGCTGGAGTTTCAGGAAAGTTTGTCGAGTTCTTTGGCCCAGGGGTGTCTCAACTATCTGTAGCAGACAGAACAACAATAGCAAATATGTGTCCTGAATATGGTGCAACTGTGAGCTTTTTCCCAGTTGACGAGGTTACGTTAAGGCACTTAAAACAGACAGGTGAGAGGGACTGGAAAATTTATACAATCTTTCAAATGTCAAGGGCTTTTTCTTTGCATTTTTAAAACTTTTTTTTTCTTGAACAACAGGTTGTAGTGAAACAAAGCTTGACGCTGTGAAAACTTACTTAAAAGCTGTGAAGCTGTTCAGAAACTATCAGAATCCCTCAGAAGACCCGGAATATTCACAGGTGATTAATTTTGGTAGGAAAACCAAGCAGAGGGAATTTAAATTAAAGGATTTTGTTTTAAAGTTGTCAGTGGGACTGGAACAAAATGATTGATCAGTGCATTGAGTATAGGAGTTAGAATGACATGTTGTGGCTGTACAGGACATTGTTGAGGCCACTTTTGGAATCCTGCATACAAACTGCTCGCCCTTCTTTGAAAAGATGGTGTTAAACTTGAGAGAGTGCACTAAAGATTTACAAGGATGGTCCCTGAATTGGAGGGTTTGAACTATTGAGAGATACTGAAAAGGCTTAGGGCTTTCTTCCCGGAGCATCAGAAGATGAACTTAGAGGTTTTAAAATCATGAGGGGGTTGGATAGGGTGATGTTAAAAAAACATTTACAAAACCAGAGAGAAATTGGTAACATGAGCAGTTTATGGGGAAAAGTTTGGTATTAAATGCCACAAAAAAAATCAGAATTCCTATCAAACTCAATGGATTTGATTTGATGTGATTTATTGTCATGTGTACCTAAGTACAGTGAAAAGCTTTGCGAGCAATACAGGCAGATTGTCGGATGAAAAACCCTTGGACAGAGCGAGGTCTACAGGTTATACTGCACAGAGCATGTGCGAGGCAAGAACAACATTAACAAGATCAACATTATTTGCACTTAGAAAGTCCATTCATCAATCTAATAACAGCAGGGAAGAAGCTATTCTTGAATCTGCTGGTGCATGTGTTGAAGCTTCTGTATCTTCTGCCTAATGCAAGAGGTTGTAGGAGAGCATAACTGGGGTGAGATATAGTCTTTAATGTAGTTAGCAGCCTTTTCACAGCAATAAGAAGTGTAAATGGAGTCCAGAGATGGAAGTTTAGCTTCCATGGTGGTCAGGGCTGTGCACAAACTTCTGTAGTTTCTTCCGGTCTTGGATAGAACAGTTGTCATACCAAGATAGTTGCACCGGACAGTATGCTTTCTGTTGTGAATCTGTAGAAGTTGGTGAGGCTCCTTATGGGTATTGGGTATGCCAGATTTCTTGAGCCGTCTGAGGAAGAAGAGGTGTTGTGCCTTTTTGACCGTCACATCTACGTGGGAGGTCCAGAATAGGTTGTCGGTTATTGTCACTCGTGTGAACTTGACGCTCTCAACTCTCTCGACCTCTGCTCTGTTGATATAGATGGGGATGTATTCTCCTTTCTTTCTGAAGTCAATGATCAATTCTCTAGCTTTACCGACATTAAAAGAGAGGTTGTTATCATTGTACCACATTACCAAGCCCTCTCTCTCCTTTCTGCATTCTGACTTATCGTTGTGTGATATCCGTCCTACCACAGTGGTGTCAGCAAACTTGTAGATTTAGAATTTGGTCTCACAGTCTTGTGGGTGTTCAGAGAGTACAGTAAGGGGCTGAGAATGCATCCTTGGGGCCTCCAGTGTTGAGTTTGATCATGGAGGTGGTGCAGTTTATCTTCACTGATTGCGATCTATGGGTCAGGAAGCTGAGGATCCAGTTGCAGAGGGCAGACTGAGACCTAGGTCTCGGAATTTTGAGATCAGCTTGGAGGGGATAGTGGTGTTGACCCCTGCCACTCTGGCAAGGCCTAAACAACGTAATGGGTTACAAAATGAAGCAAAGCAACATAGCAGACAAAGACATATTCCTCCACAATGCACTCAGTAAAGCAGAATGGTAGCGGAATAGATGCAGGCACAATGTTTCACCTGGTTGTGGGGTCTAGAACAAGGGACATAGTCTGAATAACGGGTGGACCATTTAGGACTGAGATGAGGAGGAATTTCTTCATGGAGCAGGTGAATCTTAGGAAGTCTTTGCCCAGTAACTGTAGCGACTCAAGTCATGGAGTATATTCAAAACAGAGATTGATTGATAGATATTAAAGGTATCAATAAATTTTTAAAATGTGGACGTAGGTTTGCTCGCTGAGCTGGAAGGTTCATTTTCAGACATTTCATCACCATACGAGGTAACATCTTCAGTGAGCCTCCGAATGAAGCACTGGTGCTATAGCCCGCTTTCTGTTTATATGTTCGAGTTTCCTTGGGTTCAAAAAACAGGAAATGATGTCACCACAGGAAATGATGTCACCAACCCACGGAAACTCAAACCTATAAATAGAAAGCAGGCTAAAGCACCAATGCTTCATTCAGAGGCTCACTGAAGATGTTACCTAGTATGGTGATGAAACGTTTGAAAACGAACTTTGCAGCTCAGCGAGCAAACCTACATCCAGAACGTCAACCTTCTCAAAACTTGCTAATTTTTAAAATGTATTTATTCATGAGATGTCACTGGCAAGGATATTAACTATTACGTGTCCCTAATTGACTTTGAAGAATCGTAGAATCCCGTACAGTGTGGAAACAGAACATTTGGCCCAAAGTCCACAGTGACCCTCCGAAGTGTGAGTAATCCAGACCTGTTCCCCCCCTCTATTACTCTACATTTACCCCTAAATGGGTGGCACGGTGGCACAGTGGTTAGCACTGCTGCCTCACAGTGTCAGAGACCCGGTTCAATTCCCGCCTCCGGCGACTGACTGTGTGGAGTTTGCACGTTCTCCACGTGTCTGCGTGGGTTTCCTCCGGGTGCTCCGGTTTCCTCCCACAGTCTAAAGATGTGCAGGTCAGATGAATTGGCCATGCTAAATTGCCCGTAGTGTTAGGTAAGGGGTAAATGTAGGGGTGTGGGTGGGTTGCGCTTCGGAGGGTCGGTGTGGACTTGTTGGGCCGAAGGGCCTGTTTCCACTCTGTAATTAATCTAATCTAATCTAACTAATGTACCTAACCTATAGATTGCTAAACACTATGGGCAATTTTAGCATGGCCAATTCTCCTAACCAGCACTACTTTAGATTGTGGGAGGAAACTAGAGCACCCGAAGGAAACCCACGCAGTTACCGGGAGAATGTGCAGCCTCCACAGACAGTTGCCCGAGGCTGGAATCGAACCCGGGTTACAGGCGCTGTGAGGCAGCAGTGTTAACCACTGACCCACTCCCAGTGTGCCACCCTGAATCCTGGTCTGCTGCCTTCTTAAATCACCAGTTTAAATGCTATAATTGTACCAGCCTCCACTGCCACTAACGGCAGCTCATTCCATACATGCACCACCCTCTGCGTGAAATAGTTGCCTCTTAGGTCCCTTTTACGTCTTTCCCCTCTCAGCTTAAACCTATGCCCTCTAGAATTGTACTTCCCTACCAGTGGGAAAAGACCTTGACTATCCACCCTATCCATACCCCTCGTGGTTTCATAAATCTCTATAAGGTCACCCCTCAGCCTCTGATGCTCCAGGGAAAACTGCTCCAGCCTATTCAGCTTCTCCCTATAACTCAAAGCTTCCAACTCTGGCAACATCCCTGTAAATATTTCTGAATCCTTCCAAGTTTCACAACATCTTTCCTATAGCAGGGAGACCAAAATTGAACACAGTATTCCAAAAGTGGCCTAACCAATGTCCTGAGCGGCCTCAACATGACCTCCCAACTCTCAAACTCAGTGCACTGACCAATAAAAGCAAGCATACCAAGTGCCGCCTTCACTGTCCTGTCTACCTGTGACTCCACTTTCAAGGAACAATGAACTTGCACTTCAAGGTCTCTTTGTTGGGTACACCCATAAGCAGCCCATAACATATAGGTATACCCAGAGTGCTAGAGGATTTTGATGTGGGGATGGTGTAGAAGATCAACCATGAGCTAGAGAGGCCATTTGACTGTCTCCCAGTTCTAATTCAAATGTTCCTGTGTCCCAAACTTTTTATTTTACTCGTCCCTACTGCTTATTTTTGTGGTGCTGATCAGGGCAGCTTGGAGTCAGATATTTTGTGTCAGAATTGGGGTTTGCTCTGAATATATTGGTTTCCATTGAGCATTGTGGAACAAGGCTTTAATGTAAAGGGTGTAACTCACAGCTCTGATAACTGTCTGAAGTGTAAAACACCAACAACAGACAGCTGTGAAATATCAAACTGTATGCAGATCTCTGTTGGAGACTTTGGCAGTATGAAGCAATTGCACAAAATGTGATTCTGCCTGCTTTGTCTGTTGACATTTGTTGTTTTAAGGCTGGCCAGTGTACACTGACATCTTCTGTATCCATTCCTCAGGTTATTGAATTGAATCTGTCAGGTATTGTTCCATATGTGAGCGGTCCAAAACGGCCACAGGACAGAGTTATGGTAAATGAAATGAAGAAAGATTTTCAGAACAGCCTGAATGAAAAGGTGTGTATGCCTGTAATTATTAAAGATCTGCCAAACTGCTGTGTTTTTAATTCTTGATGCGAATCTTGTGAAAGGTCACAAAGTAATTTATTTCATTACTTTGTGAAAGTAAAGGGGGCATAAGGAAGTTTATAATGCAGTAAATCTTCTCAGAACCAATACAAAATTTGTGTCATGCAGTGAAAAAGGAAGTTTGCAGTCCACACCATAGCGAAGCTGTATATTAAAAATAGGCTCCTGTTGTAAACTTGTTCAGCACAAATGGCTGTTTATTCATTGAGTCACTCCACCTAGGACCCGCATTATCCCAGACCTGTTTTAGTCCTTCTCACAGAGTGGGGAGGAATACAGATATGTTCTGCCAGTGAAGAGTATAAGTTGCACTCTGGAACTGGGTGTTCCAGACATGGGACCTGCTAATGTAACCTAATTTAACAAGAAAATTTAAAATTTGACTTAGTCCTTTGAATACCAAATGGTCTTTGGCACTTTAACCTTTGTTAACCTTTAACCTTTAAATTTGTTGAAATTCAATAAGACACTAAGTTGACCTCAGCCGGAGAATAGTGTCCAGGAGTTCTGTGCCGCACTTCAGGAAAATTAGGAAGGTATTGCAAAGAAGTGTTCAAGGGGTGAGGAATTTTAGTTCTGGAGATAGATTGGAGAAGCTGGGACTGTATTCCATTTAAGAGAGAAGGGTGAGAGGAGATCTGATTGAAGTTTCGAAAATGCTAAGGGGTTGGGACAGAATAGATATGGAGAAAATGTTCCTGTTCTTGAAAAGATTGAGGACAATAAGGCACTGACTCAATGTAATTGGTAAAAGAACCAAAAGTGATTTGAGGAGAAAGTTGTTAACGCAACAAGCAATTAGGATCTGGAAGGTGCTTCTCAACTGGGATGGGCAGGTTCAAGCATAACGAGCAGGAGGCTGGAAGAACGCAGCAAGCCAGGCAGCATTAGGAGGTGGAGAAGGCAACGTTTCGGTGTAGGTTCAAGTGCAGCATTCAAAAGGAAATTCGATGTGTATTTAAATGGTTACAATGTGGTGAGTTACTAGGAGAACACCAGGGAATTGCACTCTGTGATGCTTATTCAGAGAGACATGATGGATGTAATAGCCACCTCCCCCCCCCCCACCCCCCGTAACAATTCTGAAAAGACTCCTTTCAAGAGGAGAAATTGTGTTTACGTAAAATTTCTTTGTTTTAAAATTTTTTTTTAACGCATTTAAACTGATTCACAGCTCCATTCAAACAAGTGGAAAGGATTGAGTACAGAGCTCTAAACAGAGCATTGATATTGCAATATTTCAGGACTCTGGGGGCAAGTTGCTCTGTTAGCTGCTGGTAAATTCAGGTTGAAATCTGAGTTATAGCTTTAACTAAAGCAAAATACCACAAATGCTGGATGTAGAAAATAAAATCAGAAAGTGCTGAAAAACTCTGTAGATAAAGCAGCATCCATGAAAATAGGAGCAGAGTTAATGCTTCAACTCAATGAACTTCCATCAGAACCAGCCCTGTGTGCAACAAAATTGGAACAGTGGCTGTGATGGGAATTTGTTTTGCTCATTGTTGAGGTTAGCCATTAGGAAATACCTGAATGGAAGATTTTTCTTTGAGCTTGGACTAAACTTCACTGGAGCAGCATTGGCGGCTAAAGACCGGGTTCAGAGTGGGTTAAGAATTACATTGATGGGTAATGTAGTTTGTCTACAACTTCAATCTTTACTTGGAGATCCTCAGAATCCAGTCATTGACTGGCATCCAGTCTGATTTGAAAATGCAGTCTATCTGGCAATGCCATTCCACAATACTCTCCTAGTTACAGACTTAGTTTTGACAGGCTTCAATTTCAGGAATCCTTCTCTGCTGAGTTAGCTGGTCTCCACTTGACTGGCAGGTGGAACATTAAATTACAGTATCTCTGTGATGATGTTTCTATTTTTATCCATTTTGTAGGTCAGGTTAGATGTTTAGCCATGAACCTTTTCCTCTCTTTTCCCACCAATTCCCTTCACCACCCAACCCTACCTGCCTTCCCAAAAAAGCAGACACACATACAACTTAGGCATTTGATTAATAATTGCCATTTGTAATTGAGACCCATGCATAACAGGAAATAAACATTGAATGATAAACTTGTAGAACAATGGAGACAGAGTGAGGAATGGAACTAGTCTTCTATCTCCTAAATGACTCTATCTATGATAATGCCCACTGGTAACCTATTGACACTCCGTAAGGGGCTTCAAGCATACTTGGAACAACAATATCTAAACATTTATTACCTTATAATAACTACAGTTGTATGGTGTAGTAGATCTTAAACTGCTTAAAGCATATTGTCTGTATCCAATACAAAAGTATATAATTCTGTGCTATTTGTTTCAGTTTATGTGTAAATGCTTGCTGTATGTTTTATGCAGGTTGGCTTTAAAGGGTTTCAGATACCTCCAGAAAAACAGAAGGAGGTGGTTGCAATTGAATTTGAAGGGAAGGATTATAAACTGGCCCATGGTTCTGTTGTCATTGCAGCTGTAATAAGCTGTACGAACAATTGTAATCCATCTGTCATGCTGGGAGCAGGTAAGGGTATATACTGCTGTTCAAACTAGTTATTAAACGTTTCCTGTGCATTTATTTCATTTACCAAATTGAACTGTCTCCAATTCAAGAAGAGTCCCAGCAGATTGGAAATAGCTAATTAATACCTTTCTTGAAGAAATGAGGGAATCAAAAAGCAGCAAGCTATAGGATGACGAGCCCAATTTCAGTCATAGAGAAATTGCTAGAATCAGTTATTGAGGAGCATGTGGCAGAATCTGAATGTCATTAGGCAGAGTCAGCATGATTTTGTGAAAGGCAAATTGTGTTTAAATTGTTAGAGCTTTTTGAGGAAGGAACCAGCAATGTGGACAAAGGGAAACTTGTAGATGTAGTATGCTTGGATTTCCAAAAGGCATTCAACAGGGTGCCCATCAAAGAGTACTATACAAGCTTGGAGCACATGCTATTGGAATAATATGCTAACATAGATAAACATAGATATTGTTAGCCAATATCAACATGCAAGAGTACAGCACAGGAACAGGCCCTTGGGCACGCCATGTCTGTATCAATCATGTTGCCATTCTAAACTAACCTAATCTGCCTGAACATGGTTCATATCCCTTGCCTTCCTGCCTTTTCATGTGTCTAACTGCCTGTTGAACATTATTATTGTAATGCTTTCTATCACCTCCCCTGGCATCATGTTCTATGCACCAACTACACTATGCATAAAAAGAAATGCCTCGCTCATCTCCTTTTCCTCTATCATTTTAAACCTATACCCTCTACTATTTATCATTTCCACCCTGGGGAAAAAGGCTCCAACTACCTACCGTATCCATGCCTTTCATAATTTAGTACACTTCTATCCAGTCCCGCTTTAGCCTCCATTACTCTAGTGAGACAATCCATATTTGTCCAACCTCTTCTTATAGATAATACACTCCAATCTAGACAACATTCTGGTAAACCTCTTCTGCACCCTCTCCAAAGTCACCTCATCCTTTCTGTTGTGTAGCAACGATAGTGATTGTATTGAGGTTAGCCAGTTGGGCTTCATAGAATAAGAGTTCCATGATTGGGACTGTTAATCTGGCCCAGTCAAGGATCCCTGGCTGACATAAAAAGTTTGTGTCTGGGATACTGGTAATCTACTGCCTGACTCTGTATGGGGCAGTACTGTACTCTGGGACTGTTCATGTGTAAAGGGTGACTTGTGATAGGATACTGGCCTCTGAAGAGTTATTTGAGTGACCAGCACTGTATACAATATTCCTAATTTGGCCCAATTAATGGTTTACATAGCTGCAGTATGACTTGCAAGTGTGCTGTATGCTTCCTTCATGACCTTAGCCACTTGTGTTGCCCCTTTCAGGGAGTTATGGAGTTACACCCCAAGATGTCTCTATGTTTCAATGCTCCTAAGGTTCCTGCCAATTAGTGTATACTTTTCTCTTGCATTTGACCTCCCAAGATGCATCATCCTCACTTGTCCGGATTAAACTCCATCTGCATTTCTCCGCCCAGCTTTTCAACTGGTCTGTATCCTTGACAAACTTCCTCACTATCCATAACACCAATTGTTGTCATCTGCAAACTTAATCAGACCACCTCCATTTTCATCTAAATTGTTTATCTTGAGTTACCAAAAATCAAAGATCTAATCACTGATCCTTACAGAACACCACTGGCCAAAGCCCTCCAGTCAGAAAAACACCCTTTCACAGCTGCCATCTGTCTTCTATGACCAAGCAATTTTTGTATCCAACTTCCCAACTCACTGTGAATGCCATGTGGCTTAATCTTCTGTATCAGCCTATTAGAGGGATATTGTCAAATGCTTTAGTGAAGTCCATGTAGACAACATCCATGTCCTGGGAGAAAGTGAGGACTGCAGATGCTGGAGATCAGAGCTGAAAAATGTGTTGCTGGAAAAGTGCAGCAGGTCAGGCAGCATCCAAGGAGCAGGAGAATCGATGTTTCGGGCATAAGCCCTTCTTCAGGAATCTGCCCTACCTTCATCAATTATGGATTCTGGGTAATCCAAGATGGAGGATAGGAAAAGTTTTTGGCTGTAACAGCTGCTCCTTTTTTGAGGTATTTTGAGGTATTTTACGTGCTGGAGGTGATGTTCACGAATTCCAGGAGCAGCAATTACTGTTTTATATGCTGTTGCATTGTTTTGGAACTTTGGTTTAAAAAAAAGTCAAAACAGCAGTTTTAAAAGGGAAAAGAACAAACAAAGGAAGTACATGGTGAGATCAGTACAGGAGAGAGAGAGAAAGAAACTGACAGACCAGTGAACCTGCATAGTTAATGCCTTTGCTGTTTAAAAGATATAAAAGAGACCTAAGGGGCAACTGTTTCACGCAGAAGGTGGTACGTGTATGGAATGAGCTGCCAGAGGAAGTGGTGGAGGCTGGTACAATTGCAACATTAAACAGGCATTTGGATGGGTATATGAATAGGAAGGGTTAGGAGGGATAACAGCAAATTACTGCGGATGCTGGAATCTGAAACCAAAAGAGAAAATGCTGGAAAATCTCAGTAGGTCTGGCAGCATCTGTAAGGAGAGAAAAGAGCTGACGTTTCGAGTCTCACTGACCCTTTGGAGGGATATGGGCCTGGTGCTGGCAGGTGGAACTAGATTGGGTTGGGATATCTGGTCGGCATGGATCGGTTGGACTGAAGGAATGCTGTACATCTCTATGACTCTAATTACCTTTATCACTTCCTCAAAAAACTCAATCAGATTTGTGAGACAAGACTTGGGGGAAGGTAAAGTAATGCTGACTATCCCTAATAAATCTATTCTTTTCCAAATGTGAGTAAATTTTGTCCCAAAGCATCTTGTACAATAATTTCCTGACCAATGATTTAAGGCTCACCGACCAAGAATTTCCGAGATTATCCATATTACCTTTTTGAACAAAGGAACAACATTCACTATTTCTGATTTGGAGATGCCGATATTGGGCTGGGGTGTACAAAGTTAAAAATCACACAACACCAGATTATAGTCCAACAGGTTTAATTGGAAGCACACTAGCTTTTGGAGCGACGCTCCTTCATCAGGTGATAGTGGAGGGCTTGATTGTAACACAGAATTTATAGCAAAAATTTACAGTGTGATGTAACTGAAATTATACATTGAAAAATTGATTGTCTGTTAAGCCTTTCATCTGTTAGAATACAGTGGTAGTTTCACTTCTTTCATGTGTAAATCACAAAACCTTTTTTAAAAAAGTTGCATTCTCGGG
>NC_057749.1:1940697-1948228 GCF_004010195.1 Chiloscyllium plagiosum
GGTCACCTGAAGGTCCGAGGCTGAATGTCCTGACCACTGAAGTGTTCCCCAACTGGGAGGGAACCCTCCTGTCTGTTGATTGTTGTGCGGTGCCCATTCATCCGTTGTCGTAGCCTTTGCTCGGTTTCCCCAATATACCAGGCCTCCGGGGATCCTTGCCTGCAACGTATAAGATAGACAATGTTGGCTGAGTCACATGAGTACCTGCCATGTACACGGTGGGAGGTGTTCCCACACGTAATAGTGGTATCTATGTCCACAATCGGACACGTTTTGCAGCATCCACCGTGACAGGGTTGTATGGAGTTGTCCCGAGAGCCGGGCAGTTTGCTACGAACAATGATCTGTTTGAGGTTTGGCGGTTGTTTAAAGGCAAATAGTGGAGGTGTGGGGAAGGTCTTGGTGGCTAACACCACTAGGGGACTAACACCTTCAACATATTGTCTAGCTATCACCATTCTTACCAGCTAACCCGAGAATGCAACTTTTTAAAAAAAAAGGTCTTCTAATTTACACATAAAAGAAGTGAAATTATCACTGTATTCTAACAGATGAAAGGCTTAACAGACAATCAATTTTTCAATGTATAATTTCAGTTACATCACACCAATTTTTTGCTATAAATCGAGCCCTCCACTATCACCTGATGAAGGAGCGTCGCTCCAAAAGCTAGTGTGCTTCCAATTAAACCTATTGGACTATAACCTGGTGTTGTGTGATTTTTAACTTCACTATTTCTAGTCTTCTGTGACCTCACCTTTGGTTAAAATGGATACAAAGATCTCTGTCAAGATACCAGCAATCTCTTGTCTTGTCTCCCGCTGTATCTTAGGATAGATTCCATCAGGCCTTGAGGACTTATCTACCTCACTGTCTTTCAAAACATCCAGCACCACCACCTTAAATATCATCCTTAATATCAACTTGCCCTAGAATATCAGCATACCCCTCCTTAATCTTTTCCTTTGAATACTAATGCAATGTACTCATTAAGGATCTATCCACTTCCTCTAGCTCCACACACACATTCTCTCCTTCGTCCTTGAGTGGACCCACCCTTTCCCAAGCTACCCTCTTGCTCCTAATATATGTAAAAAATGTGTTGGGACTGTTCTTAATCCTACTTGTCAAGTACATTTCATGGTTCATTTTAGCCCTCCTAATTCCTTGTTTAATTCCTTTCCAGCTTCCTTTATGTTCTTCAAAGGCCTTGTCTGTTTTCAGTTTCCTAAACCTTACAAGTACTTTTTCTTTTTGACTATACTTTCAATATTTCTTGTCATCCAGTGTTCCCAAATCTTGCCATCCTTATCATCTATCCTCTCAGGAGTATGCCAGTCCTGAACTCTGATCAACTGGCCTTTAAGATTTACTTTTAGACAGCCACCTCTTAATCTAATTTCTCTCGTTCCCACCTATTGTACTTAGCCTCCACCCCTCATTTAGAACTGTCACCAAAGACCAGTTTATCCTTATTGATAACAATCTTAAAGAATGCTGAATTATGATCACAGTTTCTGAATTGCTCCCCCACTGAAACTTTGATCACCTGGCCAGGCTCATTCCCCAGTACAATGTCTAATATGGTCCCTTCCTGAGTTTTGACTATCTACATGCTGTTTCAAGAAACCCTCTTGAATTCATCTAAGAAATTCTGTCCCATTTAAACCCAGGTACTGAGAGAGTCCCAGTCAATGTTGGGGATGTTAAAATCACCCCTTAGAACAACCCTGCTTTTTACATCTGCTTACATATCTGTTCTTGTATTTCCCATTGACTGCTAGATGCCTATAGTGTCGTCCCATCATAGTGAATATAACTTTTATTCCAGCGTTCTACCCATACAGCCTCGCATGATGAGCCCTCCGTGATGTTCTCCAAGTCCAGCTGCAACATTCTCCTTAATCAGTAATACAACTCGCACACCCTTTTTCACCTCTCTATCACACCTGAAACATCCAAATCCTGGAACGCTGAGTGGTCAGTCCTACCCTCCTTTCGATAATAGTAACAACATTGTAGTTCCTTTGACTAATCCAGAACTTGAGCTCATCTTCCTTACCTGTTATACTCATTGCATTAAAATAAATACACTTCAGACTGCCAATCCTGCTGTGTTCATTAACCTGGCCCTGTTGTTCTTCCTATTAGACTTGGCTTAAATTATACCTACGTTGCACGTGCTGACCTACTGCTGTGGTTTCCACCCCTCTGCCACACTTAGTTTAAGCTCTCCTGAGTGGCACTAGTAAATCTCCCTGTAAGGATTTTGATGACCCTCCAGTCTAGATGTAACCTGTCTTCATTGTATAGGTTCCTCCTGTCCTGGAAAAGATCCCAATGATCCAGGTATTTGAAGCCCTTCTTTCTGCTCCACCTCTTTAATCATTCATTCAACTGCGTTATCTCCTGTTTTCTGGCCTCACTAGCATGCAGCACAAGGAGTAATACCAAGTAATCAAAATCCTCGAGCACCAATGTCATTGCAGGGAGGTTTGCTGTGTGACTCATAAGTGTTAAAATTGTGTAGCAAAGGGGTTGGGGCCCAGAGCAGTAGGTCAATACGTGCACGATTGAGGCGAAGGTAGAGGTTTTCACGTAATAGACTTACTTGACTTAATATGACTCTATTAAAAGGTTGAAAGTAGAGATAACTGAATGTTTTTTGTGGTTGGCAAGCCATGAGTGGTGGAGTGCCACAGGGATCAGAACTTGGACCTTAACTGTTTCCAATCTAAATAAAAACAGTTGGGTGAAAGGGCCAAATGTGTGATCGCTAAATCTGCTGTTGACATCAAGATAGGAAAGTAAATTGTTAAGAAGAGGCGGAGAGTCTGGAAAGGTGTACAGACAGGTTAAGTGAATATGCAGAGTTCTGATTTTTCCATAGCTAGGGAGGTATCCAGAACATAAGTAAGTCTGGGAGTAGAAGGATGAGGGGGAATCTAATTGAAACTTATGGAATACAGAACAATCTGGACAGAGTGGATGTTGGGAAGATGTTTCCATCAGCAGGAGAGACTAGGACCTGAGAGCATAGCCTTAGAATAAAGGGAAGATCCTTTGGAACAGAGTTGAGGAGAAACTTCTTAAGCCAGAGAGTGGTGAATCTATTGTAATTCATTGCCACAGAATGCTGTGGAGGTTAAGTCATTGATAGATAGTTCTTGATTGTCAAGGGAATCAAAGGTTGCAAGGAGAAAACAGGAGAATGGGGTTGAGAAATTTATCAGCCATGATTGAGTCTGCTCTGCCATTCAATGAACCGAGTGGCCTAATTTCTGCTCCTTTGTCTTATGGTCTTATAGTACAGTGGGATCTGCATGTCCTTGTGCATAAATCCCAAAATCAGTCATTATCTTGTCAGTAGCCAGTTGGCGTATTCAATCTTGATAAGCACTTTTGCCTCCGAGTCAGATGTTGCCGGTTGAAGTCTCACTCCAGGGGCTTGAATACAAAATCGAGGCTGGCAGTACTGTGCAGTACTGGGGTATCACAGCATTGTCAGAGGTGCTTTGCTTTGGTGAGACTTTAAAGAGAAATGCTGGATAGTGGAAATCTGAAATAAATGCAGGATACATTGACGTTTGGCAGCCTCTGGACAGAGCAACAGAGTTAACCTTTCATCAGACGTTTCAGTAGATGCACCCTTCGTAAATGTTTTCCAGGAGCTATATAAAGGTTCATTGGGATGGGAGGGAGAGATCTTCACAGTGCCTCAGTAAATATATATGCCTCAATCAGCATCATTACATCAGGCTATCTGGTCAATTCATGGAGCCATACAGTCATATAGCATGGAATCAGATCCTTTGGTCCCCCCAGTCCATGCCGAATATAATCCCAAACAAAACAAGTCCCATCTGCCTGCTCCTGGCACGTATCCCTCAATTTTTTTATATTCATGTACTTATCCAAGTGTCTTTTAAATGTTGCAATTGTATCCACATCCTCAGGAAGTTCATTCCACATGCAAACCACCCTCTTTGTAAACAATTTGCCCCCATGTCTTTTTTAAAACTCTCCACTAACCTTAAAAATGTTCTCCCTCATCTTGAAATCCCCTATCCCATGGAAGAGACTCCTACCATTAGCCCTATCTATACCCCTCATGATTTTATGAACCTCTATAAAGTCACCTCTCAGTCTCTTACATTCCAGCAGAAAAGTTGCAACCTATCCAGACTTTTTTTAATAACTCAAACCTTCCATTCTGGCAACATCCTGATAAATCTCTTCCGAAATCTCTCCAGCTTAATAATATGCTTCCCATAACATCATTTGGAGATGCCGGTGTTGGACTGGGGTATACAAAGTTAAACACCAGGTTATAGTCCAACAGGTTTAATTGGAAGCACACTAGCTTTCGGAGCGACGCTCCTTCATCAGGTGATTGTGACCTGGTGCTGTGTGATTTTTAACTTCCCATAATAGGGTGAGCAGACTGGGCACAGTACTCCAGATTTGCTGTTTATTGGAGCTTGCTGTGCACAAACTGACCGTCTTGGATGAACATATGAATTTGGAGGAGAAATTGATCTTGCGGCCCTTCAAGCCCGAGATCATAGCTGATTTGTTTGTATTTTGAATTCTATGTTGTCATGCCTCTCCATAACCTTTGATTTCCTTTGCTGACAATGCATCCACCTCTAGCATAACATTACTCAGTGACCCTGATTCCCACCTTCTGAGTCACTTGACAGCAGTGATTGCCTCAAGAAGTATTTGTTAAATTCAAAAATCTCTCTGAGGTATCATGTGGATGAAAAAGATGTTATATAAATGCAATTTTTTTTAAACTTGTAATTGACAGTCCTCACTCTGGTTACATTATAAGCATAGAAATTAGGTCCCCTCTTCCTAAAATGCAAACTGATTCAAAGTTCAATTGTTTCCACCAGGTTTACTAGCTAAAAAGGCCATTGAGGCAGGCCTGTCTGTTAAACCTTACATCAAGACCAGCCTGTCTCCTGGAAGTGGGATGGTGACATATTACTTGAATGCCAGTGGTGTACTGCCTTACCTGCACAGTCTTGGGTAGGTGCTTTCAAATGCTCAAGGCTAATGAAATAAAGGTGATTCTGAATTAATTTCCTGTGTTAAAGTGAGGAGAAGCTAACTATTTGTGTTATTCATGGTAGTTCGAGTTCACTCTCTCAATGTGTACTTGGGTCCATTGTAACTTTTATAACTTCAAACATGCATTTCATTGCTCTGCGAGAGAGACATAATAGTGTTTATAAACGCCACAAGTACTGAACACTACATTCGAATCAAGTTAATGCAGGGAGAACAGAACGATTAAGCTGCAGCTAACCTACAAGAATAAGAAGGTTTAGGGTTGAATGCAGAATCTCCACCCCTCCCCCCCATTTTTCACAAGTGGACACATTCGAGGAATAACATTCTTCTCTTTGGTTTGTACATAACACATCTGTGGAAATGCAATGCACATATCATTTGTTGAAAAACTTGTACTAGGCATTGATATAGTACTGGCAACTTATATGTATAAACCATCCCAATGATGAAACAGTTATGCACTAATTGGGATGGATGATCACTGACGCTTCTGCAATGGTAATTGTAATGTGTGTTTTCAAAGGATAAGCAACATTTGTCTACTATTTTGAAATAGGTTTGAAGTTATCGGCTACGGCTGTGCTACCTGCGTTGGGAATACTGCTCCCTTGCCAGAGTCAGTTGTTGCTGGTATCCAAAAGGTAAAATCTGATGTTTGCTTAGTTTAAATGTTATTGCCCCAAGGGGAATAGCCTTTACAACAGTGGATGATATTCATCTACTAAGATCAAGTTTCCAAATGTCACTTAAGACCTTCTTAATGATTTAATTGTGTATGGAGAAAATGTGCGATATTATTAGTAACATTTGGAAATGTTTGTGAACTGGCATTGGGGAACTAGTTCCCAAGAAATTTCAGCACTTTTAAAAGTTTAATTATTCTAGTTCCATTGAGTCTCTGTGAAGGTGCAAGTACATCATCATTACAGTTACTGCATCTGGATTGCATACTACTTAAAATCTGAAACTCTCTCGGAAGCTGCTCACTTCTAAAGTTTAAACTGTTTTCCATTCTATTGTTTTCTGCTCTGTTGGTGTGTTTATATTCAAGAAGATAGAAAGTTTGTTCAGTTGCTGACAGAGTTTCTCTCTCCCTCCCTTTTCTTGCTCCCTTTCTGTGTGGTACAGGGTGACCTTGTGGCATGTGGAGTTATTTCTGGAAATAAGAATTTTGAGGGCCGTCTCTGTGACTGTGTTCGAGCCAACTACCTCGCCTGTCCTCCATTAGTTGTAGCATATGCCATTGCTGGCACAGTTAACATTGACTTTGAAAAGGAACCTTTAGGTGAGTGTTTGATCAACTGGTGGATCTTTGCCCATTAAGTTCTTTGTCTTTAGTTAATTTGAATAAAATAAGCTTAATACTTTGCTGTTACTTTCAAGGTGTAAACTTTGAAGGGAAGGCAATCTACCTGCGTGATATTTGGCCCAGCAGGGAAGAGATCCATCAGGTCGAGGAACAAGAAGTGATCCCATCCATGTTTCGAGAACTGAGAGTAAAAGTAGAGGTTGGTCAAATCATGGCTGAACTATTCGGGTCAGGTGAAAATCCAAGAGACCCTGATTACATAGTAATGAGGAGCAGATGTCTGTCATTCGACTGCTTGAGCTTGCTTCTTCATTTGATAAATTTCTGTATGATCTGATTGTGAGCCAAATCTAAGTGCACACCTCTCATTTTTGATCCTTGCACAAGTGGAAGCAGACCCCTCATGATTTTTAATGTCTCCATCAAGTCTCCTCTCAAAGGATAAAGCTTTGGATGGTGAAGAATTTGTTAAATGCTTTCAGGAAAATTTTCTTTATCAATATGTAAATGTTAATACTAGAGTCATAGAGATGTACAGCATGGAAACAGACCCTTTGCTCCAACCCGTCCATGCTGACCAGATATCGCAAACCGATCTAGTCCCAAATGCCAGTACCTGGCCCATATCCCTCCAAACCCTTCCTATTCATATTCCCATCCAAATGCCTCTTAAATGTTGCAATTGTACCAGCCTTCCCCACATCCTCTGGCAGCTCATTCCAGATGCGTACCACCCTCTGCGTGAAAAAGTTGCCCCTTAGGTCTCTTTTCTATCTTCCCCTCTCACCCTAAATCCATGCCCTCTAGTTCTAGACTCCCTGATCCCAGGGAAAAGACTTTGTCAATTTATCCTATCCATGCCCCTCATAATTTTGTAAACCTCTATAAGGTCACCCCTCAGCCTCCGACACTCCAGGGAAAACAGCCCCAGTCTGTTCAGCCTCTCCCTGTATCTCAGATCCTCCAACCCTGGCAACATCCTTGTAAATCTTTTCGGAACCCTTTCAAATTTCACAACGTCTTTCCGATAGGAAGGAGGCCAGAATTGCACGCAATATTCCAACAGTGGCCTAACCAATGTCCTGTACAGCCGCAACATGACCTCCCAACTCCTGTACTCAATACTCTGACCAATAAAGG
>NC_057749.1:1952082-1976290 GCF_004010195.1 Chiloscyllium plagiosum
CCATGTGCTTCCTTTGTCTGCTCTTCTCCCTTTTAAACTGCAGTTGTTTTGACTTTTTTTCCCAAAGTTCCAAAACAATGCAACAGCATATAAAACAGTAATTGCTGCTCCTGGAATTCGAGGAAAACACCTCCAACACCTAAAATACCTCAAAAAAAAGGGATCGGCTCTTACAGCCAGAAATTTTTCCCCTCCTCCATCTTGGATTACCCAGAATAGAGAAGGAGCAAAACCTGACCTCTTAGGTAGTAAGACAGGGCAAGTGACTAAAGTGATAGCAGGAGACCACTTTGGGACTAGTGATCATAATTCTATTTGTTTTAAAATAGTTATGGAAAAAGATAAGCCTTTCATAAAAATTAAAGGTTTTAATTGAAGTAAAGCAAATTTTAATCGTGTGAAATAAGAACTTTGAAAAATTGTTTGGAGTGGACTGGTCATAGGTAAAGGGACATCTGATAAATGGGAGCTTTTCAAAAGTGTGATAACAAGTCATTACGTAGGAGCAAATTACTACAGGTGCTGGCATCTGTATTGTAAACAAAAAGTGCTAGAAATCAGAAGATCAGGTAGTGTCTGTGGAGAGAGAGCTAATGTTTTGAGTCTACATGGCTCTTCATCAGAGCTGGCTTGAGATTGATGCTAAGCTCACTTTTGTGTGGTGAGTTTGTGGTTGACACCAAAATTGGTAGCATAGTGGACAGTGAAGAAGATTATCTAAGATTATGAGGTGGTGTTGATCAGTTGGGTCAATTGGCTGAAGAGTGGCAGATGGAATTTAGAACATAGAACAGTACAGCACAGGAACAGGCCCTTTGGCTACTGTGTTGTGCCAAACATCATGCCAAATTAAACTAATCCTTTCTGCCTGCCCATATCCCTCTATTTCTTGTTTATTCATATGCTTATTTAAAAGCCCCTATCGTACCTGCCACCACTATTACTCTTGGCAACGCATTCCAGACCAGTCTCTGTGTAAAAAAAAACTTGCCTCTCACATCTCCTTTGAACTTTCCCCCATTACCTGAAAACGCATGCCCTCTTGTAGTAGACACTTCCACTCTTGGAAAAAGATTCTGACTGTTAACCTTATCTATGCCTCTTATTATTTTATAAACTTCTATCAGGACTCCCTCCAGAGAAAACAACCGTGGTTTTCCCAGCCTCCCCTAATAGCTCATATCCTCTAATTCAGGCAGCATTCTAGTAAACTTCTTCTGTGTGCTCACCAAAGCCTCCACACCTTTCCTGTAATGTGACGACCACAATTGAATGCAATG
Organism: Chiloscyllium plagiosum; assembly: GCF_004010195.1. Classification (NCBI taxonomy): domain Eukaryota; kingdom Metazoa; phylum Chordata; class Chondrichthyes; order Orectolobiformes; family Hemiscylliidae; genus Chiloscyllium; species Chiloscyllium plagiosum. The sequence continues at coordinate 1,953,363 of NC_057749.1, forward strand.
CTGAGTGTGGCCTAACCAAAATCTTATAAAGCAGCATGACTTCATGACACTTGTACTCACTGCCCCGACCAATAAAGGCAAGCATGGCATACACCTTCTTTACCATCCTATCTACTTGTGTGGCTGTTTTCAAGGAGCTATGTACTAGGATCCCAAAATCCCTTTGTATGGCAATGCTGTTCAGAGTCCTGCCATTAATTGTATGCTTTTCCTTTAACATTTGATCTCCCAAAGTGCAATGCCTCGCACTTACCTGGGTTAAACATTTGGAGCAGTATTTTTGCACAGAGTAGTTTGTGTGTGGAATGAACTTCCAGAGGAAGTGATGGATGTGGGTACAGTGATAATGTTTAAAAGACATTTTGATAAGTACATGAATAGGAAAGGTTTGGAGGGATAAGGGCCATGTGTAGGACTAGTTTAGTTTGTAATTATGGTTGGCATAGACTGATTGGACCGAAGGGTCTGTTTCCATGACTCTGACTTATTATTTCCTAAGAAAACTGTCTTAACTGCTCCAGTCATTAAGTAGCTGTGAGAGTTGAGTTTCTGAACTGACTCTTTCCCTCGATGCTTATCGTTATCTTGTGTATTAAAAAGCTTTTCACCAGCTGGTTGGGAAAAATGCTCTAGCAAATTTAATCAGACAAAACAACTTTGTATTTTGTTTTACTGTTTGAATAATATATGCCTGAATAAGGAACCTTTTGCTCCTGATTATTATTGGACTAAAGAAAAATTCCATGAATAAAGCATGTGTATTTTAAAACAAGCCAAAATTGAGAGTTGAATTCAGCAGAAATTCTGTTTTTTCCTAGAAAGGAAATAATCGCTGGAATACCTTGGAAGCTCCAGAGTCCCTTCTGTATCCCTGGGATTCAAAATCCACCTATATCAGATGCCCTTCATTTTTTGATAAGTTTGTAAGTGATACCAATGTTATGATTAGTGTGATTCCCTTATTTATTAATATGTCTTTATTTTTAACTTGGCTCCTTGCCTCCTTACTCTCTCGCTCTCTTGTCTCGCTCTCTCTCTGTCTCTCCTCTTATGTTTGAACATGTCAAAAAGGAGCAGAGGTCAAAATAAGCTGGTTTGAACCAGTACAATTATAGTCTTCAGTAAGATTTCCACTTGAGCCCAGCAGATATGATTGTCAGACTTGGGTGGTGAGTTGACAATCACTGCTATTAGGTGTTAAAAAGGCAATATCCTGGGTCATTAAGCAGAAAGTAGACTTCCACAAAAATGCATAAAGATCAGATTGTGGTCTCTTGGCAGAGGAGTACATTGTGTAAATGATCGGAGATTTGTATACCGACGTAATAAAGATCAGAAAATATTCATCCGGTGCCAGTATCACAATGATGGGAAGCTGTTGGAAGATTTCTAGTCCCCATCTGAAACCTAACTGGTACGCTGATGTAAAAACTTTGTAAGAGTACACCAAATTGCTGGAATTCTGCAGTAAATAACTCACCTCTCATCTACTTGCTTGGATGCATTTTGGATTTACAACACTCAATAAGCTTGATACCATCTAGATCAAAACAGTTCACTGAGTTAGGACACAAGAAGTACAAATAGGGGTAGGCCATTCAACCCTTCAAGCGTACTCTGCCATTCTATAAGCTCATAGCTTATCTATTCTGGGCCTCAACTCCTTAAACATCTATCTATCTCCTCTTTAAAAACTTTGTGATCAAGTCTCCTCAACTGTTTGGGGTGGTTAATTCCAGATATTCATGATCTGGAATTAACCACCCCAATATTCCAGAGTTCCAGATACCCAGTGACCTCTTAGAAGAAGAGGTTCTTCACATGTCAATTTCACATGAATGCCCCTAGTTCAAGATTTCACTACTGGTGGAAATGTCCTCTCAACCCACACTGTCAAACCTTCAGAATCTTGTTTGTTTCAATAAGATCACCCCTCATTCTTCTAAATTCTAATCAAATAAATACTGAACCTGATTAATTGTCCTTGGTCCCAGGTATCTTTTGAACTGCCTCAAATGCCAGTTAAAAATCACACAACACCAGGTTATAGTCCAACAGGTTTAATTGGAAGCACACTAGCTTCCAATTAAACCTGTTGGACTATAACCTAGTGTTGTGTGATTTTTAACTTTGTACACCCCAGTCCAACACCGGCATCTCCAAATCAAATGCCAGTAGATCCTTTCTTAAATATGGGGATGAAAACTCTACACAGTACTCCAAAGTGCAGCCTCACCAACTCCTTACACAAATGGAACAAAATTTTTCTGTTATAACCTCCAACCCTTAGCAATAAAGGGTGAATAAGCAATTAATATCTCTTCCATCACTTTAACCATTCACCCCCTTCATATCTGCACTCTGTGGCTGCAGTGTGTGCCCTTTACAAGATGTACCACAGCAACTAAGATTCTTTGACAGAACTGTCCAAACCCCTGTAACCTAGGAGGATAAGGGAAGCTGGCACATGGGAACACCACCACCTTTAACTTGATCTTCAAGTCACACTTGAACTGAACCTGAAAATAATAACCCCATCTTTCATTGCTTCATGAAAATCACAGAACTCCCACACTAGTGGTGCTTTGGGTGTCTGCACACCAAATGCAGTGCAGTGATTCAACAAGGCAGCTCACCGCCACCTTTTCAAGGGCATTAAAAAATGTGGAATCTACTGGCCCAGCCAGCAAAGCCCCACGTCCCCAAATGAATGAAAAATAAATTCTCCTCATCAGATCGTTTCAAAAGACATCTGACATTCCCAATTCAAGAGCCTTGAATCACCGAAATGCGACGGGTTTACAGACCACCTGAACATGAGCAGTATTCATAATGTTTGGAAATTCCTATCCAACAGTGGATCTTAAAAGTTTGCTGCGTGCAAGATTCTGGAGAACTTAACCTAAATGTATTTTTTCTTATAAACCATTTTGAATTTCAAACTGAGTTTCCTTTAATGTTTGTGATTTTTCTGCATTTGGAAGAGTATGTTGTTTGTGCACACTTTTGAATCCAAGATTTTTTTTTAATACTTAAAATGCATTTAACAATTTGAAGGCTTTCAGTAGTCTAAGTGCTAAGAACTTGTGGACTTGTGTTAAATTAATGCCAGAACTGAGTTCAAAGCCGCCAGTATTATGGCAGGAGTTACATTTCAGGTTATGGGAATTGCTGCCGGTTGTTTTCTTCCATGTCTTGTTTTCTTTCTATTTCTGGTGCAGACTGTTTCCTGTTTAAAGCCCTGTTTAGAACAGGTGGGTGCTTACAACTAGATTATTTTATTCATCCACAGGATATGGGTGTCGCTGGCTAGGCCAGCATTTATTGCGCATCTCTAATTAAAATTCATCCACATTGCTGTGGGTCTGGAGTCATATAGGCCAGATTAGGCAAGGTCATCAGCTAACCAGATGGATTTTTTAATGATGATTGTTGTTAGGATAACATTCTATTCCAAACTTTTTTTTCTAAATATATTTATTAGCAAATTTTTTTAACTTTAGAAACATATAAAATTATTGAAAAAAATCAATCAGTAACAAATATCAGTATAATAAAAAGAAAAAAAACCCACAAATTACAATACAACTACTATCTACTAACCTACTCTATAATACAAAGCAAACCCTAACACTGTGCAAGGCAACACCAAAAAGAAAGAAAGAAAAACAAAAAAAAACCACAAAATACAGAACAGTTATGCTCAGCGCAAAGTTCCCAAACAAAGGAACGGTAGCATTGTATGCATACCCGTATTAACTCGGGAGACACGCTCCAGGGCCCAGGGCTTGACAAATCTAACCATCCTGGTTAAACAAATGCCTGAGTTAAGATAACTGACAAATCTATATCCAAATAACTTAAGTAAGGATGCTATGTCTTATAAAAATTGTCTGTTGTGTGCTGCACAGTGTTTGTTTAAAAAAAAAGTCCAAGGGAATGTGTTCCATAATTAATTTCTGCCATTACAGCAAGCCCGGCAGGTTCTCAGACACCCAATTCATCAGAATATACTTCCGTGCACAGTATGCAAGAATATTAAATAATTTCTTCCCATTCCTGTTTAAAGATGGTAAATCTGATAGACCTGAGAGGAGAGATATCAGATCTACTTTGACTTCAGTCCTCCATACCCTCCCTATCTCTTCCAACACAGCGCTCCAGTCTATTCCAAACTTTTAAATTTTAAAGTTGGCATGGTGGGATCTGAACTCATGTCTCCAGAGCATTGGCCTGTGGTTCGAGATGCTTATTTCAGTGATATTACCACTATGCCATTGCCTGCCCTGTGGAAAGTCAAAGTATGGCTGGGCCATTGTTTAATTGTTCTCTCTTAGATTTTTTAGATTACTTAGTGTGGAAACAGGTCCTTCGGCCCAACAAGTCCACACTGAACCTCCAAAGAGCAACGCACCCAGACCCATTCCCCTATAATTACCCCTTCACCTAACACTATGGGCAATTTAGCATGGCCAGTTCACCTAACCTGCACATTTTTGGACTGTGGGAGGAAACCGGAGCACCTGGAGGAAACCCATACAGACACGGGGAGAACGTGCAAATTCCACACAGACAGTTGCTTGAGGCGGGAATTGAACCCGGGTCTCTGGCGCTGTGAGGCATCAGTGCTAACCACTATGCCACCGTGCCGTGGAATGTGCAGACTTATCTGTCTATCTGATAACATCTACAAAGAATAAAATGCCTTTTTGCTACATATCACAATTAAGCTTCTCTGCTGCACATCTTGATTCTACCCACCCTTTGGTTATGTATTTGTTGTGCGTGAATTTAACTTCCTTTCTGGCCTTTTTCCTGTCCTCAGACCAAAGAGCCCAATTGTCCTCAGTCCATTGAAAATGCCCACGTCTTGCTCCACCTGGGAGATTCTGTTACCACTGACCACATCTCGCCTGCAGGTAGTATAGCTCGTAACAGTGCTGCTGCCAGATACCTGACCCGCAATGGGTAAGTGTTTGTTTTAAATCATAGAAAGTATTTCAAATGACTCTGAATTTCTTAACTTCCAAATGGGTGCTTTCTTTAAAAAGAATGAAAGTACTTATTGGGTCCTATCCTTTTTCTTAAGCTTCCTGATCAAAACGTCTCTGACAGAAAAAGATGAGGCAATCTATTTGTTTCATAAAAGATCACAAAAATCTCTTCAAAGTGGCGAGGTGGCAAATTCATTAGCTGTGAGCAGTTGAAACATTTTGGAGTGGGATTTTCTTCTGAGGAACAGGTGGAGACCATTTGACGCCTTGAATCTGTTCTGGCGGAGAGTTGGATTGTAGAACATAAAAAATAAAACAGGTGTAGGTCATTCGGGATTTCAAACCTACTATGCCTATCAGTATGATCATCCAACTCATTACCCTCTTCCTATTGTTTTCCACTGCCTTTTGATCACTTTAGTCCTCGGAACTTTTGTTTTAACTCCTCCTTGCAAGCATTCAATGTTTTGACCTCAATCACTTTCTGTGGCAGAGAATTGCAGAGGCTCCCCGCTTGTGGAAGAAATGTTTACTCATTTCAGTCCCGAAATGCCTTACCCTATAACCTTAAGCTGACCCCTTGATCTGGGCACCCCATCATTGGGGAGGGTTGTTCCTGCATATACCTGTCTCTTTCTGTTAGAATTTTGTGGGTTTCTGTGCGATGCCCCTCATTCTAGTAAACTCCAGTGAATGTAGTTCTTATCGTTCCAGTTTCCCTCCATTCGTCAGACATGTCATCTCAGGAAATATTCATTGTACTCCCAATGTGGTCAGAACATCCTTCCTCAGATATAAGGAGACCTAAGCTGCACAAAATACTTCAGCTGTGGTCTGCAAAAGGCCTTGTACAATTACAGTAATACATCCCTACTCCTGTACTTGAATCCTGTCACGATGAAGGCCAACATGCTATTTGTCATCTTCACTACCAGCTACACTTGCCAGCTCATCTTCAGTGACTGATGTACAAAAGCGCTCAGATCTCTTTGAACCTTCCAGATCAGTGTGTTAACACCCAACTACCCACCTGGGTATCCCTAATACCCTCGCCCAACAAAAGTTATCCAGTTTCACATGGAAAGTTTCATGGTCTTTTGAGGGAAGAATATGTCAGTCTGCTGACTTTTGTTGTGGGGGTGGGGGGGGGGGGTGGTGGGGAGTGGAGGCTTTCTTAATGCACACAATTACTGGGAATGCTGGTACAGGCACTGATAACAATGAAAAGTAACAACATTCATCAACGCAATTGAAAACTATCTATCCCTATGTCCGGAGTGCAGCATGGTCAGTCCTAGGAAATCAGATTTTCAGTTGTCATTTGTTTTTATATCTGTTTTACATCAAAGAGTCACTAAACCAGACACTATGTAGAATGTTAACAAATGGGGTATTCTGCACTTGGAGGTTAAGTAATTACCGGGAATCTGATGGAAAGTTACAGATGCTGCATTTGCGATTAAGGTCTCTGAGTCCCGATAGGGAGCAGGACTCGCTGAATTCATCCTGTGTACTTCATATCAGAGCACTTTGGGGGTAATGACTCTACCTCTACCCATCAGCCACCCTATATTATCCATTCATTCAAACTAGCAAGCAATTTGAAACAAAAAATTAAAAAGTTGACAGAATAGGAGTCTTAACTCTGTCTGAATCTTTGTTTTAAACTTAGCCTCACACCCCGTGAGTTTAATTCATATGGAGCGCGAAGGGGGAATGATGCTGTGATGACCCGAGGGACATTTGCCAACATCAGACTCCTAAATAAATTTATTGGCAAAACTGCGCCTAAAACAATACACATCCCATCTGGGCAAACAGTAAGTATTCCGCATCATTGGACCTTTAAAGCCAAAGCAAAAGTGTTAACATTTTTCTTTTTTAAAATTCACCTTTTTGATGAAGCCTTTTACCTTTACAGCTCGATGTTTTTGATGCAGCTGAACGCTACCAGAGGGAAGGCTGTCCACTGATTATTTTAGCTGGGAAAAGATATGGCTTAGGTAGTTCGAGGGACTGGGCCGCCAAAGGACCTTATTTACTGGTAAAGCTTGATTCTGTATATCTTGTAAGATTTGCCCTGCATTGATTTCTGGATTTAAGTTGCCAGTTTTAATCCTGCTGTTGTGATCTAATATTTGCAGGGTGTGAAAGCCATTCTAGCGGAGAGTTACGAGAAGATGTATAAGAACCACTTGATCGGTATGGGTATCATTCCTCTCCAATTCCTTCCTGAGGAAACCGTCGACAGATTAGGACTGACTGGAAAAGAGCAGTACACAATAATAATTCCTAAAGAACTGTGCCCTGGAACGACAGTCAGTATAACAGTATGTATAGCAAAGATTTTATATCTTGACTTGTAGCTAGTGCTGATATAGTTTACTGTTGCCTGCGCTCACACCCACAGGTAGTATTCAGGGAAGGTTTTCAAGGGATATGTTCTCAAATGTTTCCCATTTTCCTTAAAGAATCTTGCATCGCTTTTCTGTCATCGCATGTTAGTTTGCTAAAGAAAGCATGAATTCACCAAGTTCTGGAGGGATCTTGGGAGGTGAAAACTGTCTTTTCCTTTCTGGTATTCTCTTTGACAGAGAGTATTGGAGGTTAGGGTATTTGAATGTATTCGAGATTGCTAGGTTTTTAATCAACAAGGGCTGAGAACAGGGTTATGGACGGATAGTAGAGCTATGTTTTTATTGAATGGCTCAGCAGGCTCGAGGTGTGGAAAGGCCTTCTCCTAATTTTTGTGTTCATATGTGCTTGTTCTTTACTACCATCATCCTCTCTCCTGGGAGAGCAATTCTCACCTTTTGCAGGTGAGCCTGCTTTGGTAATTTTGCCCGCACTAAGCAACACAGCGATCAAAATCCTGATTCAGTTTCCAAAACTACTGTGCTGATTCCTCGGAACCACTGAAACAGGAATCCTGTTTCAATTTACTTTTCCGCCTTCTAGCATAAGGCACTTATGCTATGTACAATGAGCAGTTCATGTCGGCTCAGTCAGAGAGGAGGGCTTGCATGTGAAGTGCTGCTGGCTTGATGTGACCTGAATGTTTTAACCAGCGATGCTTTATAGCAAAGGGGATTTGTTTTGCTGGTTTGCCTGCATATAACAGCTGCAGAGCACGTTGCATCTTCTCCATGTCAATAACCGTCTACATTTTCTAGTGAATGAATGGTTTATAAAGTACCACCTGGCAGAAGCATGGTGCAGTATTGAAAGAGGCTTTGTCACTTGGAGTTAACTTTCTTAAAAATTACTTTGAAGCGCACTTTATAAAGCGAGTGCTCGTATTTCTTATACGGTCTGTAACCTGAGGTGTCCTTTTACTATAAGAAAAACGGAATCCCTAGGTTGTACTCTAAATTTTTTAAACTCTCAAGCTCAGTGCCACTTGATCTGTTTTAATTATTTCCAATCTTGGTTGCATTCAGACCAGGCCCAGCACTTGCCTTTTATTTCCCAATTGAGAAAGTAAAGTTGCTTATAAAGCAACTGATTTGTTTATATCCTTCTATTTGGGCCTCCCATGAGTCTAAATCAAGTTGCCGTACATATATAGCATTTCCAGTTCCGGCCTTCTGTATTTACCCCTCAGCCACTCATAGCCAGGTTAAAAATGAGTAGTAGCAATTTTGAGACAGCTCATGAAGTGTACTTTGTGACTCTGTTAGGTTCACAACCCTAATGGTAGGACTGACATTTCTTGATCATTTGCAGTTTAAATTAAATATAATGGGTTATTATAGCTCTTAAAGTATCAGCATTAATCCTTAAATTAGGTGCTGTGGGTGATCTTGGACTGATTGATCTTCCCTGTGATAAAACTGTGCAGAAGTTATGATTGTCCAGAACCTCTCTAAAATGTCACCACTTCAGGTATATCACAGAACCTGCTGAATTGCTTCTTTGCTTCTCCAGGTGTAGCTAAGAGTGAGATTTGTCAGGGGGAAGTGGGTACTGTAGATGCTGGAGATTAGAATCAAGATTAGAGTAGTGCTGGAAAAGCACAGCAGGTCAGGCAGCATCTGAGAAGCGGGAAAATCGACACTTTGGACAAAAGCCCTTCTTCAGGAACGAGACTAGGAGCCTCAGGGTGGAGAGCTAAATGGAGGGAGGTGCGGCTTGGAAAAAGTTAGCTGAGAGTGCAGTAGGTGGATGGAGGTGGGGATAAAAGTGATAGATTGGAGAGGAGGGTGGAGCGGATAGGTAGGAAGGAAGAAAGATGGACAGGTCATGAGGATGGTGCTGAGCTGGAAATTTGGAACTGGGTTAAGGTGGCTGGAGGGGAAATGAGGAAACTGGTGAAGTCCACATTGATGCCATGGGGTTGAAGGGTTCCAAGGCGAAAGATGAGGCGTTCCTCCTTCAGGCGTCGGGTGGTGAGGGAGACATGAAATGAGCAGAATTTTGAGTGATGTCAGACTGTCTCAGGTTCTTCAGGAAGTCCTAACTAGACCGAGACTGTAAAATGTAAAAGGATTGGGCCATTCAGCCCTTTAAGATGCTGTACCTTTCGATGAGATCATGACTGATCTTATAATCCTAACTGGATTCTCCTGCCTTTTCCACATCACCTCAAACCTCTTACTGATTAAAACTATCTCCGCTTTGAATATGCTTAATAGCCCCATCTCAGCAGCCCTCTGCAGTAAAGAATTCCACAGATCATTACCTTCTCATAGAATGTGGAAGGAGGCCATTCAGCCCACTGAGTCCACACCAACGCTGCAAAGAGCATCCCACCTCGATACACCCCCCTACTCTTTTCCTGTAACCCTGCATTCCTCATGGCAAATCCACCTAGCCTGCACATCTTTGGACCATGGGAAGAAACCGGAGTACCTGGAGAAAACCCACGCAGTGCCAGAAGCTGGAATCGAATCCGGGTCCCTGGCTGTTGAATAAAACTTTGAGACTCTGACCTTGAGAACTGATTAGTTTATTACACAATATATCATGGGGAATTCACCGTCCTAACTGTGGCTCGGTGCTATTCTGAAGTTCATCAGGATACTACAGGATTATATAGAGAAAGCAGATAGGGGCTGATCGTTAATTACACAGTTTGGTATGCTTACAGGTTGTTACTAAATTAGAGGTTAGTCATTAGGGTCAAAACTAATGCACCATTATGCATTCCACAAGTAGAATTTACACAGGTTGCTAACACTAAGCAGAGATTACCCTAATAAACTGAATGACCGTGAAGTGGCAATAACTCGTAAAGGAAATGGGACTAATTGAAAAGTCTATGTCCCGCTTGACTGGTTCTACAGCCTGCACTGATCATTCATCAAAGTGGGAAAAACACTAACGATACCTAAGGAAGATAAGGCCTACCTTTCACATTACCTCATGGTAAGGAATGCACAGCCAGCAAGATTCTGGGGACAGAAAATGGTTTCTCAGCTGGATTAGGAAAATGGCTTCCAGGCAAACCATGTCAACTCGCCTAACACTGGCGCTGTGCGGCAGCAGTGCTAACCAACAATCCACCATGCCATCCTAAACCACCGTGCGCCTATCTTTAATGTATGACCCCTTAGTCTGAGATTGTGCTCACAAGGGAAAACACTCTGTCCACATCTACTCTATCAAGTTCTCTTAGAGGAGAAAGTGAGGACTGCAGATGCTGGTGATCAGAGCTGAAAAAGTATTGCTGGAAAAGCGCAGCAGGTCAGGCAGCATCCAAGGAGCAGGAGAGTCGACGTTTCAGGCATGAGCCCTTCTTCAGGAATTGTCCGAAACATCGACGATTCTCCTGCTCCTTGGATGCTCCCTTTCTCTGTCCACTGCTGCTGTCCATGTTTCTTTCAGCATTTTGAACGCAAAAGTTAATCAGTAGAAGAATGAAAGTGTGCTTTTGTTTGTCCCATGGTCTAAATGGATATTAAAAATTCTGTCTTACAGACAAACACAGGAAAGGCATTCAAAGCCGTAGTTAAGTTTGACAATGAAATGGAGATCACCTTTTACAAGCAAGGAGGCATTTTGAACTATGTTGCTCGAAAGATGTTATAATAGTTTCTGCATCTTTTGACGTCATCTGCAATTGCAACAGTGATGGAAACATGGATGAGGTTCCAGTCCACAGGTGATAGCATTTTTGTTCAGTGCTATTGGAGTGGAGGATATAACTGTTGGAAGTCTTTCACGCTAGAATTACTACATGCTTCCGAACTGTCTGTTTAACCTCAAGACTGGATACGAATGGGGTCCTTGCCTTGCGCGTACACCTGTTTTCTGCCTTTTGATCCTATAATCACTGTATTCATTTTTCATTCTTTTTGGTAACTTAAATGTGTGTGTCGCAACACGGACTCATTCAGACTTGGAGATATCAGTGTGCCACTGCCTCTCTCCAGACAAGATTTTGTTGGTGGGATTTTTTTTTAAACTTTCCATCTTTTTCAAATCCCGCTTTTATCATGTTTTAGCCTCACTGCCTTCAGTTTTCTGAACTTTAAAACAAAGGGTGACAATAAGCATTCAAATACTGTGAAGCAAAGCTATCTGCGTGGGAGGTGGAGGGGATGACTGATAAACAGTGAAAGCCTTGGGATAGAAGCACTGTGGAAAAAATGCTTTGAGATTTTATTTGCTGTCTGTGTAAGCAGCAAGAAACCATCAGACTATTTGGTATTGTATGATAGGTGTCCAAGCAAATGTATTTCAGTAGTAATTCTACTGTACAAATGCTACTGATGAACTGTACATTTTTAATAGGTTGTAAGAATAAACAAGTAAATGATAAATCTGGATCATACTGTTTGCTATGCTGTGAAAGGCCCAGCTTCCTCAAAGCGCTCAAAATATGGATCCTCATATTATGACTATAAGGAAGTTACTCAAATGAATTATTGCTCTGCTTAGTGGGCTAGTATAATAGAGTGGAGATTACTGTTGAGTTGCTGGTTCACTGCCTGCATTTTTACTTTCTCCATTTATGGGGTGAGGCCTAATTGTCCAGAGGACAGTTAAGAGTCAACCACATTGCTTCAGTTTGTTTTAGTACAAACATATGTTTCAGTAGAAATGTATTTAGCAATGTGGAGAATCGTGGAATGCCAAATCTGATGATGCTCCCTGAAATGTCTTTAATGCAGCTGTTACTCTGAATTAACACTCACTCCAATGGTCTGACTTTGAGAATATTTTTTCCAGTCAACCTGGTTTCCTCAAACTCGCGATTTCATGGATGTGGAAAGTGAAACAGTGAAGATAGTGGCATCATAGTAATGTTACACAGCTCAGGCCAGTGATGTGGAGGTATGGGCAAATATCCTGTCTTAACAAAGACGAACGTGAGGACAGCTTTACAAGGCACAGGGACATTCAGAGATCATCTGACATGAACTGCAGGGGCTTGCGTTCAGCTTATCGAAGCCCACTAATGAACAGCAATGACTGTCAGTGCTGGATACAGAAGGGACAAATGCATGTTTAATGTTTTGGAGTGATTACACATACTTGCCACCCAGTAGGTATCAGTTACAGTTGACAGCTGGGTGAGATGCAAGGAAACCAAGTATACCATGTTACACATCCATCCGCCATGACAAAGACCTCCAAGCCCTCCATATCTTCCTGTCACACTGTCCCAACCAGTACCCTTCCACCAACACCCTCATCCGCCTGGCTGAATTGGTCCTCACCCTTAACGGCTTCTCCTTTCAATTCTCCCACTTCCTCCAAACAAAGGGGTAGCCATGGGCACCCGCATGGGGACCAGCTATGCCTGCCTCTTTGTCGGATACGTGGAACAGTCAGTCTTCCACCAGTACCACCTCCCACCTGTCCCTCCGCTGCATTGATGACTATATCAGCAGTACCTGATATAGTGCTCTGACGAGGAGGTTGAACAGTTCTTCAACTTCATTAACACCTTTCACCCCGACCTCAAATTCACCTGGACCATCTCGGACACCTCCCTCTCCTTCCTGGACATCTCCGGCGACCGACTAACCATAGACATCTACTACAACCCACCGACTCCCACAGCTGCCTAGACTACACCACCTGCTACCCTACCTCCTATTAAAAATGCCATCCCTTGTTCCCAATTCTTCTGTCTCCGCTGCATCTGTTCCCAGAATGGCGAATTTCACCTTAGAAAATCCAGATGGTGTCCTTCTTCTATAGGAAGGATGTTGTGAAAGAGTTCGGAAAAGATTTACATGGATGTTGCCAGAATTGGAGGGTTTGAGATATGGAAGAGGCTGAATAGACTGAGGCTGTTTTCCCTGGAGTGTCAGAGGCTGAGGGGTGACCTTATAGAGGTTTATAAAATCATGAGGGGCATGGATAGGGTAAATAGACAAGATCTTTTCCCTGGGTTGTGGGGAAGTCCAGAATTAGAGAGCACAGGTTTAGAGTGAGAGGGGCAATATTTAAAGGGTCAAAAGGGGCAACTTTTCATGGAAAGGGTGGTGTGTTTATGGAATGAACTACCAGAGGATGTGGTGGAGGCTGGTACAATTACAGCATTCTTTCTTTAGATTCCCTGCAGTGTGGAAACAGGCCCTTCAGCCCAACAAGTCCACACCGACCCTCCAAAGAGTAACCCAACCAGATCCATTTCCCTCTGACTAATGCACCTAATACAAAGGGCAATTAGCATGGCCAATTCACCTGACCTGCACATCTTTGGACTGTAGGAGGAAACCAGAGCACCCGGAGGAAACCCACGCAGACACAGGGAGAATATGCAAATTCCACACATACAGTCGCCCAAGACTGGAATCGAACCCATGTCCCTGGTGCTGAGAGGCTGCAGTGCTAACCACTGAGCTACCATGCCGCCCTTTTAAGAGGGATCTGGATGGGTACATGAATAGGAAGGATATGCGCCAAGTGCCGTCAAATGGGACTAGAATGATGTAGGATATCTGGGCGACATGAACGAGTTGGACCAAAGCGTCTGATTCTGTCCTGTACATCTCTATGACTCCAAGTTGGATTAATTCGATAGTTGTTTCAAGGAGCCTTTGCAAACATGAGTGATTGACCTCCTTTGTATTCATATTCTGATAATTTACGCTGTTCGACCATGATTATGGCACTACATGGTTTCCACTGAGCCCAGAGTTGTGTCTACAATACCTTGAGTTATTAAACTTTCCCTGTGCAGTGCTGTGATGTTTCTGTTAAGTGAGTAATCCACTCCTGTGTAGGCCTGCTGGACAGCTATATTCTCCTGCGTGCTGCGTGGTTTAATCTTGTTTGAAGTATCCCACTGTTGTAACCTGAGAAACAATAAGCAAAAGGAGGGGGAAGAGACTCTGAAAAGTTACATGAGACAAGAGATCTTATAGCAAGCATATAGTGAGCTACTTTCAATGATCTATGGCCATTACCCAACCTCCTTTTACAAAGCCTTTGCACTGAAACCAGCAGATCGTGTAGAGAAATTCATTTCTAAGTTACTAAGGTAACAAAATTCTCAGAATTACGCATGGGAATTCCTAGAGACCTGGCATTCATACCAGAGCTCCATTAGCATACATATAGATTTGGATCCCAGCTACCAACTTCTCAGAAACAGAACCGGAAATGATATCACCCACCACAACAAACCGATCAAATAAATAGCAAGTGGGACAGAACACCAACGCTTTACTGAAGGCTCACTGATGTTACCTAGCATGCTGACGAAATGTCTGAGAACAAATCCACCAGCTCAGCGAGCAAATGTACAACCTGATTCAGAATTACTTTGAAACTGGAGATGAGGGCAGGCTGTCTTTTCCAATACAGTTTTGGGGTGGTGTTTCCACTTAAATAATAGTCCCATCCCTCATCTGTCTGTGGTTTTATTCCTTTCTCCTTCAGCAACCTATCTAGAAATATAGAAACAAGTGATCGAGTCAGTTCTGCTGTTCATGACATATCCCCATAGCCTTCAGTAGCTTTGGTTAACTAACGTCTGACAATCTTGTGTTTAAAATTTGCAGTTGATCTTGCATCAATGCTATTTGCAGAAGTTTTTTCATATTTCTGTCAATTTGTGTTAAAATATTTTTTATTTCACTTCTGAAAGGTCCAGCTCTAACTTTTAGATAGTGCCCCCCAGACACTCCAACCAGCAGTTCCTTGCTGCATCATTTGTCTGCTCCCCTTAATATCTTGAAAACTTGGAACAAGTATTCCCTTCTACATTCCACGGAATAAAAACCTGCTTTCTGCAATCTTTTCCCATTTTAACCTTGGGAGTCCAGGTATCATTTTGGTAAAACTTCTGAGATCCTTCTGTCCCCCCCGAGGTCTGGTGCCCAGAAACTGTTCACTCACTAACTCACTCCAGGTGTCGTCCAACCAGTGTTTTATGCAACTGAATCAGGATTTCCACCAACTTGATATTGGGATTGGTGCACCTTTAGTTGTAGTTATGTCAGTGCAGACATGGGGGACTGAAGGGCCTTTTGTTTATTCATCTAGATATAAAGGCCAACATTCCAAAAGCCTCTTTGATTAAGTTTTAAACCTATTAGTGACCTGCCTGATTCTGGCTCTCTGCTATTGAGAAAGTGGCTTATTCTCTCCTCCTTTCATTCTATGTGAATGACCTCACATTTGCCTACATTAACATCCATTTGCCTCAATTGTATCCGTTTAATTAAACCATCAATCCTTGCGTAAGATTTTAAACCTCCATCCTATCGATAATGCCGTCTAACGTTGTGTTATCAGCAAAGTTGGGCATAAAGATTTTTGTAATGTCCAAATCTTTACAAATACTGATAATGAGGAAGTTCCTATTATAAGGAAGTGTCCAAAATGCTCTTTGGAATTTTATCTGTTGATATTTCACTGTCAATAATTTATTAACTCTTAAAAAGTTTCAGTTAGGTTCCTCATAACCTGCCTTTTTGATATCTATTAAGACCATAAGATATAGGAGGAAAATTAGGCCATTCGGCCCATAGAGTCTGCTCCACCATTCGAGATGTTTCTCAACTCCATTCTCCTCGTAAGTTTTATATCTTTACTATTCAAGAATCCATTAATCTCTGTCTTAAATATACTAGAACATAAACATAGAAGAGTTCAGCACAGAACAGGCCCTTTGGCCCACGATGTTGTGCCGAAGATTAATCCTAATGTAAAATAAAATAACCTAACCTATGCACCCCTGAATTCACTGCTATTCGTGTGCATGTCCAGCAGTCGTTTAAATGTCCCTAATGACTCTGCTTTCTTCACCACCACCGCTGGCAACGCATTCCATGCATTCACAACTCTGCGTAAAGAACCTACCTCTGACATCTCCTCTATACCTTTCTCCTAATATCTTAAAACTATGACCCGTCATGCCAAGTCAATCCTGCCCTGGGGAAAAGTCTCTGGCTATCCACGCCTCTCATTATCTTGTATACCTCGATCAGGTTACCTCTCTTCCTCCTCCTATCCAGAGAGAAAAGTCCGACCTTAGTCAACCTCTCTTCATAAGGCAAGCCCTCCAGTCCAGGCAGCATCCTGGTAAACTTTCTTTGCATCCTCTCCAAAGCCTCTGTATCTTCCCTATAGTAGGGCAACCAGAACTGGACACAATATTCCAAGTGTGGTCTCACCAGGGACTTGTAGAGCTGTAGCAAAACCTCGCGGCTATTAAACTTGATCCCCTGTTAATGAAAGCCAAACACCATATTCTTTCTTAACTACTCTATCCACTTGGGTGGCAACTTTGAGGGATCTATGTACTTGAACACCAAGATCCCTCTGTTCCTGCCAAGAATCCTGTCTTTAGTCCTATATTCAGCATACAAGTTTAACTTTCCAAAATGCATCATTTTGCATTTATCCAGGTTGAACTCCATCTGCCATTTCTCAGTCCAGCTCTGCATCCTCTCTATGCCGCGCTGCAGCCTGCAGTAGCCCTTGATACTATCAACGGCACAGCCAATCTTTGTGTCATCTGCAAATTTACTAACCCACCCTTCAACCTTCTCATCCAAGTCATTTATAAAAATTACAAAAAGCAGAGGCCCAAGAACAGAGCCCTGTGGGACACCACTCAATGCTGACCTCCAGGCAGAATATTTTCCATCTACTAGCCTCCTTGCTACCTCAACAGTCCTTCACCCTCCATCCATCTTTGCCTAAGTTCTTTCACCAAGATTGTTAGTGTATAACAAATAGTTGTGGTCCCAACACTGACCGCTGCAGAACTCCACTAGTCATGGCTGCCATCCTGAAAAACACCACTTTATCTCCGCTCTCTGCTTTCTGCAGTGAGCCAATCCTCTGTCCATGCCAGTAATTTTCTCTAAACACTGTGGACTCTTATTTAGCAGCCTCCTGTGCAGCACCTTGACAAAGGCCTTCTGGAAATCCAAATAGATCATGCCCACTGGGTGTCCTTTGTCTAACTTGCTTGTTACCACTTCACCTGATTCTAACAGATTTGTCAGGCTTGATCTTCCCTTGATGAAGCCATGCTGACTCAGCCCTGTTTTACCATACACTTCCAAGTACTCCACAATCTCACCTGTAATGATGAACTCTAAAATATTACCAACGCCAGAGATCAGGCTAACCAGACTTTGGTTTCCTATCTTCTGTTTAAACAGTGGTGTTACATTAGCTAGTTTTCAGTCCTGTAAGTTCCTGACAGATCACCATTTATGTTTCCACCAACCTCACCCCATGTCCAGCCTTTACTCTCCTCCCTGCCGCCTTGACCTGACCTTACCTGTCCATCTTCCTTCCAATCTTCCTTCTAATCCACTCCAACCTTCCCACTGACTTTTCACAATAACAGCCTACCTCCATCCACCTATTGCTATCCCACCTACCTTTCCTGCAGCCCCCTCCCCAACTTATTTCTGAGCTCCCTTTCCCCTCCCCAATCCTGATGAAGGGTCTTGACCAGAAATGTCGACTTGTCCACCTCCTGATGCTGCCTGGACTTGCTATGTTCCTCCAGCCTCCTGTTTGTCTACTTTGGATTCCAGCATCTGCAGTTTTTTTTTAAAGTGATGACCACTACGAGTGATGACCACCATCTCCTTAGTGATGACCAATACACTCACTCCTGTCCCTGTTCTGGTATGCTGCTGCTGTCTTCCACTGTGAAAACTATGTAATTCAGTTCCTCTGTCATTTCTTTGTTTGCCATTACTACTACATCAGCTTCATTTTCCAGTGATCCAATGCCTGCTCTTGCTGCTCTCTTACCTTTTTATATATTTAAAAACGTTCTTGCAATCATCTTTTATATTACCAGCTAGCTTACCCTCATATTTCATCTTCACTCATTGATTTTTTTTAAGACATCCTTTGCTAGTTTCTAAAGGTTTCCCCATTCTCTGACTTCCCACTAATCTTTACTATATTGTATGCACTTTCTTTTGCTTTTATGCTGCCTCTGACTTCCCCTTGCTGTGTTTCTTCCTTGGGATGACTTGCTGCTGCTGTCTCCCGAATTACCTGCAGAAACTCCTGCCATTGCTGCAGGTAACTCCTGCCCCATTGTCTTCCCTGCTAGTCATCCCTTCCAATTGACTCTGGCCAGCTCCTCCCTCGTGTCTTTGTAGTTGGCTTTACACAATTACAATGCCATTACATCTGATTCAATTTTCTTCCTCTCAAACTGCTTGGGTGAATTCTATAATATTATCATAACTACCTCTGAGAGATTTAGGGTCAGAGAGACATAGAGAGGCACAGCATGGAAACAGACGTTTCGGTCGAACTTGTCCATGCCAAACAAATATCCTACCCTAATCTCGTCCCATTTGCCAGCACTTGGCCCATATCCCTCTAAACCCTTCCTATTCATATACCCATCCAGATGCCTTTTAAATGCTGTAATTGTACCAGCCTCCACCATTCCATCTGGCAGCTCATTCCATACAGCCACTATCCTCCTTGTGAAAACGTTGCTCCTTAGGTCCCTTTTAAATCTTTACCCTCTCCCACTAAACCTATACCCCCTAGTTCTGGATTCCTCCAGCCCAGGGGAAAAGATCTTGTTAATTTATCCTATCCATACCCTGCATGATTTTATAAACTTCTCTAAAGTCACCCCTCAGCCACCGATGCACCAGGGAAAACAGACCCAGCCTATTCAGTCTCTCCCTGTAGCTCAAACCTTCTAACCTTGGCAACTTCCTTGTAAATCTTTTCTGAACCCTTTCATGTTTCACAACATCCTTTCGATAGGAGGGAGATCTGAATTGCATGCAATATTCCAAAGGTGGCCTAACCAATGCCCTGTACAGCTGCAACATGACCTCCCAACTCCTATACTCAATGCTGTGACAATAAAGGAAAGCATACCAATCACCTTCTTCACTAGCCTATCTACCTGCAACTCCATCTTCAAAGAACTATGAAACTGCACTCCAAGGTCTCTTTGTTCAGCAGCACTCCCCAGGACCTTACCATTAAGTGTACAAGTCCTGCCCTAATTTGCCTTTCCATTTTTCTAAAACTCACATTTATCTAAAACTCCATCTGTCACTCCTTGGCCCATTGGCCCATCTGATCAAAATCCCGTCTTCACTGTCCCCTACACCTCCAATTTTGGTGTCACCTGCAAACTTACTAACTATACCTCTTATACTCACATCCAAATCATTTATATAAATGATGAAAAGGAGTGGACCCAGCACCGATCCTTGTGGCGCTCCACTGGTCACAGGCTTCCAGTCTGAAAAGCAACCCTCCACCACCACCCTCTGTCTTCTACCTTTGAGCCAATTCTGTATCCAAATGGCTAGCTGTCCCTGTATTCCATGAGATCTACTAGGAGAAAGTGAGGACTGCAGATGCTGGGGATCAGAGTTGAAAATGTGTTGCTGGAAAAGCACAGCAGGTCAGCCCGCATCCAAGGAGCAGGAGAATCGACGTTTCGGGCATGAGCCCTTCTTCAGCCATTCCTGAAGAAGGGCTCATCCCCGAAACGTCGATTCTCCTGCTCCTTGGATGCTACCTGACGTGCTGCGCTTTTCCAGCAACACATTTTCAGCTTCCATAAGATCTAACCTAGCTAACCAGTCTTCCATGGGGAACCTTGTTAAACGTCTTACTGAAGTCCATGTAGATCATGTGTACTGCTCTGTCCTCACCAATCCTCTTTGTTACTTCCTCAGAAAACTCAATCAAATTTGTGAGACAGGATTTCCCACACACAAAGCTATGCTGACTATCCCTAGTCAGTCCTTGCCTTTCCAAATTGCATGTAAATCCTGTCCCTCAGGATTCCCTCCAACAACTTGCCCACCACTGAGGTCAGACTCACCAGTTTATAGTTCCCTGGCTTTTCCTTATGACCATTCTTAAACAGTGGCATCACGTTTGCCAACCGTCAGTCTTTCGCGCCCCCTCACCTGTGACTATCGATGATGCAAATATCTTAGCAAGAGGCCCAGCAATCAGTTCCCTAGCTTCCCACAGAGGCCTAGGATACACCTGATCAGGTCCTGGGGATTTATTCACTTTTATTTCTTCACCTTTAACTCCCTAATCAAGTCTGCCTCATTATATATGGTTAAATCCAGAATTGTCTGTTCCCTAATGGGCTCTACTACAAAACTGTAGGCATTCCACAATTTTTGTTTTGGGATCCGCTACCAATCTGATTTTCCCTATCCACCTGCTTATTGAAGTCTTCCATGTATTAGTGCCTCTCATACATGCCTCTTTTTTTCCTCCGGATTTAATTTCTTTCTGAGATTTTGACCACTGCTAGGAGGCCTCCACATAACTCCCAAAAGAGTCTTTTCCCTTTTGCAGTTCCTCAACTCTATCCATACAGATTCTGTGCCTTCTGACCCTATATCACTTCTTGCAATCGATTTAATTTCATTTCATACTAACAAGGCAACCCTGCCCATCTTCCTGTGCTTTCAATAGGACATGTATCCTTGGATGTTTAGTTCCCAGCCTGGATCCCCTTGCAGGGGATATCCATCAATTTCAATCTGCACAACAAGCTCATTTACCTTGTTCTTTTTATACTGCATGCATTTAAGTACAACACCCTCAGTCTTGCACTGACTGTCCACTTTCCATCTTTCTCTCCTTATCTGCTGTGCCTGAAGTTAGATTCTTGACCCTTTACCAGGCAATGACCTAGTGGTATTATCGCACGGGACCTGGGTTCATATCCCACCATGGCAAATGCTGGAATGTGAGTTCAATAAAGAATCTGGAATTAAGAGTCTAATGATGACCATTCTTGTTTGTAGGAATAACTATCTGGTTCAATAGTATCCTTTAGGGAATTCATACAATCCCTAAAGTGTGGAAACAGGCCATTGGGCCCAACAAGTCCACACCAACCCTACTACTCTACATTTCCCCTGACTAATGCCCCTAACCCACAAATCCCTGAACAGTATGGGCAATTTAGCATGGCATTTCTGGAGGAAACCGGAGCACCCAGAGGAAACACATGCATACCCTGGGAGAGTATGCAAACTCCACACAGACAGTTGCCTGAGGCTGGAATCGAACCCGGGAGCCTAGCACTGTGAGGCAATAGTGCTAACCACCGAGCCATCCCAAACAAAGGTGTCATCTTTACTTGTTGGGGTCTACATCTGACTCCAGACCCATACCGATGTAATTCATTTTTAACTGTCCTCTGGGCAATTATTAATATGCAATAACTGCTAGCCTAGCCAGAGATGCCCACATCCTGTGAATGAACCAAACAAACATACTGTCTGGAAACTTTTTTCTGGGAACTTTAATCACTTCTGAGCCCTCCCCCCTTAAGCATTTCCATGCAGCTGAGTCTGTTCAACCATTCCAGCCCTCCCCATTATTTAGTTTAAAGCCTATCCACAGACCTAGTTATGGAATTGACTGAGACTCTGATCCACTCATGATTCAGATGGAGCCCATTGGAACACCTCCTTCCTTCCCCAGTATTGGTGCCAATGCTCCATGAATTCGAATGCATTTCTTCCTTGCCAGCCTTTGAGCCAAATGTGTACCTCTTCAATCTTGTTCACCCTGGGCCAATTAGCCTGTGGCTCAGGTAGTAATCCAGAGCATATCACTTATTTGGTTCTGCTTTATAATTTAGCCCATGATTGTTGACTGGGGGCATAGACTTAAAAGAAGCAGGAGATTTGGAGAAGATGCAGGGAAAAATATTTTCACCCAAAGGGTGATGGGAATCTGGAACTCAAAATGTCTACAACGGTGGTAGAGAACAAAACTCATAACATTTAAGAAATATTTAGATGTACACTTGAGGTGTCAGGGCATGAAAGCTATGGGCCAAGAGCTGCAAAACGGGCTTAGAATAGTTAGGTGGTTATTTTTGACTGGCACAGACTAGATGGGTTGAAAGGCCTTTTTCTGTGCTGTAGATCTCTATGACCTCCTGACTATGCACCATTTACAAGGCTAAGTGAGGAGTGTAATGATATACTCCCCATTTGCCTGGGTGTGTGCAGTGCCAACAATTCTCAAAAAGTATGTCCCCATCCAGGACAAAGCAACCTGCTTGGTTACACCCTATCTACAATATTAAACATTCACTCCTTCCTCAGTGTGTACTGTACAAACATTGGATTGCAGCAGTGTCAGAACGCAGCTCAACACCATCATCTCAAGGGGAGTGGGGATGGCAATAATTGCTGGCCCAGCCAATGCTTTTAAAGATGAGTACTGAGGAGACCTGGAGAGGTAAGGCAATGGGTTCAGATGGAATACAGGAAGGATGGGAGTTGCCGACTGAATGGTTTATCACTCAGGTCTGATGCTGATTTGGAGATGCCGGTGTTGGACTGGGGTGTACAAAGTTAAAAATCACACAACACCAGGTTATAGTCCAACAGGTTTAATTGGAAGCACACTAGCTTTCGGAGCGACGCTCCTTCATCAGGTGATTGTGGAGAGCTCGATCGTAACACAGAATTTATAGCAAAAATTTGCAGTGTGATGTAACTGAAATTATATATTGAA
>NC_057749.1:1977596-2017593 GCF_004010195.1 Chiloscyllium plagiosum
GCGACTGACTGTGTGGAGTTTGCACATTCTCCCCGTGTCTGCGTGGGTTTCCTCCGGGCGCTCCGGTTTCCTCCCACAATCCAAAGATGTGCAGGTCAGGTGAATTGACCATGTTAAATTGCCCGTAATGTTAGGTAATGGGTAAATATAGGGGTATGGGTGGGTTGCGCGTCGGTGTGGACTTGTTGGGCCGAAGGGCCTGTTTCCACACTGTAATGTAATGTAATCTAATCTAACCTGATGAAGGAGCGTCGCTCCGAAAGCTAGTGTGCTTCCAATTAAACCTGTTGGACTATAACCTGGTATTGTGTGATTTTTAACTTTAGGTCTGATGATGTTTCACTTCCTGCTGGAATTAACCTTCCCCGTACTTCCTTCTTTGCTCATGCTTCTTTGGCAGTTAAGTAATTTGTTTACAGTTGAAAGGGAATTTAGAGTGGAGGAGAATGACTCGTCCCAAAATATCTTGAAAGTGGAAGTGCACTCTTTTTGCCCTCCACTAATTTTGAAACAATAGCTGGTGATCTTCAGGCAGATGATAGTGGGAAATGGAATAGTGTGGTGCTGCCAGCAAGCAGCTTTTATAAAGGACAGGAAAAGGATCAGAAATTACTTTGTAGGCTCTGGTTGACAGTGGACAGCATCTAAATGTTATGGAAAACATAGGACAGGTCCACAGGTTAAGGTGCTAAACTAGACCAGGGCTAATTTTGGGGCCATTAAGCAGAGTCTGGCAGAGGTTGATTGGGTGAGTCTGTTTGAAGGAAAAGGAATGACTAACAAATGGGAGGCTTTTAAAATGAGATATCAAGAGTCCAGGGACAGTACGTCCCTGTTAGGGTGAAGGGAAATGCTGGCAGATTTAGGGATCCCTGGCTGACAAGGATATTGAGACTATGGTCAGGAAAAAGAAGGCATACATTGGGTTTTAGTTATCGGGCTCAAGTGATGACTATAAAAAGTATAGGAGCACTCTTAAGAAGGAAATCAGAAGAGAAAAGAAGGTATGAGATGGATCTGGCAGATAAGGTTAAATATAAACCCAAGAGTTTCAAGAGCTATATTAGGAGGAAAAGGGTGGCTAGGGAGAGATTAGGTCCCCTTAAAGATCAGCATGGCTGTCTATGTGTGGAACCACAGGAGATGGGGGAGAAATGAATATTTCTCATCAGTGTTTACTGAGGAGAGAATCATAGGTGTTAAGGAAGTAAGGGAAACAAGTGAGGATATTTTGGACCGCATTCATATTACCAAAAAGGGGGTGTTTGCAGTCTTAAATCACATTAAGATGGATAAATCCCCTGGGCCTGATCAAGTCCATCCTCCGACATTGTGGAAGGCACAGAAGAAATTGCAGAGGCCCTTGCAGAGATTTTTGCTTCATCTTTAGCCACTGGTGAAGTTCCAGAAGACTGGAGGGTGGCTAATGTTGTTTCATTGTTTAAGAAAGGTAGCAAAGACAAGCCAGAGTATTACATGCCGGTGAGCCTGACATCAATGATAGGCAAGTTGTTGGAGAGGATACTGAGGGACAGGATCAATTAACATTTGGTCTAATTAGGGATAGTCAGCATGGATTTGTATGTGGTAATTCATGTCTGACAAATCTTTTAGAGCTTTTCGAAGACTTAACCAAGAGGATAGATGAGGGTGCGGCAGTGGATGTTGTCTGTATGACCTCTATTAAGGCCTTTGACAAGGTCCCGCACGGCAAGCTAGTCATGAAGGTTAGGTCGCATGGGATCCAGGGAGAGCCAGCTAATTGGATTCAAAATTGGCTCGATGGTAGGAAGCAGAGGGTGACGGTTGAAGTTTGTTTCTCAGACTGAAGGCCTGTGACTAATGGTGTGCCTCAGGGGTCGGTGTTGGGAGCTTTATTATTTGTTATTTATGTAAATGATCTGGATGTGAATGTACAAGGCCTGATTAGTGGGTTTGCACATGATACAAAATTAGCTTGTATACCTGATAATGAGAAAAATTATCAAAAATTGCAGAGGGATCTTGATCAGCACAGTGGCTCAGTGGTTTTCACTGCTGCCTCACAGCGCCAGTGGCCTGGGTTCAATTCTAACAAATCTAACAATAACAATCTGTCTGTGGAGTTTGCACATTCTCCCTGTGTCTGCGTGGGTTTCCTCCCACAGTCCAAAGATGTGCAGGTTAGGTTAATTGGCCATGCTAAATTGCCCATAGTGTTCTGGGATGTGTTGGTTAGGTGCATTAGTCAGGGAAAATGTAAAGTAATAGGGTAGGGGAATGGATCTAGGTAGGATACTCTTTGGAACGTCGGTGTGGACTTTGGCCAAATGATCTGTTTCCACATTGTAGGGATTCTATGATTCTGTGAAGATATGTAAATGGGCAGATGCAATTCAACACAGATAAGTGTGAGGTGTTGCACTTTGGGAAGTCAAACTAAAGTAGACCTTATACAGTAAATAGTAAGATCCTGAGAATGGTGTGGAACAGAAAGACCGAGGAATACAAGTACATAGTTCATTGAAAGTGGCATTACATGTAGACAGGGTGGTAAAGAACGCATTTAGCATGCTGGCTTTCACTGGTTGAAGCATTAAGTATAGGAATTGAGATATTATGTTACAGTTGCATAAGTCATTAGTGAGGCTGCACTTGTGTACAGTTTGGCCATCCCGTTATAGGAAAGACATAGCTAAACTGGAAAGAGTGCAAAGAAGATTTACTAAGGTGTTGTCAGGACTAGTAGGCCTGAGTTATAGGGAGAGGTTGGCCAGGATAGGACTTTACTACTTGGAATGTAGGAAAATGAGGGGTGACCTTATTGGGTGTATAAAATCATGAGGAACATTGAGAGGGTGAACGCAAAAGGTCGTCTTCCCAGGAATGGGGAATTGAAAACCACAGGTTTAAGGCGAGAAGGGAAAGATTTAAGAAGGACTTGAGGGGCACGTCTTCATGCAGAGAGTGGTGTATATTTGGACTGGGCTGCCAGAGAAAGTGATTGAGGCAGATACAATAGCAATATTTTTTAAAAATTTGGATAAGTACATAGGAAGGGTTTAGAGGGATATGGACCAAATGCGGGCAATTGGAACGAGCTGAGTGGGCACCATGGTGAGGATGGACCAGTTTGGGCCAAAGGACCGTTTCCATGCTGTATTACTGTATGCCTGTATCGTTGTAAATGCGTGACAGGCAATTGTAAAGTCTCCCATCGTGTTCATAGCCACTGTGACCAAGAACTTTCGAGAAACGGAACTCCTCCTGAAGGACATGAATGAAAGATTTGTTTTATGTACCACCTTACATAACCTTAAGATGTCACAGAGTACTTTCTGACTACCAAATAGATCCATATTTTGCAAGTTTTTGAAAACTCTGGAGATTAAGTACGTAGGATGGAACAGAGTAAAATAAATATCCAAGGATTGAGAAACTTGAATGTGTAAAATTAAAAACAAGTTTAAAAGGATTTAGGGGAGAATAATACGTACAAGAGGCAGCTGTAGAAAGCAACGACTAGAGTTAGTGATTGAAGCAGAGACCACATCAAAAGTTGAATAATTAATCAGGGTTATCTTCAAGAAAAGGAGTTCTTCTGTGAAGAATTTAATGCATTGCAGAATCTCAAAATCAGCTCCAGTAGGGGGAACACGTCATCTGTATGCCTGACACCAGACTCCCAAAGACCTGCTTGTTGGGAATTTGTATGGGTTTGATGGTCTGTTACTTAGAACATAGAAGAATACAGCGCAGTACAGGCCCTTTGGCCCTCGATGTTGCGCCGATCCAAGCCCACCTAACCTATACTAACCCACTATCCTCCATTGGGAAGCAAGGGAGGAGATTGCAGAGCCATTGGCCTTGATTTTTATGTCCTCTTTGTCTACAGGAGTAGTGCCAGAAGACTGGCGGCTAGCAAATGTGGTTCCCTTGTTCAAAAAGGGGAGTAGGGATAGCCCTAGTAACTATAGGCCGGTGAGTCTCACTTCTGTTGTGGGCAAAGTCTTAGAGAGAATATTAAGGGATAGGATTTATGCACATCTGGATAGGAATAATGTGATCAAGGATAGTCAGTATGGTTTTGTGAAGGGCAGGTCGTGCCTCACAAACCTTATTGAATTCTTTGAAAAGGTGACGAAGGAGGTTGATGAGGGGAAAGCGGTAGATGTGGTATATATGGATTTTGTAAGGTGTTTGATAAGGTTCCCCATGGTAGGCTACTTTAAATAATACGGAGGTATGGCATTGAGGGTGAGTTGGAGGTTTGGATTAGGAGTTGGCTGGCTGGAAGAAGACAGAGGGTAGTAGTTGATGGCAAAGTTTCTTCATGGAGTGCCGTCACTAGCGGTGTTCCGCAAGGATTTGTTTTACGACCATTGCTGTTTGTCATTTATAAAAATGACAAACAGCAATGGTCCCAAAACAGATCCTTGCGGAACACCGCTAGTGACGGCACTCCATGAAGAAACTTTGCCATCAACTACTACCCTCTGTCTTCTTCCATCCAGCCAATTCCTAATCCAAACCTCCAACTCACCCTCAATGCCATACCTCCGTATTTTTTGCAGTAGTCTACCATGGGGAACCTTATCAAACGCCTTACTAAAATCCATATATACCACATCTACCGCTTTCCCCTCATCAACCTCCTTCGTCACCTTTTCAAAGAATTCAATAAGGTTTGTGAGGCACGACCTGCCCTTCACAAAACCATGCTGACTATCCTTGATCACATTATTCCTATCCAGATGTGCATAAATCCTATCCCTTACAATTCTCTCTAAGACTTTGCCCACAACAGAAGTGAGACTCACCGGCCTATAGTTACTTTAAGAGTCTGATCAGGTGACATAATGATTCTGTCATCAGCCAGTTGGTGCAAGCAGTTTCTTCTAAACCTGCTGCTGTCTACACACACTCCTGTTTAACGCATCAGTCACCTGCTACTTCTTGGAACTTAATACTACTCTGCTCAGACCTTGACTGCGACAGGACATTTCCCAGGGGCAGAGTGGGACCACTTTAAGGATGTTCTTAAGTTATCCCTGAAGAATTTTCTTTGACGGAACTGCCAAAGGAAGAGGCATTGCAGTTCTCGGACTGTAACTCTGTCATTCCAGGTTTTTAACTACATGTTTACAAGTATGATGATAGTATCTGCCTTGACTACCCTTATAGGGAGTGAGTTGCAAACATCCATGATACTCCAAGTGATTAAAAATTACCCCAATTCCTCTCTAATCCTCCCAATGATTATATTAAATCTGTGTTCTTTTGTCATTGCTCTTAAGGAGATAGTCTTCATTCATTCATCTTGCTATAATTCTGTATAGGAGAAAGTGAGGTCTGCAGATGCTGGAGATCAGAGATGGAAATGTGTTGCTGGAAAAGCGCAGCAGGTCAGGCAGCATCTAGGGAACAGGAGAATCGACGTTTCGGGCATTAGCCCTTCTTCAGGAATTCTGTATACTCTAATCAAATAACCCAAGTTTCCTCTGTTCTAAAGAAGACAATAAGCCTTTCCAATTTGTTTTTCTCTCTGTCTCTGTCTCTCTCTCTTTAATATATATAATAGTTTTACTGTATCTCACTGTGGGTCACCTTCTAGGAAATGGATTTTTTTACTTTGCTTTTTTTTTCTCTTTTTGTTTTTCTTTTTTTCTTTTATTTTTTTTCTTATCTCTTTTACCCCAACACTACCGCCTAACTGCGGTAGTGCTTATTTTTTCCCCAGCACCCATGTTGTGTGTGAGACACAAGGTGCACGAATCTTTATTCAAATTTCCACCACCAGGAAGAAAGGAAACACCCGAGTAGCCACTGACAAGCAGTGCCCTTCACATCAAAGGGCAATGTTGCGTGATCAAACAGTGAAGGGGAGGGCAGGGGTTAAATCAAAATAGAGTTGGAGGGGGAAATAATGCACTCCACTCCCTGTGGTACCCACCTCTCCCTGATTTACTTTGCTTTTATTTTTAATCAATTCATTTGGACTTGTTAAGACTCATTGGGTGGGTAAGCCTTTAACTGAGGGAGCTCAGCTACAGGCTCCAGTTAGTTAACCAAACAATCTCGTTGAAAACTGGAGTATTATCTGATCTGATGCTCAAATGACTGACACTTAAATTGCTTGAGTTACAGCCGTTGCCATTGTCTGGAAATGTTTTTCACGATGGTTGCCATTCCTGGCAGAAACATCTGACTGAAGTTGATGGTGCCAAGGACATTTAGAAACTTTATTTTTAGTAACTAGTTCTAAGTAAGCAGGTCTGATGCATGCACAGAGAAGTTCTATTTGAATGCATTTAAAGTTGCTTAGTAAAATTGCTCCAGCAATCGTGAAATAGGAGGTTCCAGTGTCACTTGGACTGAAAAGGCATTTTCAACAGCTTAAGAACGGAAACCAGTGAGTCATAGTAAACAGTAATTTTTCAGATTGGAGGATGCCTGACAGCGATGTCTCTCAATAGACTGTGCTAGTTCCACTGTTTACACTCAATATAAATGACTTTGTTCGAATATAGCTTAACATCTCAAAGTTTACTGATGGTACCAAACTTGGAGGAACAGTGACAGTGGATCTTATCAACTGTAGCATAATGTTGCTAGGTTAGTTAAACAGTCAGACAGATGGAATTTAATACAGAGGTGATGAATTTTGACAGAGGGGATAGGAAGAGGCAATACCTGCTCATTGGCTCAATTTAAGGAAGGTGCAGTGTTAGCAATTGTAATGTTCATAAGATGGTTTTGCTTTGGGATTGAGTCTTTCAGTTAAAATGAAAGGCCTTGTTGACAATGTGATCTGTCTAAAATCAGTACACTGGTGCTGTTTGATTGTTAGTGATTTGAACAGCATTTCAGATTGTTTTACTGAAAAGGTACAACTGTGGCAGCAGCCTGTCTAACAGGGAATAACTTCAGGGTCTCCAAAGTCCTAGAAAAGCATTGAGAATCTCAGTTTGTTAAAGGTTATGTTTTAAAATGTCCATTTATTTCCACAATAAAAGAATGTTGGGGCTCAAGGATATCTGTTTTACATTTCTACCTGGATAGAAAACTCAACTGTTTTGTGCAGTTGGCTAAACACCAACAGTGAAAGTCTGATTTCTGTTCCAGCTGAGGTAGACCTGCCTCCTCGTCCTTCCCCTCAGAGTGGAAGTGAGTGGTAAACTGAAATGTTTTTGGTTGTGCTATTGGAAAAATTGGAATATTGTATTTTATTGTTTAAGTGGCTGACAAAAGTAATGTTTAGTCAATGGAGAAAGTAAAGACCATAGATGCTGGAGATCAGAGTCAAAAGGTGTGGTACTGGAAAAGCACAGCTGGTCAAGCAGCATCCGAGGAGCAGCAGAGTTGATGTTTTGGATATAAGCTCTTCATCAGCAATGTGGGGTGGGTGGGGTGGGGGGCTCAAGATGGCTAAGATAAATGGGAGGGGAAGGTAACTGGAAGGTGATAGGTAGATGAAAGTGGGGGGTGATGGTGATAGGTCGGAGCAGAGGGTGGAGTGGATAGGGAAGGAAGATGGACAGGTAGGACATTTCAAGAGGGCAGTGCCGCATTGGAGGGTTGGATCTGGGATGAGGTGGGGGTAGGGGTGATGAGGAAACTGGTGAAATCGACATTGATCCCATGGGGTTGGAGGATCCCAATGTGGAAGATGAGGCATTCTTTCTCCAGACATCGGGTGGCTTGGATTTGGAAGGGGGAGGAGGCCCGGGACTTGCATATTCTTGACGGACTGGGGAATTTGAAGTGGTTAGCCACAGGGCAGTGGGATTGATTGGTGCGTATGTCCTGGAGATGTTCTCTGAAACTTTCCGCAAGTTGGCGTCCTGTCTTTCCAATGTAAAGGAGACCACATCGAGAGCAACAGACACAGTAGATGAGGTATTTAGATGTGCAGGACAATTTCTGTGGATGTGGAAGGATCCTTTGGGGCCTTGGATGGAGGTCGGGGGGAGGTGTGGGCACATGTTGTACACCTCTTGCGGCAGGGTGTGGTTTGGTGGGGACGTGGACCTAACAAGGGAGTCGTGGAGGGAATGGTCTCTGCGGAATACTGTCAGGGATGGGAAGGGAAATATATCTCTGGTGGTGGGATTTGATTGTAGGTGACAGAAATGGTGGAGGATGATGGCATTGTATACGGAGGTTTGGTGAGGACCAGGGGGGTCTATCCTTGTTGTGGTTGGAGGGGTGCGGTTCAAGGGCGGAGGTGCGGGAAGTGGAGGAGATGCGCTAGACAGCATTGTTGACCATGAGAGGGGAAATTGTAGTCCTTGAAGTAGGAGGCCATCTGGGATATTCTGGAGTGGAATTGCTCCTCCTGGGAGCAGATGCAGAGGAATTGGGAGTAAAGGATGGCGTTTTTACAGGAGACAGGATGAGAGAAGGTGTAGTCTAATTAGTTGTGGGAGTCAGTATCTTTTGATGTCTATGTTGAGTCAGTCACCAGAAATGGAGATGGAGAGGTCCAGGAAGGGGAGGGAGGTGTCTAAGATGGTCCAGGTGAATTTGAGGTCAGTTTGTGAAGTTGATGAACTGTTCAACCTCCTCGTGGGAACATGAGGTGGCACTGATCCGGTCATCAATGTAGCGGAGGAAAAGGTGGGGAATGGTGCCAGTTTAACTCAAGAAAATGGATTGTTTCACTTATCCAATAAAGATGTAGGCATAGCTGGGGGTCCATGCAGGTGCCCATGGCTACCCCTTTGGTCTGAAGAAAGTGGGAGGATTTGAAGAAGTTGTTAAGGGTGAGAACCAGTTCAGCCAATCAGATGAGTGCGTCAGTGGAAGGGTACTGGTTGGGATGTCTGGAGAGACGAAATGTAGGGCTTGGAGGCCTTTGTCATGGCGGATGGATGTCCATGGTGAAGATGAGGCATTGGGGGCCAGGGAAATGAAAGTCATGGAGGGGGTGGAGGCCATTGGTGGAGTTCTGAACATACGTGAAGATTTCCCGGACTGAGGGGGCAGGACCGTGTCGGCGTATGAGGAGACATGTTCGGTGTGGCAGGAGCAGGCGGAGATGATGGGTCAACGGAGGCAGTCAGGTTTGGGTAAGTGGGGTTTGCGGAAGATGAGGTTAGAGGTTGTGGGTGGGAGATCCCCTGAGATGATGAGGTTATGAATGGTCTGGGAGATAATGGTTTGGTGATAGGAGGTGAGGCCATGATTGAGGGGGCAATAGAAGGAGGTGTCAATGAGTTGGCACCTAGCTTCAGTGGCACACAGGTCGGTGTGCCAAACTACCACTGCCCCCCCCCTCCCCCAACCTCCTTTGTCTGCTGGTTTGATGGTGAGGCTGTACTTGGAATGGAGGGCTGTCCGTTGCAAGCGTGAAAGGTTAAAGTAGGTGAGGGGGATGGACAGGTTGAGGCAGTCAATGTCACAATGGCAATTGGAGATGAAAAGATTGAGGGCAGATTACAGACCAGCTCGGGGTGTCCAAGTGGATGGGGGTGGTAGAAGGGGTCCTCGGAGAGTGGGTCAGAGTCATGATAGAGAAAGTAAGCACAGAGGCAGCGGAAGAAAAATTTGATGTCACGACACGTGTGGAATTTGTTGATGTGAGAGCGTAGTGGGATGAAGGTGAGACCTTTACTGTGGACTGATCATTCATCCTCAATGAAGTGTAGGTCTGGGGGGAATGGTGGAAACACGGCAAAGCTGGGGGCTTGGACCTGGTGTTGAACTGGGGTTGGGAGTAAGGGTGAAGACTGTTTCTAGTGGGTGTGATCACTGCTCCTGCTCCTCGGGTGTTGCCTGACCGGCTGTGCTTTTCCAACACCACACTTTTTGACTAATGTTTAGTCAATACTGAGTTTAGTCTTCTGTTGCTGTAAACTTAAAATTGGTGATATAGTGGACAGTGAAGAAGGTTACTTAAGATGGCAAAGAAATCTTGGTCAATTGGGTCAATGAGTAGCAGATGGTGTTTAATTTGGATAAATGTGAGGTGTTGCATTTTAGTAAAACAGTCCAGGGCAGGACTTCTACAGTTAATGGTTTGGTCCTGGGTAGTGTTGTACAACAGAGAGACCTATAGGTTCTGAATATGTAATCAAAGTTTGTGCGAAGATTTGTAGCTCGGGTGCTCGTTGTTGTGGTTCTGTTCGCCGAGCTGGAAGTTTTTGTTGCAAACGTTTCGTCCCCTGGCTAGGCGACATCATCAGTGCTTGGGAGCCTCCTGCGAAGCGCTTCTTTGATGTTTCCTCCGGTGTTTATAATGGTCTGTCCCTGCCGCTTCCGGTTGTCAGTTTCAGCTGTCCGCTGTAGTGGTTGGTATATTGGGTCCAGGTCGATGTGTTTGTTGATGGAGTTTGTGCCACACACACAGACAACAAGCAACATGAATTCGACTGGGACAACACTACTATCATAGGGCAAGCCAGACAGAGAACAGCCAGGGAATTCCTAGAGGCATGGCATTCATCCACAAACTCCATCAACAAATTCGTCGACCTGGACCCAATATACCAACCACTGCAGCGGACAGCTGAACTGACAACCGGAAGCGGGAGGGACAGACCACTATAAATGCCGGAGGAAACATCAAAGAAGCGCTTCGCAGGAGGCTCCCAAGCACTGATGATGTCGCCTAGCCAGGGGACGAAACGTTTGCAACAAAAACTTCCAGCTCGGCGAACAGAATCTGATATGTAATTCTTCAAAAATTGCATCACAGATAGACAGAGTGCTTAAGAAGGTGTTTAGCACACTTGCCTTCATTGCTCGGACCTTTGAGTATAGGAGTTGGGATGTCATGTTGAGGTTGTACAGGACTTTGGTGAGGCCTCTTCTGGAGTATTGTGTCCAACCCTGTTATAGGAAGGATATTGTTAAGCTGGAGAGGGTTCAGAAATGATTTACCAGTACCTTGCTGGGAATGGAGCTTTTGAGTTACAAGGAGAGGCTGGATAGGCCGAGACTTCACAGGAGCATAGGAGGTTGAGGGACGTCCTTAAAGTTTATAAAATCCTGAGGGGCATAGATAAGGTATTTTCCTGAAGGTGGGACAGTTCAAAACTAAGGGGCATATTTTTGAGGTGAGAGGAAAAATATTTTAAAAAGACACAAGGGGCAACTCTTTTTACGTGGTGATTCCTGCATGGAATGAACTGCCAGAGAAAATGGTGATTACAAGTACAATTACAACACTTAAAAGGCACTTAGATAAGCACACGGATGGGAAAGGTTTGAAGGGATATGGGCCAAACACAGGCAGGTGGACTAGTTCAGTTTGGAAACATAGTTGGCTTTGAACAAGTTGGGCCAAAGGATCAATTTCCTTGCTGTATGACTTTATGACTTATAAAAGTTTTAAAACATGAAATCTTTTTGGCATCTTTCAACTATTAACTGGGGCTTATTAGTTATTCATCTCTATGGAGTCAGAATTGATGGGACAAAGTGATTCATGTGCAAAGAACTTAGACGGTAGTGGGAGAGATTGAGAGAATGTTTAGTAAAGCATATGGGATCTTGGACTTCATTATGAGATGCGTTGAGCACAAAATCAAGAAGTTATGAAGATCTGGTTAATGCAAACAATAGTGAAAGGTGAAACAAACTAGTAATTGAGGTTTTAAAGCCAAATTATATAAATAGCAATATACATTATTTAGTGCAGAGGTTTGAGGTTTCTGTGATCACTTTTATCAATAATATATAATTCCATTAAAAGATAATATCACAAGCTAAAAAGTTTAAATTGGAAGTGATTGGAAATATGTTAGCTGAGCAAATCATTGATCGAATTCAACATGGAATAATCTGAATGGTGCCTTATTCAGTTGGTTTTATAGCTCAGCTAATGCCACAAAAGCTATTGCCTCAAATGGTGTCAGTGTTTCTTAGTGCTAGGGTATCAGAGGATGGTTGTAAAACACCTGAGTTTTCTTCACATCTGTAACTGATGGCTCAACACTTATTTCTATTTTTCTATTCAGTGTGGGTAACACTAACAAGGATACCTTTGTTGTCCATCCATTGCCTTGCTGGACCATTTCAGTGGGTAGTTCAGAGTCAACTACATTGCTGTTGGTCTGGTGTTACTTGAGATGGTACAAAGGGATATGGTTAGAGTAGATGTAGATCCAGCAAATGGTGCATAATGTGGGAAGTCTGAAATTGTCCACTTTGGTAAAATTGAATGATCTAAAATATGAGAGATTGCAGAGCTCTGAGATACAAAGGGATCTGAGTGTCCCAGTGCATAAATCACAAAAGGTAAAGCAGATACCGCAAGTAATTAGGAAAGCTAATAGAACACTATCACTTATCGTAATGGGAATTGAATACAAAAAACCAAAAAGACCATGATACCAAAAGGCATAAGAGCAGAACTAGGCCATTAGTCTGCACCACCATTCAACGAGATCATAGCTGATCTGATCATCCTTAACTCCAGTTTCCTGCCTTTCCCTCAGAATCCTTAATTCCCTCACTGATTTAAAATCCGTTTCAGCCTTGAATGACTCATGCCTTGACAGTCCTTTGTGGGAAAGAATTCCACAAATTCACCACCCTCTGAGGGATGAACTTCCTGCTCATCTCTGTCTTAAACATGCGATCCTTTATTCAGAGATAATAACGTCTGGTCTAGGGACATAATGTTTCGTTTTAATAAAGCATCAGTGATGGAGTATTGGTCTCATTATTTAAGGAAGGATGTAAACACATTTGAAGCAGTTCAGAGAAGTTTTAGTAGTCTCTTACCTGTAATGTGTGGGTTTTCCTGTGAGAAAAGTTCAGATAAGCTAGATTTGTGTCCATTGGAGTTTAGAAGAGTAGAGGTGACTTGATTGAATCAAATAAAATCCCGAGGGGTCCTGATGGGGTGAGGGAAATGAGGAGAGGATGTTTCCTATTATGATGGATCTTTAAAACCTAGAGGTCACCCATTTAAAACAGATGAGGGAATTGAATCCCGCGAATTTGGAATTTTAGAATCCCTACAGTCTAGAAGTAGGCCATTTGGCTGATTGAGTCCACACCGACTCTCCGAAGAGCATCCCACCCAGACCCACCCTGCAATGCTACATTTCCCATGGATAATCTACCTAGCCTGCACATCCGTAAACATTATGGGCAATTTATCATAGCCAATCCAACTAATCTACACACCTTTGGACATTGGGAGGAAACCAGAGCACCCAGAAGAAACCCACGCAGACACTGGGAGAATGTGCAACCTTCGCACAGTCAGCCAAGGTTGGAATTGAACCCGGGTCCCTGGTGCTATGAGGCAGCATTGCTAATCATTCAGCCAGTGTGCTGCCCCTTTTCCTGAAAAGGTAATGGAAGCAGGGTCATGAAATATTTTTAAGGCAGTGATTCTTGACAAGCATGAGCGTGAAAGGTTATCGGGGGTAGCAGGAATGTGGATCAGCCATGATCTTGTGGAATGTTGAGCAGGCTCAAAAGCTTACTCCTAGTACAGATGTACTTAAATACCAGCAGATTTCCTTCCTTAAAGGACATTAGTGAACTACAACACAATTGACAGTAATTGTTGGTGGTTTCATGGTGGCCATCACTGAAATTAGCTTTCAATTCCATACTTATGAATTGAATTTAAACTCCAGCAGTTGTCAGGGAGGGTTTATGAATCCACGTCATTGCAGGGCTCTGGATGATTAGTATATTACCTCTCTGCCACTCTACCTCTCTTTAAATGATGCTCTTTATCAAGGCCAGTTATTTGTCTTGTTTTCAATACCAATCACATTCTCAAATTCATTTTTAACTCAGTTAAATCTTACTCTAACTTTGTAGAATATGTTCACCGAATGCTTGAACTCTATGAAGAGCCTGAAGCTGGAGATAAGAATGAAATCTGGTGCTTCTAAACAGAGCGCACACTTGAAGAGGAGCAAAATCTTTTGACTTTAAAAGCTATAATATACCAGAGACAAGGCATTGACTCATTGCACTGCCATCTGAGCTAGTGATGCACCAACACTGAAGAGAGAATGAGGAATTGCTGAATAATTGAGTCCAGAGAACATACATATGGCAGAAGTAGACAGCAGAGATTGAGTGAATCCTTAGAAGAGTATAAAGGCAGTAGGAGCATACTTAAGAGGGAAATCAGGAGGCCAAAAAGGGGACATGAGATAGCTTTGGCAGTTAAGGAGAATCCAAAGATATTTTATAAATACATTAATGACAAAAGGGTAACTAGGGAGAGAATAGGGGCACTCAAAGATCAGCCAGGAAGCCTATGTGTGGAACTGCAGGAGTTGGGGGAGATACTAAACGAGTATTTTGCATCAGTGTTTACTGTAGAGAAGGACATGGAAGATATAGAATGTAGGGAAATAGATGGTGACATCTTGCAAAATGTCCAGATTACAGAGGTGGTGTTGGTGGACGTCTTAAAATGCATAATGGTTGATAATTCCTCAGGATCTGATCAGGTGTACCCTGGAACTCTGTGGGAAGCTAGGGAAGTGATTGCTGGGCCTCTAGCTGAGATATTTGTATCATCCATAGTCACAGATGAGATGCCAGAAGACTGGTGGTTGGCAAACATGGTGTCACTGTTTAAGAATGGAGGTAAGGACAAGCCAGGGAACTGTAGACCAGTGAGCCTGACATCGGTGGTGGGCAAGTTATTGTAGGGAACCCTGAGAGCCAGGGTTTTGGAATGCATTTGTAAAGGCAAGGACTGATCAGGGATGGCTTTGTGCATGGGTAATCATGGCTTTGTGCATGGGAAATCATGTCTCATTAACTCGATTGAGTTTTTTTAAGAAGTAACAAAGAGTTTGATGAGGGCAGAGCAGTGGACGTGATCTTTATGGACTTCAGTAAGGTATTCAACAAGCTTTTACATGTGAGACTATTTAGCAAGGTTAGATCACATGAAAAACAGGGAGAGCTAGTCATTTGAATACAGAACTGGCTCAAAGATAGAAGGCAGAGAGTAGTAGTGAAGGGCTGCTTTTCAGACTGGAGGCCTGTGACCAGTGGAGTGCCACAAGGATCGGTGCTGGGTCCATAACTTTTTATGGATTTGGATGTGAGCAGTTAGTATGTTTGCAGATTACACCAAAATTGGAGGTGTAGTGGACAGCGAAGGTTACCTCAGATTACAATGGGATCTTGATCAGATGGGCCAATGGGCTGAGGAGTGGCAGACGGAGTTTAATTTAGATAAATGTGAGGTGCTGCATTTTGGAAAGGCAAATCTGGGCAGGAAAGATCCTGGGAAGGGTTGCTGAACAAAGAGACTTTGGAGTGCAGGTTCAAAGTTCCTTGAAAGTGGAGTCGCAGGTAGTTAGAATAGTGAGAAGAGTGTATGAAATGCTTTCCTTTATTGATGAAAGTATTGAGTATGGGAGTTGGGAGGTCATGTTGCGGCTGTATAGGACATTGGTTAGGCTACTTTTGGAATATTTCGTGCAGTTCTGCTCTCCCTCCTATTGGAAGGATGTTGTGAAACTTGAAAGGGTTCAGAAAAGATTTACAAGGATGATGCCAGGATGAAGGATTTGAGTTATAGGGAGAGCCTAAATAGGCTATGGATGTTTTTCCTGGAGCATTGGAGTCTGAGGGGTGACCTTATGGATTTATAAAGTCAAGGGGGGGGCATAGATTTATAAAGTTTATAAAATCATGGAGGGCATAGATAGGATTAATAGACAAGGCCTTTTCCTTGGGGTGCGGGCGTCCAGAACTAGAACGCAAAACTAGGGTTTAGAATGAGAGGCGAAAGTGAGGACTGCAGATGCTGGAGATCAGAGCTGAAAATGTGTTGCTGGAAAAATGCAGCAGGTCAGGCAGCATCCAAGGAACAGGAGAATCGACGTTTCGGGCATAAGCCCTTCTTCAGGAATTTTCAGTTTAGAATGAGAGGGGAGAGATTTAAAAGAGACCTCAGAGGCAACTTTTTCATGCAAAGGTTGGTGCATGTATGGAATGAGCTGCCAAAGGAGGTAGTGGAGGCTGGTACAATTACAACATTTAAAAGGCATCTGGATGGGTCTATGAATAGGAAGGGTTTAGAGGGATATGGACCATGTGCTGGCAAATGGGACTAGATTAATTTAGATTATCTGCGCTGAAAATGTGTTGCTGGAAAAGTGCAGCAGGTCAGGCAGCATCCAGGGAACAGGAGAATCGACGTTTCGGGCTTAAGCCCTTCTTCAGGATAATTTAGATTATCTGGTCAGCATGGATGAGTTGGACCAAAGAATCAGTTTCCATGCTGTTTTCACCTATGATTTTAGATATAATCAGGGAAGAGTGTAAGTATCAGTCAGCTCAGGAAGGTGAGATGGTGAATGCTGTATTTCTCCAAGAAATACCAATTACCTATAACTGTGAGACTAAGAAAGACTGTGAGCAGGGCAGCAAAAATCTCAGGCACACCATATGGATGTTCAGAGAAATCAACTGAATTTTCCCCATGTGCGAGCTATTATACAAGGCTGATAAAATTCTGAGTTGAAAAGTGTGGTGATGGAAAAGCACAGCTGGTCAGGCAGCAACCAAGGAACAGGAGAGTTGACATTTCGGGCATAAGCTCTTCATCAGGAATTCAGCCAATTGCCACTTTCAAACAAAGTGTGAAAGGTTGTTTGATAAAGATGGACTATGTATAATCCCTACAGTGTGGAAAAAGGCCATTCAGCCCATTGATTCACATCAACTTTCCAAAGAGCATTCTATCCAGACCCAGACCCCTATCCTATACCTGTAATCTTGCAATTCCGATTGCAAATCCACCCCTGGACATTATGGGACAATTTAGCCAATCCACCTAACCTGGACTGTGGGAGGAAACTGGAGCACCTGGAGGAAACCCATGTGCAAACTCCACACCAACTGTAGCTCGAGGCTGGAATCGAACCCGGGTCCTTGGTGCAGTCAGGCAGCAGTGCTGACCACTGTGCTCCCCACAGCATTATCTCTGTATGACATGCTCATATAAACAGACTCCAAATCAATTCAGTTTAGCCTGGTTCTTTCAGACAGTGTGTGAATTTGCATAGGTTTGCAATGTGTCTTCATGTTAATTCAATGTGAAGGCTCTGCCCTGGTGCACGCATTACATCATATGCCTACAGCCCGTCAAGTGGCATAGATTTATGCTTAAGTCAAGTTCATGGAGAATTCTTGAGAATGTACTGAAGTAGAAGTGGCTCACCTCAATTGTGAATGGAAAAATTGTTCACTTGACATTACATGTAAGTGGTAATCAAAACTGTTTATATAACATGTCAAATTGCCAGTTCCTTTATGTATTATAAGGGATCAGAAATTCAAGATGTTAAACCAATGCCTTTCCTCTCTATTTACATCAAATAGTGTACACTAGCAGGATAAAATAAATTCTTAAGGCAAAGCTACTTGTTACAGGCAAGCTTGCTTGTACATTCAGATTTCAACATCCAATATCTGCAGATAAATGGTCTATTTATTTTGAGTAGCCTTTTTAGGTCTAATGTAGTTGATTTAGCAATGTTTGATTTTCAGTGGATTTTTTTTTCCTTTTGGAATGGTGGAGCTGCAAGCTACATTGGACCACAGCATTGTTTCAAAATTTCAAGATTGTTAATGATTTGTGCTGCTTGAGGGTGAATGAAGGCAAAACTGGCCAGAAAGGGGGTGTGTGTTCATTGGTGAAAGATCTATGACCTGGAAATTCATAGTTAAAAATCACACAACTCCAGGTTAGAATCCAACAGGTTTATTTGGAAGCACTAGCTTTCGGAACGCTGCTCCTTCATCAGGTGGTTGTGGAGTATAAGATCATTAGACAGAGAATTTATAGCAAAAATTTACAGTGTGATGTAACTGAAATTATATATTGAAAAAGACCTGGATTGTTTAAGTCTCTCATCTTTTAGAATGTTGGTTTCAGTTCTTTCATATGTAAACCGCAAAACCTTTTTAAGAGCTACATTCTCAAGTGAACTTTAACAATTGGTGTCATGTTGGCCCAGATAATGTATTTAAGGTGTCAGATCATCGTTCACAACAAACTGCCCGGCTTTCAGGACAACACCATGCAACCTGGTCATGGTAGGTGCTGCAAGACGTGTCAGAGTGTGGACATGGATACCACTATTATATGTGGGGTCACTCCCCACCATGTACGTGGCAGGTACTCATGCGACTCAGCCAACGTTGTCTATCTCATACGCTGCAGGCAAGGATGCCCTGAGGCATGGTACATTGGCGAGACCAAACAGAGGCTATGGCAATGGATAAATAGACACCACACAACAGTCACCAGACAGGAGTGTTCCCTCCCAGTCGGAGAACACTTCAGTGGTCCAGGACATTTGACCTCGGACCTTCGGGTGACCATCCTCCAAGACGGACTTCGGGACAGGTAACAACGAAAAGTGCTGAGCAGAGGCTGATAGCCAAATTCGGTTCTCATGGGGATGGCCTCAATCAGGACCTTGGGTTCATGTCATACTACAGGTGACCCCATTGCACTACACATGCACAGACACACACACACACACTCCTACAGACCAGTACACTCACGCAGACCCCCTCTCATATGTACACTCATACACTCTCACAGACTTCTACCCCTTTACACTCACACTCACACACATTAACACACTCTCTCACAGACACTCATAATCCCACCCACACACCCCCACATACACACATACGCATATACATTTGTGGGATGAAATTGAACTAGCAGAATTGCATTTTATTTTGCTCAAAAACTGGATGAATCCATATAAGATTCTGTAAATCTGTTTTTTAGATTAGAATCAGTCTGACCATTGTGGCACAGACAGCCTCACACAGGGCACCTCACACCTTAAATACATTATCTTGGCCGACATGACATAAATTGTTAAAGTTCACTTGAGAATGTAACTTTTAAAAAAGGTTTTGCGATTTACATATGAAAGAACTGAAACCAACATGGTCATTCTAACAGATGAGAGACTTAACAAACAATCCAGGTCTTTTTCAATATATAATTTCAGTTACAT
This sequence comes from Chiloscyllium plagiosum, assembly GCF_004010195.1. Taxonomy (NCBI): domain Eukaryota; kingdom Metazoa; phylum Chordata; class Chondrichthyes; order Orectolobiformes; family Hemiscylliidae; genus Chiloscyllium; species Chiloscyllium plagiosum. The sequence goes on from NC_057749.1 coordinate 1,996,568, forward strand.
CACACTTTTGCTCTAAATTCTCTGTCTTATGACCTTATATTCCACAATCACCTGGTGAAGGAGCAGTGCTCCAAAAGCTAGTGCTTCCAAATAAACCTGTTGGACTATGATTTGGAGATGCCGGTGTTGGACTGGGGTGTACAAAGTTAAAAATCACACAACACCATAGTGCAACATGTTTAATTGGAAGCACGATAGCTTTCAGAGTGCTGCTCCTTCATCAGGTGATTGTGGAATATAAGGTTGTAAGACAGAGAATTTATTGCAAACATTTACAGTGTGATGTAACTGAAATTATATATTGAAAAATACCTTGATTGTCTGTTGAGTCTTTCATCTGTTCGAATACCATGATAGTTTCAATGTATAACTTCAGTCACATCACACTGTAAATTTTTGCTTTCAATTATGTGCCTTAGATTTGTGCCCTCCGCAATCACCTGATGAAGGAGCATCGCTCCGAAAGCTAGTGAGCTTCCAATTAAACCTTTTGGACTATAATCTGGTGTTGTGTGATTTTTATCTGAGTTAGAGAATGCTGTGTATCTGAACTTGCCTCTCTGTCCAGGCGCCCACTGCTCTGGCTTACCATCTCTTCGCATTTCACTCCAAAACAGAAGATATCATAGTACAATTCTCAACTATTGCTGTCATTAGATTATATCGAGGTTTATAAAATCACGAGAAGTATAGGGAGGGGTAATGGTGGGTGTCTTTTTTCAGGATGGGGCTTTCAAGACCACGTTTTTAAAGTTAGAGGAATGGCATTTAAAAATGACATGAGGGGACGGGCAAGTATTTGGGTGGTTCACATTTAGAATGAATTTCTTGAGGAAGTGGAGGATATGGGTACAATTACAAAGTTTAAAAGACATTTGGATAAGTCCAGGAATAGGAAAGGTTTGGAAGAACATGGGCCAGATGGGACTACTGTAGTTTAGGATTATGTTCAGCATGGACCGAAGGGTCTGTTTCCTTACTCTATAACTCAGGGCTAGCACAGATATGATGGACTGTGTGGCCTGTGTGATTGGGGTTATAATTTATGGCAATAATTATATCAACAACATTAGTTTCTCTCTGGCTGGTTTTACAAGTTAATCTCAGTTGAAAAAAATTCTGTCCAACCTCTTGAGTCCAAAGAATGTTCAATCAAAGATGAACAATTCTGCGCTGGCCTGCTCTTGGATGTTAGCCAGTCACAAAAGCCTCGCTATTTTGAAAGGCAAAGCTAGGATCAGAATGAAAAATGCAAATTAATATTACATTTTCACAAGTTCCTCAGCAGTATCTGGGAAGCAGGGTCGGCTGTAAAAATTCTTTGCTGCTTTGATTTCACAAAAAGATTCTCCCAAGAGTTTCCAGTAAAGATGTCCCACCCACAGGAAGTGCGTTGTTGTTGACTCATTCTGGCTTGGAATGTTTGTTGAACACAATACAAAAGCGTGCAGAGGAACTTTTTCACAGTCTATTCTAGGCTGTAGTCACAGGTTGGAGGAAAACACAGGTACTGTAAAGGAAAATGTGACTGTCAATTAATAGAGCAACGTTTGAGGGGACATAAGAGTTCCGTGCAGTAGGGCAATGAAGGTTTTTTGTCAGTCTGATGTTATCTCTGTGGTTTGGATGCTGTTAAGGCATTTTGTAAGAGCAGTTGTTATTATTTAAATCTAAATAATATGCATGGTTACTGAGAAAGGCAGAGAATGGCACTAAATCATAATGCTCATTTTAAGAGTTTGTGCAGCCATATTGAGCAAAATGGTCTTTTCCCGCACTGTACCAATTCAACGATTCGGTTTTCTATGCATTTCTATCAGTCATGCTGTCAAGTATTTCTTTGATTAATCCCCGTGATTTTTTTTGCACTTATGATAAGTTGTGAGGTTGGTGTGCCCAGAGCTTGTAGTTGTGGGTTTAGGATTTGAGGATGGATCTGTGCAGAATGAGAGGATTCCAACTGAACACATTGTGGCTGGGACAAGCTAAGACTAGTCTACCAATACATACACGCGCACGCACACCTCAATGCTTTCAATTTCTGCATAACAATTTGTCCTTGTCCCTTAGCAGTTTATTCCAAAAGGAGTTATTGCTGATTCTTTCAATCCATGAAAAGTTATTAAATTTCTAAAATTTACACTATCACATGATGGAAATGGTAGCCCACATACACAGACATCTTGACATCAGAAATTGGCTGCACAATGGTCACCTTGTGGGGAGGTGGGAAAGAGGTTTCTGAAAATCCAGCTTCCAGAGTTACAGGAGTTCACACCTAGCTTGAGGACGGTCTCATGGTGCGACCACATGTGGGTGGTCCAGCTTAGGCATACTGTGTGTAATCACCAATGGATGACCTAATGTATGCGCTAAGGTCAAGGAGATGTATAAAGAAATGCCACTTTTAAAGACATGGAGGTGCCGGTGTTGGACAGGGATGGACAAAGTTTAAAAATAACACTAGGTTATAGTCCAACAGATTTGTTTGAAAGTACAAGCTTTTGGAGCATTGACCCTTTGTCAGTTAGCTGTTGGACTATAACCTGGTGTCGTGTAATTTTTAACTTTCAGTGACATTAGAGCTGCAGTTGGCAATGTTATCTTATCAGTCACAGGATAGCATGCAGAAATATTCATTGGCTGAATGACCACTCAGTAGAGTGCCTGGTGTCAAAGTCATAGAGTCCTACAGCACAGAGACAGGCCCTTTGACCCAAACTGGTCTGTGCTTAATAAAATATCCATCCATGTTAACCCCATTTCCCTGCATGTGGCCCATATCCTTCTAAACCTTTCCTATCCAAAACTTTGTTAATGTACCCACCTCAACCACTTCCACTGGCAGCTTATCCCATTTCTGCCCCACCCTCTGTGTAAAAAGAGTTGCCTCTCAACTTCCCTTTTATTCTTTCTCCTTTAATCTTAAGCTGATGTCCTCTAGTCCTCGATACCCCATCCTTGGGTAAAAGGCTTACTTCAATCACCCTATCCATGCTTCTCATGATCTTATACACTTCTATAAGGTCACGACCCTCACTCTCTGAAGCTCTAAAGACAAAAGTCCTAGTTTGTCCAACCTCTCCCCATAACTCAGACCCTTGAGTCCTGGCAACATCCTTGTAACTTTCTTCTGCACTCTTTCCAGTTTAATAACATCCTTCCTATAACAATGTGACCAAAACTGTACACAATACTCCAAGTGCGGCCTCACCAATGTCCTATACAACTGCAACATAACTTCCCAACTTCTATACTCAATGCCCTGACTGATGAAGGTCAGTGTGCCAAAACTGAAAATGTGTGGCTGGAAAAGTGCAGCAGGTCAGGCAGCATCCAAGGAACAGGAGAATTGACGTTTTGGGCATAAGCCCTTCTTCAGCCCTGAAGAAGGGCTTATGCCCGAAACGTCGATTCTCCTGTTCCTTGGATGCTGCCTGACCTGCTGCGCTTTTCAAGCAACACATTTTCAGCTCTGATCTCCAGCATCTGCAGTCCTCACTTTCTCCTCAGTGCGCCAAAAGCCTTCTTCACTGCCCTGTCTACCTGGGACTACACTTTCAGAGAACTGTGCACCTGAACTCCAAGGTCCATCTGTTCCACTACACTCCTTAAGGCCTTACCGTTCACCAAGAAACCCCTACCTTGATTTGACTTTCCAAAATGCAAGACCTCACACTTATCTATATTAAACTCCATTTGCCATTTCTTGGCCCACTTCAAGGTCCCGCTGCAATTTCCGATAACCTTCCTCTCTCTCCATGATACCACCTATTTTAGTATCACCTGTAAACTTACTAGTCATGCCTTGTACATTCTCATCCAAATTATTGATATAGATAACAAACAGCAATGGGCCCAGCACCGACTCCTCAGGCATGCCATGAGTCATAGGCCTCCAGTCTGACAAGCATCCTTCTACTATTGCCTTCTGCTACCTGCCATCAAGCCAATTATGTATCCAATTTGCCAGTTCGCCCTAGATTCCATGCAATCTAACCTTCCAGAGCAGCCTACCATGTGGAATCTTATCAAAGGCCTTACTGAAATCCATATAGACCACTCATATAGACCATATAGTTCACTCAGAGATGCTGAGTTGTTGTGGAACATGTGGCAATAGTCTGGAGTTATGGAGAGTAACAGTGGAGGCTCCAATGTTCTTTTAATCCCTTGCAGACCAGGCATCTCAACCCCTCTTACTGCTTGCCCTTTGTGATGTTGGAAGGATTGACCAGTCGATATTCAGCCTGACCTGCTGCGCTTTTCCAGCAACACATTTCCAGTCGATACTCAACCTGTTAAACTCCATTATGAACAGACTGCTGGACATGCACATGGATAGCAGTGAGTTAGGATTGACCAGTCGATATTCAGCCTGACCTGCTGCGCTTTTCCAGCAACACATTTCCAGTCGATACTCAACCTGTTAAACTCCATTATGAACAGACCTTCCTTGGCTGACAAGTCCTGGAATGAAACGTGAACCTGGAGCTCTGGCTGAGAGGAAGGAACACTACTATGGGGAGATGATGATGTAATAGTAATCCAGAGAGCCAGGGTAATGCTCTGCAGACACAAGTCAACATGTCTGGTCGGCCTACTATAAATTCTGGTCGCCCTACTATAAGAAAGATACAGAGGCTTTGGAGAGGGTGCAAAGAAGGTTTACCAGGATGCTGCCTGGACTGGAGGGCCTGCCGTATGAAGAAAGGTTGAATAAGCTCGGACGTTTCTCTCTGGAGAGAAGGAAGAAGAGAGGAGACCTGATCGAGGTATACAAAATAATGAGAGGAATAGACAGAGTCAATAGCCAGAGACTTTTCCCCAAGGCAGGATTGACTGGTACGAGGTGTCATAGTTTGAAGGTATTAGGAGGAAGGTATAAAGGAGACGTCAGAGGTAGGTTCTTTACGCAGAGAGTTGTGAATGCATGGAATGGGTTACCAGCGGTGGTGGTGGAAGCAAAGTCATTGGGGACATTTAAGCGACTGCTGGACATGCACATGGATAGCAGTGAGTTGAGGGGTGTGTAGGTTCAGTTACTATATTTTACATTAGGATTAAATCTTGGCACAACATCGTGGGCCTAAGGGCCTGTTCTGTGCTGTACTTTTCTATGTTCTATGTCAATGTTAGAATTTGAATTTCATTTTTCAAAACTCTGAAATTAAAAATCTAATGACTATGAAACTGTTAAGATTCAATTACTTACAGTGTGGAAACAGGCCCTTCGGCCCAACAAGTCCACACTGACCCTCCGAAGAGCAACCCACCCAGACCCATTCCCCTACACCTAAAACTACGGGCAATTTAGCATGGCCAATTCACCTAACCTGCACATCTTTAGACTGTGGGAGGAAACCCACACAGACACGGGGAAAATGTGCAAACTCCATGCAGACAGTTGTCCGAGGTGGGATTTGAACCTAGGTTTCTGGCACTATGAGGCAGCAGTGCTAACCACTGTGCCACCATAGCTCTTTCTAGGTCCTTTACCCATACTCGCACCCCAAGCCCTGTCATGACATGGGCTGCTTTTAACACAGCCAACCCATTTTCACCTACCAATGGTCTCTATTATCAGCTTTTCTCTTTCCTTGACTAACTACTGGCCATCCCTTTGTCCAGCTAACTGTTTCTCTTCCTCAGGGCACCATCTCTGACTACCTTCTCACTCCTTAACCACTTCCACCAACACCCCATCTTTTCACCTCTTCCTAGCTACTGCTACTTCTGATGAAGGGTCACTGGACCCGAAATGTTGATTCTGCTTTCTTTCCATGGATTCTGCCAGACGTACTGAGTTTCTGCAGCAATTTCTGTTCTTGTTTCTGGTTTCCAGCATCCTGACTTTTTTGAGTTTCTACAGCAATTTCTGTTTTCATTTGATGAAACTGCTCTTGATTACCATAAAAAGCCTTCTGGCAATCTGCCAGCTTTATCTGGTCTACACACAACTCCAGTCCCACAGCAATGTGATTGACTGTCTCCTCTCTTCTGAAATGGCCCTAGCAAGCACACAGTTCAAGGGTAATTAGGAGTGGGCAACAAATTCTGGCCTTTTTGGTGATGCCCATATCTCATTGAAGAACTAAGAAGAAATATATAACTGAGATTTGGGAGAAGATTTATAGCTCAGGTTATGGATCAGGTTGTAAGTTTGCTTGCTGAGCTGGTGGGTTTTTTCAGACATATCGTCACCATGCTAGGTAACATCATCCATCCATCCGGAAATGTTGATGTTCTGTCCCACCTGCTATTTACCTGTCTTGGTTTGTTGCGATATCATTTCCAGTTCTGTTTCTGAGAGGTTGGTAAATGGGGTCGAAATCAATGTGTTTATTGATGGAGTTCCAGTTTGAATGCCAGGCCTCTAGGGATTCCCGTGTGTGTCTTTGTTTAGCCTGGTCTAGAATTAATGTATTGTCCCAGTCAAACTGGTGTTCCTCTTCGTCTGTGTATGTGGATACTAGAGGTGGTTGGTCACGTCTACATCATCATCTACATGACCAACTGTCACTGGTATCCACATACACAGCCCAAGAGGAACACCAGTTTGACTGGGACAATACATCCATCCTGAGACAAGCTAAACAAAGACATGCACAGCAATTCCTAGAGGCCTGGCATTCAAACCAGAACTCCATCAAGCAACACATCGATTTGAACCTTATTTACCAACCCCTCAGAAACAGAATCAGAAATTATATCACCCACCACATTAAGCCAAGAGAGATAAATAGCAAGTGGGACAGAACACAACACTTCACCAGAGGTTCACTGATGATGTTACCTAGCATGGTGACGAAACATCTGAGAACAAACCTTCAGCTCAGCGAGCAAACTTACAACCCAAGTATGTAACTGTCAGACTAGTCAAGCAACAGACTAACTCACAGAATCATACCTTACAGACAATGAACCAGACATCACCACCATCATTCCAGGAAATACAAGATAGATCCAGCAGAGATGGTGGCACAGTGGTGTACAATCAGGAGGGAGTTACCCTGACAGTCCTCAGCAGTGAATTTGAACCCCATGAAGTCTCAACATCTCAGTGTCATGATCCTGCTGATAATCATTCATCTCCTCTTACTTCCACACACCCCCACTCCCTCTAACCCCTCCACCCACTTCGCTCACTCCTTCTTGTTGAACGACACTTGGAGAGTCTTGGGAATTTTCTGTGTTTCTTTTCAAATCTTTAACTTGTGTGATGCTCTGGGGATAGTAGGGATTGGTTTCCAGCACTTGGAGGATGCATTGAGCACAAGAGCACAGAATGTACTCTGTGTGGGGGATTTCAATGTCCATCACCAAGAGTGGCTCGGCAGCAGCACTACTAGCTAAGCTAGTCTGCAGTATGGGGTGAGGGGACCAACAAGACAGAAAAACATATCTGACCTCTTCACCAGTCTGCCTGCTACAGATACATCTACCCATGACAGCAACAGTATGATGACCACCGCACAGTCCTTGTGGAAACAATATCCTGTCTTCACACTGAGAATACCCTTCATTGTGTTGGCTGGCACTATCACCGGGATAAATGGGACAGACTTCAAGTAGATCTAGCAACTCAAGGTCGGGCATCCATGCATCCATGTGGGCCATCAACAACAGCAGAATTGTACGCCAGCACAAGTTGCAACCTCATGACCCGGCATATCCTCCACTCAACCATTACCATCAAGCCAGGGGACATGCCAGAAGCAGCACTACACGTACTGAAAAAAATATCAATCTGATGAAGATACCAAACAGGACTACTTGCATGCCAAACAGCATAAGCAGCAAGTGATAGACAGAGCTAAGCAATCCCACAACCAATGGATCAGATGTAAGCTCTGCCTCATCCAATTGTGAGTAGTGATGGACAATTAAACAATTTATTTGAGAAGGGGGCTCCACAAATATCCCCATCCTCAATGATGGGGGGAATCCAGCACATCAGTGCAAAAGTAAGGCTGGAGTAGTTTGTCACGCCTCACTGTGGGAATATGCTAGAAATCAATCCCTGCTATTCCCGGAGCATCACACAAGTTAAAAATGTAAAAAGAAACACACAAAATTCCCAAACCAGCTGATTTTCAGACCCAGGTTGACAGAAAGCACAGATCTTGTATTTAACAAGAACCACCATGTATTAGAAGTAATTAGTTACGAGTAAACAATTAAAGCAAAGCAAAGTAAATTCTGCAAATTAGAATTGAATCCCCTTACAAACCACATCCCACCCCCACTTACACATAGACAAATGGAAACAGGAGACAATAAAAGACAAATGTTCAGTTGTTCTCAAGATCTATTGGACATGGTTTTTGCTGATCCAAAGGTGGATCTTGACATTTCTTTTCTGAATGCTTCCAGTGGTTTGCAAGAGGCACAGGGTGGCTGGTTTACGAATAAAGGGTATTTGACTTTGAAGGAAAGATAAGTTAATTTTCTCAGGATTGAAGTGGATTCCTGCAGAGAACAAAGTGTGTGGGTGTGTGTGTGTGTGGGTGTGTGGGCGTCTTTTGGCTGCTGCTGGTTTCTCTTCTGATTTGACAAGCTTCACTCTGCCTTATTCACAGCTTGTGCTATTCAGCTACCTAATAACCAATCATATGCTTGGCAGGCAGGGCCCCTTTGTCATTGGTTTGTGAACGAGAGACCAAATTACCAATAAGCTTCAGTTGTAAACAACCCTTAGCTTCAGTTCATCTGTTAAAAATCACACAACACCAGGTTATAGTCCAACAGGTTTATTTGAAAGTATTAGCTTTCAGAACGCTTTCAGTTACTAGTGGGATCATAAGAGACAGAATTTATGGCAAAAGATTACAGTGTCATGCAATTAAAATGGAATACTGAACAAGTAGAAAGTGAAGATTGCAGATGCTGGAGATCAGAATCAAAAGTGTGGTGCTGGAAAAGCACAGCAGGTCAGGTCAGCCCTGAGGTATGATACGTTGGTGAGACCAAGCAGGCAATACGACAGCAGATGAATGGACACGGTGCAACAATCGCCAAACAGGGGTGTTCCCCCCCCAGTTAGCAAACACTTCAGTGGTCAGGGACATTTGGCCTTGGATCTTTGGGTGACCACCCTCCAAGCAGACTTCAGGATGTGCAACAACATAGAGTGGCCGAGCAAAGGCTGATAGCCAAGTTCGGTACCCATGATGATGGCCTCAACTGAGATCTTGGGTTCATATCACACTACAGGTAATCCCACTGTATCCCAATATTGAGTCAGACTGGTTCTATTTCCAAAGTGGAATTTACAAAATATTACATGGATTGCCTGCATTGACTGCCGGCAGATTGCGCATTTTTTTGAGCAAAATAGAATGTACCTGCAAATATAATTCTGCAAATACAAATTAATCCCGTGTGTGCACGTGCATGAGAGAATCCCCTATACACTCTCTCTCACACACACACACACTTACATACTCACACACTCACGCAGACCTTCTCTCGTACATACCCTATCTCTCATACACATTCACATATACCCCACAAACTCGCACCCATGCACACACCCTTTCACAGGCTTATACTTCATCACATCCAAACACACACTTTACCAAGCTTTCAACATGCAAATGCACAATCTCTCAGTGCACTCACGCTCACATGCACACACACACACTCTCTCATGCACGTGCACACACGGGATTAATTTGTATTTGCAGAATTATATTTGCAGGTACATTCTATTTTGCTCAAAAAAAGCGCAATCTGCTGGCAGTCAATGCAGGCAATCCATGTAATATTTTGTAAATTCCACTTTGGAAATAGAACCAGTCTGACTCAAGATTGGGATACAGACTGATTCTAACCTCACACCTTTAATACATTGTCTGAGCTGAGATGATACCTTTTTTTAAATAAAACCTTATGTTATCTTGAGAAATGAACCGAAACCTGCAACCCATTCCAAAAAACAAAAGACTTAACAACAATCTAAGTTTGTTCAATATATTATTTCAGTTGCATGACACTGTAATCTTTTGCTATAAATTCTGTGTTCTTATGGTCTTATTCTCTACAACCACCTGATGAAGGAGCAATGCTCTGAAAGCTAGTGCTTCCAAATAAATCTATTGGACTATAACCTGGTTTTGTGTGATTTTTAACTTTATCCACCCCAGTCCCACACCAGCTCCTCCATGTCATCTCTAAAGTGATGGAAGGTGTCAGCAGTAACCTGCTCAGTGATGCCCGGTCTGTGTTCCACCAGAGCCAGTTAGCTCTTGACCTCATCAGAGTCTTGGGGTTCAACTTGAACAAAAGAGTTGAATTGCAGAGGTGAGTTGTGTTATGGACCAGACCAAACCCCTCAAAATACATTGAGAAGATAGTCTCGATCCTATTATTTTTCCTATTTAAGGTATTGTAAGGTGTTGCCTTCCAGCTACAATTCGATTGATCAAACTGCTTGACATTAAACAAAACACACTTCATTTTTACACTACAGTTAAAATACAGGCAAAATAAAAAGAATTGACTTAACAGTAACTCTATTGAAATGCTTAACAAAATAATAAGTGTATTAACTGCTGCTAATTATCTATTCCAAATGAGTAACATCCCATAAACACATCCTTGGTAAAGGCAAATTCAGAAATACAGATTGTCTCACATACAATTTACAGTCCCCAACAAGAAAATATCAAGAGAAAACTCTGAGAGAGAGAGCAGCAGGGAGAGCTGTACTGCAGGTTTCCACCCAGGTTCAAGACCCATCAACAACAACTACAGAAAACTAAAACTTAACATCCTGGTTCTGTGGGAGCTTACCCCATCCATTCAGACTTCTATTGTTCCAACTTGAAAGTAACCAAGGTGTCACAAGCTGGGCTTTCAGACAGCTCAACACCTCTGCCTTAAAACTCCCTTTTAAAAAAAGAGGACAAAATACATCTCTTAAAGTCATTGTATCATCACACACCAAGGCTGCATCAAGGAGCCTCAGTACAACGACTCAATGGGAATTGGAGGGGGAGGGGACACTGTCCACTTATTGGAATCATATCTGGAACATAGGAAAATGGTTGAGTATGTTGCAAGTCAGTCATCTCAGCTCCAGGACATCTCTAAAGGAGCTCCTCAGGATAGTGGCCTAGGCCCAACCATCTTCAACTGCTTCGTCAATGGCCTTCTCCTCATATTAACCTCTTTTTAAATCATTGCTGCTAATTTCTGCATCACTGAGATTCTTTCATCTACATCGTATCTGTTCAGACGATGCCAACTTCCAAAACAGCGCTCCAGACAAGGCTTCCTTCTTCCATAACCTTGGTTTCCCGCCCCTTGTTGTTAACAGGGCCTTCAATCGCATCTGATTTTTCACCCGTTCATCTGCCCTTGTCCCTTCCCATCACTCACATCTGGCGAGTGAGTCCCTCTTGTCCTCCTTTTCATCCCACCAGCCTCTGCATTCAAAGGATCATCCTCCGCCATTTTAGACAACTCTGGCAGAAGCCACCACCAAACACATCTTCCCCTCACTCCCCCATCTGCATTTCATAGGGACCTTTCTCCCTAGTACACCCGAGTCCATTCCTCAATCACCAACAACAAGCCCCACCATGCCACCTTCCCATGTACCTGCAGAAGGTGTGACACCTGCTCCTTCCCCTCCCTGTTCACCATCCAAGGGCCTGTACAGTCTTTCCAGATGAAGCAGCATTTTATCTGTACCCCTCCAATCCTGTGGATTGTATTCGCTACATCCAATGTGGCCTACTCTACATTGGAGAAACCAAACATAGACTGGGAGACTGCCTCTGCAAGCATGACCCTGACCTTCCCATAGTTGATTATTTTATCACAGCGCCCTACTCACATGTCTGTCCCTCAGCATGCTGCAATGTTCCAGTGAATCCCAGCGCAAACTCAAGGAACAACATCTCACCTGCAGACCAGGCACTTTACAGCTTTCTGGACTTAATATTGAGTTCAACACCGTGAGATTGTGAACTCACTCCCATTTTGTTTCCTTGCCTTCCGCTTTACATGTTAGATTTGCTGTCACCATATCCTCTCTCCCCTCTCCCACTCCAGTGGGACTGTCCTGTATTTCCAGTCTGGCAGTTAGATGCACCTTTGTTCTGCCATTCTCACATTTCGATCCCTTAAGTGAGGACTGTCAACATTCTTTCTCCCCAAGCACTCCACACCCTCTCCCAACTAATGGATATATGCTGCCCCTTCCAAACTTCCCATTAGCTCTGATGGAGAATCGTCTAGACTCAAAACATGAGCTTGCTCTCTCTCCATGGATGCTGTCTGACCCTCTGTGATCTCCAGCATTTGTTGTTTTTTGAAATAACTGCAGAGACCGATATCCCATCACCAAGTTACTCTTTATTTACTTGTGCATAGTACAGTGGATGTAGCCAGCCAGCTCAGACTCAGTTGCATGGACTGAGGAGATTCTAAACCCCCTGGTTATTTTTTTTAAGTATGTGTGCATGTAGGTGCAAAACAGTGAAAACACCATATCTCCTGGTTATATTTTTTATTTATTTTTGCAGGTTTGAGACACAGTGAAAGACAACAGGTGTCTAAATCCTGATTCAATTTCCACCACCAGGAAGAAAGGAAACCTCCGAGTGGCCTGTGATAGGCAGTGCCTTCTCACCTCCTGGTTATACTTTTTTTTTGTTGGAGGGAGAAATAATGCACTCCGCTTCCTGCGGCCACACTCCTGTTTATTTTTTTTCTCTCTTTTTTGTGTGTGTGTGCAGGTGTGAGACACAGTGAAAGACACAAAGTGCACGAATCTTTATTCAAATTCCACCACCAGGAAGATAGGAAAACACCCGGGTGGCCAGTGACAAACACTGCCCTTCACATCAAAGGGCAGTGCTGTGTGATCAAAACAGTGAGGGGGAAGGGGAGGGAACCTCCTGGTTATTTTTTTTTCTTTTTTTTCTTCTCTTTTCTTTTTATCTTTTTTTTTCTTTTTCTTTTTTTTTAAAAATATTAACCCCCACACTCCCATCTAAGTGCGGTAGTGCTTATTTTTTCCCCAGCACCTATGGTGTGTGTGTGCGCAGGTGTGAGACACAGTGAAAGACACAAAGTGCATGAATCTTTATTCAAATTCCACCACCAGGAAGATAGGAAAACACCCGGGTGGCCAGTGACAAACACTGCCCTTCACATCAAAGTGTGATGCTGTGTGAATCTCCTGGTTATTATTTTTTTTTTTTTTTACTTTCTTTTCTTTTTTTCCACACTACCACCTAAGTGCGGTAGTGCTTATTTTATCCCCAGAACCCATGGTGTGTGTGTGCAGGTGTGAGACACAGTGAAAGACAAAGTGCACGAATCTTTATTAAATTTCCACCACCAAGAAGATAGGAAAACACCCGGGTGGCCAGTGACAAACACTGCCCTTCACATCAAAGGGCAGTGCTGTGTGATCAAAACAGTGAGGGGGAGGGTATGGAACCTCCTGGTTATATATTTTTTTTTTTTCTTTTTTTCTCTCTTTTTTCTAACGTAACCGTGGAGATCCCCTGATTTTTTTTTTTTTTTTTTTTCCCCCCCTTTCCTCCTGGTTATATTAATCAGCCAGGGCTTTCCTCATTGGCTCAGGTTGCCAATTTTTTTCTTTTTTTCTCTCTTTTTTCTAACGTAACCGTGGAGATCCCCTGTTTTTTTTTTTTTTCCCCCTTTCCTCCTGGTTATATTAATCAGCCAGGGCTTTCCTCATTGGCTCAGGTTGCCAACCCCAATCAATGACCTCGTAGTCAGTGAGATCAACCTGGTTCCAATCATTCCCGTTTTCAGTACAGATTTGAGCATCTGCAGTTATTTACTCCTACTAAGATCTGCCTTTGACCATCATTTGACACCCATTTGAAGTCTAAGTTCCTTCGCTCTGCACACATTGCAAGTGGGTGAAGAAATGACTGTAAGTGAAGTGTAGCTGCAGGTAGTAAGTTGCAGCCCGTGCATTTGCCCCTTCAATGTCCGAGCATCCAGGAAACAATGATCCTATGCTTTCACCCACTGAATGCTTTCCCAGCCATTTTCCAAATGTATTGCACATTTAGAGAATGGCAAGTGATAGCAGGGGACACTATCTGATGACCTCTCATTGAGAGTTCATAGTTCTCAGTGGCTGATTTGATAATCTTCAACTCCATTTTCCTGCCTTTTCCCCATATTCCTCAACTCCCTTACTAAGAAAAATCTGTCTATCTCTGCTTCAAGTATACTTAAAGACCATGCCTTGACAGTTTCCTGCTGTAAAGAATTCCACAGGCTCACTATCCTCTGAGAGAAGAAATTCTTCCTGTCTCTGTCTTAAATGATTAGATTAGATTCTCTACAACGTGGAAACAGGTCCTTTGGCCCAACAAGTCCACGCGTATGAACCTTTACCCTGAAATGATATTATCTGGTCCCAGACTCTCCCAGAAGGGAAACAGCCATTTCCCATCTGTCCAGTCAGTTCTGGGTTGGAGGGCCTGGCGACTGAGTACAGCCTGAGAGCTTCACCAAGGCTGAATGGCAGATAGAACGTGGTGGAAAGGGGAACAAGGTGAGCAGGCATGCTGGGAGGGAAGAGCAGCTCCTTCCCTGTGAAGCCACTGGTGGCCCAGCACTGCCAATAATCGGGAATATTCCAATCTCCTGGAACTGTGTTGGTTTCCAGGGAAATAATTGTACCATGGATGTGGTCAGGATCTCCATGCAACACTCCTTCATGTTAGATTTCACTGTGAGAGTCCGAGAGCTCAAACTCTTTGGCAACATAATCTCCAATATTTATTTCAAAAGGATGGCACTGTGGTTAGCTCTGCTGCCTCACAGCCCCATGAACCCAGGTTTGATTCCACCCTCAGACAACTGTTCGTGGGAGTTTGTACATTTTCCCTATGTCTGCATGGATTTCCTCTGGGTGCCCTGGTTTCCTCTCACATTCCAAAGATGTGTAGGTTAGGTGTATTAGCCATGGGTCTGTGCAGACTTGAGGGAACAAATGGCTTCTTTTTGCACTGTTGGGATTCTGTGATCTAAGGACTAACAATCTCTCTGTGCTCAGTGGAAAATTAGAAATCTTAAGAAGATAATTTCACTGAAACATGTAGTCAACAGGCCACCAAATAATAATATCACATTGAAGTGGACAATAAACAAAGAAACAACTAATGGTACAGCAATTAACACGGGGGATTTTAATCGACATGTCGATTGTTCGAACCAGGTAACCTTAAGGAGAAATTCAGTAAGTGTATCCGTGATAGTTTTCTTGAACAGTATGTAATGGAACTGAAGAAGGACAAGCTATCCCAGATCTGGTCCTGCATAATGAGACAGGAATAATTAATGATCTCATAGTTAGGGATCACAGCATGGTTGATTTTAGAATATAGATGGAAAGTGTGAGTATAAAATCCAATACCAGGGTCTTGTGCTTAAACAAAGCTGACTACAATAGAGTGAGGGATGAGGTGGCTAAAGTAGACTGGAAACAAAGACTTTATGATGGGACAGTTGATGAACAGTGCAGGACTTTCAAAGCAATTTTTCAAAGTACTCAACAAAAGTACATACCAGTGAAAAGGAAGGACTGTAGGAAAAGGGGTAATCTGCCATCGGTGTCTAAGGAAATAAGGGAGGTTCTCAAATTCAAAGAGAAGGCATACGAAGTGGCCAAGATCAGAGGAAGAACTAGAAAATTTGGAAAGCTTTAAAGGTCAACAGAAAGTCACAAGAAGAGCTATAAAGAAAAGTAAGATAGATTATGAGAAACAAAATTAGCTCAGAATATAAGGACAGGTCACAAACATTACTATAAATATATAAAACAAAAACAATAGCGAAAGTAAACATTGGTCCTTTAGGGGATGAGAAGGGGGATCTAGTAATGGGATATGAAGAAATGGCTGAGGCATTGAATGGATATTTTGTGTTGGGGAGAACATGAATAACATGCCAGAAAAATTCACAAAGAGATGAAGGTAGGTGAGGAGCTGGAAATAATCATTATGAGGGAAGAGGTAGTTTTGGGCAAGCTAATGGAGCCAAGGATAGACAAGTCTCCTGGCTCTGATGGAATGCATCCCAGGATACTAAAAGGGATGGCGGGAGAAATAGCAAGTGCACTTGTGGTAATTTTCTAAAATTCACTGGACTCTGGGGCAGTTCCAGCAGATTGGAAAAAAACAAATAAGACACATTTACTTAAAAAAAGGGAGGTAGACAAAAGATGGGAAATTATAGACCAATTAGTTTAACATCTGTAATGGGAAAGATGCTTGAGTCTATTATCAAGGGAGAAATAGCAAGGCATCTCGATAGAAATGTTCCCGTTGGGTAGATGCAGCATGGGTCCACGAAGGACAGGTCATGCTTAACTAATCTTCTGGAATTCTATGAAGACATTATGAACACGGTGGACAATGGGGAGCCAGTAGACGTAGTATTCCAAAAGGCATTCTATACGGTGTCAAACATAAGATAAGGGTGTACGGCGTTAGGGAAATGTATTAACATGAAGAGAAGATTGGTTAACCAACAGAAAGCAAAGAATAGGAATAAGTGAGTGCTATTCTGGTTGGTGATCAGTGACATGGTGTGTCTCAGGGATCAGTGTTGGGACTGCAATTATTCACAATTTACACAGAGATTTGGAGTTGGGGATCACGTGTAGTCAGGTCCCCCCCTGTTAAATTTTGCCGCTGACGCTAAGATGAGTAGTAGAGCAAAGTGTGCAGAGGACTGTGAAACTTTGCAGAGGAACGTAGGTAGTTTAAGTGAGTGGGTAAAGGTCTGGCAGATCCAGTACAATGCTAATAAATGTGAAGTCATCCATTTCAGTAGGAATAACAGTAAAAAGGACTATTACTTGAACAGTCAGAAATTGCAGCATTCTGCTGTGCAGAGAGACCTGGGTGTCCTTGTGCATGAATCACAGAAGGTTAGTCTGCAGGTACAACAGATAATTAAAAAGGCAAATGGCATTTTATCTTTCATTACTAAAGGGATTGAGTTTTAAAATAGGGAGTTTATGTTGCAGCTGTACAGGGTGCTGGTGAGGCCACACTTGGAGTACTGCGTGCAGATTTAGTCTCATTACTTGAGAAAGGATGTACTTGCACTAGAGGGGGTGCAGAGGAGGTTCACTAGGTTGATTATAGAGTTGAGGGGGTTGGCTTATGAGGAGAGACTGAGTAAACTAGGATCATATTCATTGGAATAAAGAGGGAGGATCTTATAGAAACCTATAAAATTATGAAGGGAATAAGTAAGATAGAAGTAGAGAGAATGTTTCCACTGGCAGGTGAAACTAGGACAAGAGGGCCTAGCCTCAAAATTAGGGGGAGCAGATTTAGGACTGAATGGAGGAGGAACTTCTTCACCCAGAGGGTTGTGAATCTGTGGAATTCCCTGTCTCGTTAAGTAGTTGAGGTTTCCTCAATAAATGTTTTTAAAGCTAAGATAGATAATTTGTTTGAACAATGAAGGAATTAAGGGTTATGGCGAGAGGGGGAATTGAAGTGGTGAAGGAGATTTGGTGCCAGGATCTGAGCAACTGAGGATTGGAGGAACTCCAGTTTAGAAATGATAGGAAACAAATGTCTGAAAATGGGGATATTGGAATATTAATGGAATGAAATCACTCTGTTGTTGGCACAGAAGAAGGATTTGAAAGGAAAGAATGCCGATTGCTGAATAAATTCCAATTTGTAATAAATCATGGATTAACAAGAGAACAAGTGGGAATGCCAGCTGGATCTATCGTACTTACAAAGGAGTAAACAGATCTGACCTTCGAGTTAAAAATTACCACACATTGGCAAAATTTCACCAGCTCCTTCTGAGGTTAGCAGCAATTACATACTTAACAATCTCTTGATGAAAACAATTTTCCAGTTGGTGTTCTAATTAATCCTGCTCTTCTGTACACTGGATTGCAAGGGTCACTTGTAGAACAGCCAACCTTTAACCAGTAGCTGCAGGTCTGACTGAAGAAATGCACTGTAGAGGTAAGACAGGAGGCTTGAAAGAACCCACACTTTAGAGGGTTTTCCCACTGAGAATTTTTAAATGATGTTTAATTGATTAATCTAAAAATGATTAATATTCAACAAACTAATAGCTTCCCTTCTTTAACACTTTGGCTTTAATGTTATCTTGATACCAACATTCATAAAACAGATTGCCTGGTTGTGGGATCTTGCTGTGTGTATATTGGTTGCCACATTTTCTACATGACAATAGTAGTATCGCATTGACATTAATTAATCAATTTCTTCCCGCCACTTATGGACTGTATCCAAATGCAGACTTTGCTTTCATTCTGCATTGATGATATCCTCCTTTTGAGCTTCTCCCCTTTAAGCTCTTCCTCTGTTGCTGTAGTTCTTGCTTTTCCAAGTTCTCTGTTCCCCTCTCTTCCTGCAGCTGTATTTTTTTTCTCTCTCAGTACCTCCTACGTTCCATTGTGTACCCAATAAAGGAACAGGCTCCATTTAAACTCTCAGCTGATATGATATCAATTGATGATTTTTCAGTAGTGTTACCAACAGGCACTTTCCTTTACGATTAACAATACATTTTCCCTTTTCAATTGTGATCTTAATGGCAGATGTCAGTACAGTGGTATACAGTGGGAGAATAAAACAGAAAACCCTGGACTAACTCAGCAGGTCTGGCAATAGCTCTGGAGAGAGAAACAGAGTCACAGAAAGAAGCCATTTGGCCCATTGTGCCTGTACTGGTTCTTCAGATAAGCATCATTACCTAGTGCCAAACTCCTACCCTTTCCCCACACTCCTGCATTTTATTTCCATCCAAATAATATTCCAATGGCCTCTTGAATGCTGCAAATGATCAAGAGTCATATCAGACCTGAAACGTTAACTGCTTTTGATGTAATTAAATCGAGAAAGCTCATCTCTTATCTCTCTCAAAAACACTGCTCATCTTCATTCCAAAGTTACTTAATTTTTTAATAATGAGTCTTTCTGGGTTTCCACCAGCTGCTTCAGTTTCCTCCCACAGTCTAACGTTGTGCAGTTTAGGTGGATTGGCAATGCTAAATTGTCCTGACTGTCCCAGGAAGTGCAGCTTGGTAGCTAACGGTGGCAAATGCAGGGTTATGGGGTCAGCGTGAGGGAATGGGTAACTCTTTGGAGGGTTGGTGCTAATTCAATGGGCTGAATGGCCTCCACCTGCAGGGATTCTATATAAATACAATGGCTACAGGTCAGAGGCTAGGAATACTGCAGCAAGCAGTTTGCCTTCTGACTCCCCAAAGCCTGTCCACAAGGCACAAGTTATGACTGTGACGGAATACTCTCCATTTGCCTTGATGAATGCAGCTCCAACAACACTCAACTTGCTTGACATTGTCCAGGACAAAGTAGCCACTGGATCGGTAACTCATTCATTACCTTCAACATTCACTTCCCTTATCCCCTGATGCTCAGTGGCAGCTATGTACTATCACCAAGATGCACTGCTGACATTCACCACAGATCCTTTGACAGCCCTTCCAAACTACACCTAGAAGGTCAAAGGCAGTAGGTACATGGGAAAACTACCACACGCCAGTTCCCCTCCAAGGCTGGGGTTTATTAAGTCGCAATCCTGACATGTGCCTTGTACATAAGCTTTGGCAAGGCAGGAGGTGATCTACTCAATGCAATATTCCTAGCCTGTATTATTATAGCTAGTCCAGTTCAGATTGTGGTCAATGATACAGTGGCAGATTCAGTGATGGGAACACCATTGAATGTCAAGAGGCAATGGTTGGATTCTCACTTGTTGGAGGTGGTCATTGCCTGTTTCTTGTGTGGCATGAATGACCCGTCATTTATTGCTGTCTGTCAGTGAACCCCAGGCCGTTATTTACACAGTTTCATTATTTTGATGTTTCTCAGATGTCTTCCTCAGAGAAACCTGCTCTCATCAAACCCTCGCTGACTGAGGCCCAGGCTGTCGAGTTGGTCGAGCGGTTGTACGGTCTGAAGGTCTCCAGTGTCCAACCAATGCCCAGTTACGATGACCAGAACTTCCACATCCTGGTGTCTGAGAACCAGGTGACCAAAGATCACAGTCAGAGCTACGTCCTCAAGGTGATGAATACTGGTGAAAGTGAAGATGCTGATTTAATTGAAGCACAAACACGAGCCATGATATTTTTGAGTGAGAAAGGATTTCCTACACCCACACCAATCCCAACAATTGATGGCAAGATTATGTCGTTGGAGACGATTGGTAAGTTTTTCTGGTGACTGGGTGCAGATTGCAGTTGAATTGCAAAATGTCAAATCTTCATGGTTTCTCAAAGGAATTCTAAAGCAAGTAACCCACTGCCTGAATCCTCAAAGTGTGCCAAGGCACAAGTTAGGAGTGTGATGGAATGCTCCCCATTTGCTTGGATGACTGTAGCTCCAATAACACTCGTGAAACTTGATATCATCCAGACAAAGCAGTCTGATTGATTGGCATTACATCTTACATTACATCTGGGTGGGTGGCTCTTCGGAGAGGTCAGTGTGGACTTATTGGCCGAAGGGCCTGTTTCCACACTGTAAGTAATCTAAGTAAGATCGAAGTAATCTAATCTACAAACATCCATTCCCTCAGCCTCTGCTCAGTAGCAGTAGTATGTACTCTCCACAAGATCCATTTCAAAAATTCATCAACGATCCTTCAACAGCACCTTCCAAGCTCACAACCACTTCTGTTTAGAAGGACAGTTACAGCAGGTACATGGGCACATTATAACCTGCAGTTTCCCTCCCAAGTCACTCACCATTCTTTGAGATGGTGACCAAACAGGTGGATGAGGGTAAAGCGGTTGATGTGGTGTACATGGATTTCAGTAAAGTAAAAACAATGACTGCAGACGCTGGAAACCAGATTTTGGATTAGTGGTGCTGGAAGAGCACAGCAGTTCAGGCAGCATCCGAGGAGCAGCAAAATCGACGTTTCTGGCAAAAGCCTTTCATCAGGAATAAAGGCAGAGAGCCTGAAGCGTGGAGAGATAAGCTAGA
>NC_057749.1:2017704-2019383 GCF_004010195.1 Chiloscyllium plagiosum
GGGGAGTTGAAATGTTGGGGCACGGGGCGGTTTGGTTGATTGGTGCGGGTGTCTCGGAGATGTTCCCTAAAGCGCTCTGCTAGGAGGCGCCCAGTCTCCCCAATGTAGAGGAGACCGCATCGTGAGCAACGGATACAATAAATGATATTAGTGGATGTGCAGGCAAAACTTTGATGGATGTGGAAGGCTCCTTTAGGACCTTGGATGGAGGTGAGGGAGGAGGTGTGGGTGCAGGTTTTGCAGTTCCTCTGGTGGGAGAGGAAGGTGCCAGGATGGGAGGGTGGGTTGTAGGGGTGCGTGGACCTGACCAGGTAGTCACGGAGGGAACGGTCTTTGTGGAAGGTGGAAAGGGGTGGGGAGGGAAATATATCCCTGGTGGTGGGGTCTTTTTGGAGGTGGCGGAAATGTCGGCGGATGATTTGGTTTATGCGAAGGTTGGTAAGGTGGAAGGTGAGCACCAGGGGCGTTCTGTCCTTGCTACGGTTGGAAGGGTGGGGTCTGAGGGCAGAGGTGCGGGATGTGGATGAGATGCATTGGAGGGCATCTTTAACCACATGGGAAGGGAAATTGCGGTCTCTAAAGAAGGAGGCCATCTGGTGTGTTCTGTGATGGAACTGGTCCTCCTGGGAGCAGATATGGCGGAGGCGGAGGAATTGGGAATACGGGATGGCATTTTTGCAAGAGGTAGGGTGGGAAGAGATGTAATCCAGGTAGCTATGTGTTTGTAAAAAATGTCAGTGTCAAGTCGGTCGTCATTAATGGAGATGGAGAGGTCCAGGAAGGGGCGGGAGGTGTCATGGATGGTCCAGGTAAATTTAAGGTCAGGGTGGAATGTGTTGGTGAAGTTGATGAATTGCTCAACCTCCTCGCGGGAGCACGAGGTGGCGCCAATGCAGTCATCAATGTAGCGGAGGAAGAGGTGGGGAGTGGTGCCGGTGTAATTACGGCAGATCGACTGTTCTATGTAGCCGACAAAGAGACAGGCATAGCTGGGGCCCATACGTGTGCCCATGGCTACCCCTTTGGTCTGGAGGAAGTGGGAGGATTCGAAGGAGAAATTGTTAAGGGTGAGGACCAGTTTGGCCAAACGAATGAGAGTGTTGGTGGAAGGGTACTGCTGGGGACGTCGGGAGAGGAGAAAACGGAGGGCTTGGAGGCCCTGTTCATGGCGGATGGAGGTGTAGAGGGATTGGATATCCATGGTGAAGATGAGGCGTTGGGGGCCAGGGAAACGGAAGTCTTGGAGGAGGTGGAGGGCATGGGTGGAGTCTCAAACCTATGTGGGGAGTTCCTGGACTAGGGAGGATAGGACAGTGTCGAGGTAGGTAGAGATGAGTGCAGTGGGCCAGGAGCATACTGAGACAATGGGTTGGCCAGGGTGGTCAGGCTTGTGGATCTTGGGAAGGAGGTAGAACCGGGCAGTGCGGGGTTCCCGGACTATGAGGTTGGAAGCTGTGGGTGGGAGACCTCCGGAGGTGATGAGGTTCTGTATGGTCTGGGAGATGATGGTTTGGTGATGGGGGGTGGGGTCATGGTCGAGGGGAAGGTAGGAAGAGCTGTCCTCGAGTTGGCGTTTGGCTTCAGCGAGGTAGAGGTCAGTGCGCCAGACTACTATGCACCCCCTTTGTCTGCTGGCTTGATGGTGAGGTCAGGATTGGAGCAGAGGGATTGGAGGGCTG
>NC_057749.1:2024725-2025926 GCF_004010195.1 Chiloscyllium plagiosum
GATGATGTAACTGTACCCACACCCACCATGATGATGTAACTGTACCCACATCCACCACGATGATGTAACTCTACCCACATCCATCACGATGATGTAACTCTACCCACATCCATCACGATGATGTAACTGTACCCACATCCATCTCAATGATGTAACTGTACCCACATCTACCACGATGATGTAACTGTACCCACATCCACCACGATGATGTAACTGTACCCACATCCACCACGATGATGTTACTGTACCCACATCCACCACGATGATGTAACTCTACCCACATCCATCACGATGATGTAACTGTACCCACATCCACCACGATGATGTAACTGTACCCACATCCACCACGATGATGTAAATATACCCACACCCACCACGATGATGTAAATATACCCACACCCACCACGATGATGTAACTGTACCCACATCCATCACGATGATGTAAATATACCTACATCCCCCATCATGATGTAACTGTACCCATATACCCCACGAACCTGTAACTATACCCACATCCATCACAATGATGTAAAAGTGCCTGCATCCATCACTTCCTCTGGAACTTCATTCCACGCACAAACCACTCTCTGTAAAAAAGTATTGCCCCTCATGTCTTTTTTTAATTCTTTCTCCTCTCACCTCAAGAATAGGGCCCCTAATCTTGAAACCCCCACCGTGGGAAAAATACACCTGCCATTCATATTATCTCTACCCTTCATTATTTTATAAACCTCTAATGAGGTAACCTCTCAACCTCCTGTGCTCCAGTTTAAAAAGTCCCAGCCTATGCAGCCTCTCCTTATAACTCAAACCTTCCATTCCCAGCAACATCCTGTAAATCTTTTCTGAATCCTCTCCAGTTTAATAATATCCTTCCTATAACAGGGAAACCATAACTGGACATAGTACTCCAGAGCCCTGTACAAGTTCAACATAATGTCCAAGTTTGTCCAACTCAACTCAACTTAAAGGTCTAAGCAATGAAGGCAACCATATTAAATACCTTCTTAGCTACCATTTCAAAATGCGATATTAACTTGAATCCCTAGATCTCTCTGGTATACAACACTGCCGAAGACCCTATTTTTAATTCTATAAGTCTTGTCTTTATTTGTTTTACCAAAATGCAATACCTCACATTTATCCAAATTAAACTACCTTTGCCATTCCTCAGCCCATTGACCCAATTAGAGTCATAGAG
>NC_057749.1:2025934-2055347 GCF_004010195.1 Chiloscyllium plagiosum
AGTCCCACTTGCCAGCACCCGGCCCATATCCCTCCAAACCCTTCCTATTCATATACCCATCCAGATGCCTTTTAAATGTTGCAATTGTACCAGCCTCCACCATTTCCTCTGGCAGTTCTTTCCATGCATGTACTACCTTCTGTGTGAAAAAGTTGCCCCTTAGGTCTCTTTTATGTCTTTTCCCTCTCACCCTAAACCTATGCCCTCTAATTCTTGACTCCCCGACCCCAGGGAAAAGACTTTGTCTATTTATCCTATCCATGCCACTCATTATTTTGTGAACCTCTATAAGGTCACCCCTCAGCCTCCGATGCTCTAGGGGAAAAAAACCTAGCTTGTTCAGCCTCTCCCAAAGCTCAAATCCTCCAGCCCTGGCAACATCCTTGCAAATCTTTGATCAAGATCTCTTTTTAATCTTAGATAAGATTCTTCACTGTCCACTATACCATCAATCTTGGTGTTATCTGCAAACTCACTAACCATGCCTTCCACATTCACATCTGAACCATTTATATAAATGACAAACAAAAGTAGAGTCTGCACCAATCACAGGCCGCCATCCCAAAAAACAACCCTCAACTGCCACCTTCTGTCTCTTCAACTGCCTCTAGTGCAAGTATATCCTTACTTAGGAAGGAGGCCAGAGCTACAGACAGTACGGCAGCCCTGTGGCTCAATGGTTGGCACTGCTGCCTCACAGCGCTGGGGACCCAGGTTTGATTCCAGCCTCAGGAGACTGCCTATGTGGAGCTTTCGCATTCTCCCCGTGTCTGCATGGGTTTCCTCCGGGTGCTCTGGTTTCCTCCCACAGTCCAAAGATGTGCAGGTTAGCTGAATTGGCCACGCTAAATTGCCCATAGTGTTCAAGGATGTGTAGGTCAGGGAACGGGTCTGGGTGGGTTACTCTTCGGAGGGTCGGTGTGGATTTGTTGGGCCGAATGGTCTGTTTCCACACTCTAGGGATTCTATTCTTCTACTCGGTGCAGTCTCATGAAGCTGTGTATAGCTTTAGCAAGGCTTCCCTACTTTTAAACTTCAGCTTCCTTGTAATAAAAGCCAAATTTCCATTTGTCTTGTTAAATACTTGATGGATTTGTAAGCTAATTTGTTGTGATTCATGTACCAGCATAGCTAGATTCTTTTGTACCACATGGCTCTTTAGTCTCCCCATTTAAATAACATACTGCTTTTTTTCTATCCTTCCTCCCAAAGTGGACAATCTCACATTTTTCCCACACTACTCTTCACCTGCTGATTCACTTAACCTATCTGTGCCCTTTCGCAGACACTTGATGTCTTCCTCACAAATTGCTTTCCTATCTCTCTTTGATCATCAGCAAATTTGGCTCCAATATACACAGTCAGTGATATTGTTATAAAGCAGAGGTTGCCTTCCTCTGAGAACTAAAACTACAACACCCAAAGAAGTGAACTTCACCCTATAATCTGTAAAAGGAGTGTGAAGAATGGTATAACCTGCTTTTCAGCAACTTCCAATGGTTAAATAGATCATCAGCAAATTTGGCTCCAATATACACAGTCATTGATATTGTTATAAAGCAGAGGTTGCCTTCCTCTGAGAACTAAAACTACAACACCCAACGAAGTGAACTTCACCCTATAATCTGTAAAAGGAGTGTGAATAATGGTATAACCTGCTTTTCAGCAACTTCCAATGGTTAAATAAAATAAATTCCTGGTGGGCGGCACAGTGGCACAGTGGTTAGCACTGCTGCCTCACAGCGCCTGAGACCAGGGTTCAATTCCTGCCTCAGGCGACTGACTGTGTGGAGTTTGCACTTCTCCCAGTGTCTGCGTGGGTTTCCTCCGGGTGCTCCGGTTTCCTCCCACAGTCCAAAGATGTGCAGGTCAGGTGAATTGGCCATGCTAAATTGCCCGTAGTGTTAGGTAAGGGGTAAATGTAGGGGCATGGGTGGGTTGCGCTTTAGCAGGTCAGTGTGGACTTGTTGGGCCGAAGGGCCTGTTTCCACGCTGTAATGTAATCTAAAAAAAAAATCTCACTTCAAACTCAACAAGTAACAATTTACTTATCTAACTCTAACAGTGAAAAAATTAACAAACTATTTACAAACTGAGTAAATCCATTCTAACTACGAACTATTTTCAAATAAAACAAGATTCTAATAGTATGCTGTTCCAATAAACAGAGATCCCACTCATTACAAAATATCAGGAAGTACAGCTAAATGATGTGTCTTCTTTTATATACCTACGTTGTTAAAACCATCTGATTTAAATTTAATAGGTTCGATGTAAATGTTTCAGTTCATGCACTCACCTGCAAACCCCCAAGCTGTTGCTCACAGATCTTCTTTCCCAATCTGTAAGCACAGAAAAAAATACCATCCTTTAAAGGCACTACTTAATACTCTCCCCCTATCACTTTACAAACACCAACTTCAATATAGAATATAAACAATCAAGGCCCCATTATTGATCATGGAATTCCCTACAGTCCAGAAAAAGATCATTTGGCCCATCCAGTCTGCACCAACCCGCTAAAGAACATCCCCCACAGACCCAGCCCCTTTCACTACTACCATAGCTCTGCATTTACTATGGCCATCCACCTAACCTGTAAATCTTTGGACTGTGGGAGGTAACAGGAGCACCAGGAGGAAGCTCACACAGACACAGGAGAACATACAAACGCCAAACACACCCAAGGCTGGAATTAAATCCAAGTCCCTGATGCTATGAGGCAGCAGTGCTAACCACTGAGCTGCCCAATCCCTATGATTCTACTAGGTTACAGCTTGCCAAACTCTAAATGATCCCTTTATCTGCAGTCTATTTTTCTTATTCATTGACTATTTCTCTATCTAAGCTGATATTATATATCTGCATAGGTTACTCCTATGCAGTAACCTATCCGTTTAAGCAAGTGCATTTCAAAATCTAAATAAACTATATCCACAAGTTTCCCGATGAAGGGCTTTTGTCCAAAACATCGATTCTCCTGTTCCTTGGATGCTGCATAATCTGCTGTGCTTTTCCAGCACCACACTCTCGACCCTGATCTCCAGCAACTGCAGTCCACACTTTCTCCTATACATCCACAAGTTCTCCTGTGTTCATGTTACTTGTTACGTCCTCGAAGAACCGGAATGAATTTGTATAACAAGATTTTCATTTCACAAAACTGTGTTGACATTGCCTGATTATATTATGCATTTCTAAATGCCATGCTCTAAAATCCTTACTAAAAGAGTCCAACATTTTCCCAATGATAGGTGCTAGGTTAACTGGCCTTTAGTTTCCTGCTTTCTGTCTCCTTCCTTTCTTGAATATTGCTATTGTTGCAATTTTCCAGTGTGCAGACTTTTCCAAAATGTAAGAAATTGTAGAAGATTGCAACCAGTGTAACCAAACTTTGCAGATACTTCCTTTAAAGTCTGAGAATGCAAGTCATCCAGTCCAGGGGATTTGTCAGCCTTTAATTACAATAGTTCTCTTCTTCTCTGGTGATTGGACTATTCCAATTGCCTCCCACCCCTTTGTCAGCTCTCAGTGGAACAATCCAGTCAGTTTCATTGGCCCATTATTTCCCCATTTCTCGCAAGTCTCCATCCAGTTTGTTGTTGACATCAATAATTATTGGTGGGTTTGACACCATTACCACACACTTTCTCACACTCCCTCTGCAACACTTCAGCAAGGTGAAAGTTATTCTTCTAAATTTAAATGCGAACTCTTATATTTTTCAGAGCAAGGAAATGAACGCAGACAGCATATGATCAGGCTGCTGACATACCTGCCCGGGGTCCCATTTGCCAATCTCACTTTGGATCATCGGATGTTCTACAAAATGGGTAGAACCTTTGCCCAAATGGACAAGGCTCTGCATGAGGTATTTAATGATTGAGCTTCGTATTTCAGAAAGTACAGACATGGGCTCTGAACCTCCTGTTAGCTCCAAGCATTGGTGACCGATAACAGTGTACATCAGATTCTTTAATCATCTGGTTTTAATCCCTGAACAAAGCAATTTACTCCCCTTCTGTCATGCCAGTGAGGTTTACAGCTCCATGATTGAAAATCTGTCCCTATGTAAAAGATATTCAGCGTGAGTGCTGTTGGGTATAAAGCAGCCCCAAAGATGCAGTGCTGGACAGTCCCAATTCAGTTTCTGGAGTTTTGTAGCTCTGGGACCTGAACTACTCTGAACCAAAGTATTGTGAGTCTCAGTGCATCTTTGGAGCCCCTATGTCACTGTCCACCTGTTCAGGAGGATTGGGAACTGGAATGGGCTTCTTAATGGGCACGTGCTTATAATCATTGAACTGGAACAGCAAAGATGAGAGACTCCATGACTGAGGCACCACTACAGCAGAGGACACACCAGCATTTCACACCCAGTATAGGCTCGTGGGGCCAAAAGACCACCTCCTACTCTGTACAGGAGAATTTTATGCAATTCGTTTTTGTGAATTATTATTTATCTGCTTCCACTGCTCTTTAAGACAGCATGTTCCAGATTACATCTCACTAAGTAAGTGTCATAGAGATCTATAATTCTGAAAAAGGCCCTTCAGCCCATCATGTTCAGCCTAGTCAAAAAACCACCAAATTGTTTTAATCCCATTTTCGAGCACTTGGCCCCAGAGCCTTGTATGCTTTAGCATCACAAGTACACACTACAATACTTCAGTATGATGAGGATTTCTGCCTCTATTGGCAACGAATTTCAGGTTTCCACGAACCTCTTTAAAAAGTAGTTTCTTACCTTCTACCCTGTCTCTGTCCCTCATAATTTTCTACATTTTCATGAAAGAGAAGAATGAGTACAATCCGTGCTTGGACCCCAATTCTTCAGAATCTAGATCAATGATTTGAATGTGGAGTTTAAATATAGTACTTCTAACGTTGTGATGACACAACACTGGGTGGGAATGTGTGTTGTGAGGATGATGCAAAGAGGTTTTAAAGGGATTGAGACAGGCTGAGTGTGTGGACAAATTGAAATACATTTGCAAACGTATCCACTTTGGAGGGAGGAACAGAGGTCATGCTGTTTCTTAAAAGAAGAAAGATTGGCAAATATCGATGTCTAAAGAGACCTGGGTGTCCTTGTACTTAGGTCATTGCAGGTACAGAAAACAATTAGGAAGACAAATGGTATGTTGTCCTTTGTTGCAAAAGAATTTGAACTGTTTTGCTTTAATTGTATCGCATTTTGATGAGACATACCTGGATTGCTACAATGGTCCCTTTTCCTAAGGAAGAATATATTTGGTGGGTGTGCAGCAGAAGCTCTCACAGATTAATTCCCAGGATGAGTGGACTGTTTTCTGAGGAGACATTAAAGAGTCTAGGCCTGTATCATCGAGGGTTTAGAAGAGTGAGAGGTAATCTCAAAAACTTACAAAATTCTTAAACAGCCAGATAATGTAGATCCAGAAGGGAAGTTTCACAAGGCTACAAATACAGAACTGTGACGATAGTCTTAGAATAAGGTACAGGCCACTTGAAACTGAGATGAGAATGAATTTCTTTGGAATTTTCTATCCCTGAGGGCTGTGAAAGCTCAGTCAGTGGACATGCCCAAGACAGAAAATGATAACTTGTTGGATACTACTGTAGTAAGGTATGGAATAGCAGGAAAAATGGGAGAAAAAGAGAAAACTGAAATTGACAATTAACCATTATCCAGGCTGAATGGCCTACTCCTGTTCTCATGTTCATAAAACGAAGACATGATAATTTAAAAGCTGATTTTAAATGTTCATTCATGGAACTATAGCATGTCCTGCAGAATTGTTTCAGTTATAATGTAGAACAAGATAAGAGAAAGATATAAAACATCTGTACCAAACAGAAGTTGCTGGAGAAACCGTGTTGGTCTGGCAGCAGGTTCTGAAGAACATGCAGCATGGTGGCTCAGTGCTTAGCAACCCAGTGCTAACCCGGGTTCCTGTTATGGGCGACTGTCTGTGTGGAGTTTGCATATTCTCCCTGTGTCTGCGTGCTTTGGTTTGCTCCCACAGTCCAAAGATATGCAGGTTAAGTGGATTGGCCATGCTAAATTGCCCATAGTGTTCAGGGACATGGAGGCTAGGGGGAATTAGCCATGGGAAATACAGGGTTACAAGGATAGGTTGCTCTTTCAAGGGTTGGTGTGGACTCAAGGGGCTGAATGGCTTCCACGCTGTAGGGATTCTCTGTCTAAGAAGGGTCACCGGACCTGAAATGTTAACTCTGCTATTTCTTAATAGATGCTGCCAGGGCTGTTGACTTGTTCCAGCAATTTCTGTTTTTGTTTTGGATTTTTCACATCCATAGTTCTTTGTTTTACAAATTGGTAGTGGATTGGGTTATATGGAACCCTCACAGCGTGGAAACAGGCCATTTTGCCCAAAAGGTCCACACCAACCTTTCAAAGATCATCACACCCATCCCCCATCCTATATTTCTCATGGCTAACACACCTAACTTACACATCTCAAAACACAATGGGCAATTTAGCATGGCTAATCCATTGAACCTGCACATCTGTGGGAGGAAACCAGAGCACCCAGCAGAAACCCACACAGACACAGGGAGAATGTACAAACTTCACACAGACAATGACCCAAGACTGGAATCAAACCCAGGTCCCTGCTACTGTGGGGCAGCAGTGAAAACCACTGAACCACCAGAAACAACATGGCTTCAAAAGCTTGTATCAGTAATGATGGTTATGAAACTATCATTGATTGTTGTAAAGCCCCTCTAATTCACGCATATCCTTTAGGGAAGGACATCTTACCCAATCTGGCCTGCACGTGACTTCATACCCACAGCAATGCCATTGATTTTAAACTGCCCTCTGAAAAGAGTCACTCAGTTCATGGATAATTAGAGATGGACAATAAATGCAGGCCTTGCCAGCTCCATGAAAGCATAAAATGTTTTGTCCTTTGATTAAATCCAAAGTTTGTAGTTGAAGTACTCATTTCTAAGTCTGTGTTTAATAGATGCATTTACTAAACTTGTGGAATTTGATGTCTATGAAAATGATTGATTTGATGAACAGAGTTAACCCTTCACAACATAATGACAGCTGGTTAGGCGAATATGGCAAAGCAGGAAGGTTTCCTGTTTCTGTTTGAGAGCTGTGAGGCTGACAGCCGACAACGCATTGTCTGAAAGGGGAATGAGTTCTTTCACCCAATCACGCAGAGTGGGTGGCACGGTGGCACAGTGGTTAGCACTGCTGCCTCACAGTGCTAGAAACCCGGGTTCAATTCCCGCCTCAGGCGACTGACTGTGTGGAGTTTTCACGTTCTCCCCGTGTCTGCGTGGGTTTCCTCCGGGTGCTCCGGTTTCCTCCCACAGTCCAAAGATGTGCAGGTCAGGTGAATTGGCCATGCTAAATTGCCCGTAGTGTTAGGGAAGGGGTAAATGTAGGGGTATGGGTGGGTTGCGCTTTGGCGGGGCGGTGTGGACTTGTTGGGCCGAAGGGCCTGTTTCCACACTGTAAGTAATCTAATGTAGATCTGATCAGATGAGAAGGACTGTACGATCAGCCTTTTCTTATTTCCTATTCGCAGTGACTCACACCGTTCGAGAATCAGTAACAGATTTCTCCCACTTTTAGGAGTTCTTTCACCCAACCACACAGAGTCTGCATCGGGAAGGGTTCAAGTGGGACCTTTCATATTTTCATCTCCTGGAAGAGTACCTGCCCGAAATAGAGCAAGGCGAAACACGGTCAATTGTCAAGCAAGTTCTTCAACAGTTCAAGGAGAAGTTACTCCCTAACCTCAGCAAATTCCGCAGAAGTAAGTTTGAATCTCATTGCAAAACTGGATGTGTTCCCAAAGCAGTTTGGTCACAGGATCATTGAATGTTACAGTGCAGTGCCATCTGAATGTTTGAAACACCTGGATTTAGCCCACTCATCCATTCACTCCCTATACCTAGAGCTTTTTCAGCTCCTGATTGAACAATTTCATGGAGACACAGATGGAAGATTTTATTCTCACTGGGAGTTTGGAGGGGGAGGGGGGGAGAGTGTGGGATGTTAGAAATTTGAATTACTTTATCCATCTCCCTCAAAGCCTCACTTGATCCCTAAATTCTTCAATGTTAAAACTACCCCACCACTCATTGCATTGAAGTTAAAGATTTATCACCCTGTTGGAATGGACCTCTTTGCGAAAACTGTATTCCCCACTGTTGCTCCTTTGACAGTCTGTTCTTCAACTATATAGAACAAAATCTCTTCTCGTATCTCCTCTCACGCTTTTGTTGAGGATCTTAAATGTTTGCCCTCTACACAGATCCTTTGGAGATGATGTTCCTGTTAGAACCTTGTTCATATGATATAGAATACTGTCTAATCTCCTTTGACCATGTCCCCATGACAAATGTTCCTGTTATGGAGCAGACCAGACTCTCTCCAAATATTTTAAGAAGGTAGCTTAGTACCTAACTTTTCTTATTTTAAAGGCATATGTGCAATGTTTGTTCCACATGCAATGCAGCTAGCCAAAGCATTTGACGTTAAACAAAACACAATTTATTTAAGCACTCTAGTTAAAATACAACCAAAGAAAGAGAAATTTAAAATAACTTAACTCTGTTGGTAAACTTAACTGAATAATAGATACAATGACCTTTTGCTAATTAAGCTATTGAATGATTGCAGTCTTTTTAACATGGCTTTTCCCAGGCATTATTCATGGAGATTGCAACGAGTACAACATTCTGCTAGCGCCAGTGGATTATTTGGCTGATGGTATGACAGACAGATCCAGCACAACACACCCACAACCGGAATTCCGCATCTCTGCAATCCTGGACTTTGGTGACCTGAGCTACGGCTGCTTTGTGTATGAACTGGCCATCAGCATCATGTATCTGATGACCCAGAGCACAGAGCCCCTCAGTGTGGGGGGGCACGTCATGGCAGGTTTTGAGAGTATCATCCCACTGACAGAGGACGAACGTGATGCTCTGTTCCTGCTGGTGCTCTGCAGGTTTTCTCAATCACTGCTTATTGCCAGCCACAGTGTGTTACTGCATCCCGAGAATGAGGAATACATCATGGTGACAGTGCGGAAAGGCTGGCGGTGTCTGCACCAGCTGTGGCAGCTCGGCAAAGAGGCAGTCGAGAGGATCTGGTTTGACACAGCCAGGTCCTATTAGAGCGAGAGTGGGTAAGAGCTGAGTCAGTGATGAGGAGAGAACAAAGATCCCAAACTGTTTCTGCATCACCTCCCATCCTCCCTTAGAGACTGAAGCAGAGTTACGTTCTTTTCTCATTCCTCTTCCTCACCTCGCTCTTTAAAGTCTGAAACTGAACAGGAAGATGCCATTTGGTCCACTTCTGTCCCTTGGACAGACCTTGGATGGCCCGGTCTATGGGAAACTCTGCTGGGTCTGTTTAATTTTGGGGTAAGTGATGCCTCCAACTCACACCTGAAGAGGTCAGGACTATAAACCTCCCCGTAGGTTTGATCATTGTCATTCTGTATGGTGAACAAACATGTCAGTTTGTCCCTTGTCCCTGTCAGACTGTCGTCTCTCCCTGGCAGACTGTCGTGTCTTCCCCCTGGCAGACTGTCGTGTCTTCCCCCTGGCAGACTGTCGTGTCTTCCCCCTGGCAGACTGTCGTGTCTCCCCTGTCAGACTGTCGTCTCTCCCCCTGTCAGACTGTCGTCTCTCCCCCCCCCCCCCCGTTAGTAACCAAAATTGATCATAAATAAGCTGTAGTGATGTTTCCAGATTTACCTTTTTCCTGGATCTCTCCACATTCATTTCCCCACCACAGCCCCCTGCATTTTGTCAGAACTCAAAGTCCAAAGAAAATACCAACACATCTGTGCATTATGTACCTGTTAAAACGTGAACTTTAAACCTTTACTATCTGCATT
Source organism: Chiloscyllium plagiosum (assembly GCF_004010195.1). Taxonomy (NCBI): domain Eukaryota; kingdom Metazoa; phylum Chordata; class Chondrichthyes; order Orectolobiformes; family Hemiscylliidae; genus Chiloscyllium; species Chiloscyllium plagiosum. The sequence goes on from NC_057749.1 coordinate 2,035,816, forward strand.
TCAGAGGCTCGTGCTTGCCTATGGGAGCATTTAAGTCAGTTTTTATGGCGTGAAAATCTTCAATACTCCATAACCACCTGATGAAGGAGCAGCGCTCTGAAAGCTAGTGCTTCCAAATAAACCTGTTGGACTATAACCCCGGTGTGGTGTGATTTTAAACTTGAGACAAAGCATGGTATCTTATATTTTGCAATTTGAAACACAGTTTGTCTTATCAAGGCTTTGTGTAACAGAGGAAACATCTCATTAGAAGTAGCTATTAACTCATGTATAGTGCCTCAGGGGGTGTGGCACTAGTCCCCATGTTATGCCTGCCAAAGCAAATTAAACAATGCAAAAAGCAAATCATAGCTTCAGAGTGTGATTTCACTGCAGATGTGCACTTTGTATTTGAAGATGTCGAAATTGGTGTTTATAAATCTAACATCTCAAGTTAAACAACTATAGAGTTGATGATAAGATTTCTGATGGTTTGGTAAAATGTCTTCAGTTACTGAGATGCAATTGTACGAGATGCTATCGGACTTCACTTTGCATTTTAAACAGCATTTCAAGATTTTGCCGTTTGAGAAAATGAAAAATAAAAGAAACAGATTAAAGCACATAATGCAATTGTCAGACCTTCTACACTTCAGAATCAACTTTCTAAAATTCATTGGAAAGGTTCTGTGTCTGTTAAGAAATCCTGTAATTTTGGTATTAAACTACACAATTATCAAATTGTTAAATAGCTACTGGAACCTCATTTACACTTCAGCTTTGAGTCATCTGTTGGGTTGAATTTATCTCTCCACTCTGGAGGCTTCCTGCCTCTATTCCTGATGAAGAGATTTTGCCCGAAACGTCGATTTTCGTGCTCCTCAGATGCTGCCTGACCTGCTGTGCTTTTCCAGCACCACTCTGATCTAAACTCTGGTTTCCAGCATCGGCAGTCTGCACTTTTGCCCTGTCAGACTGTCCCTATCAGACTGTCCTGTGTCCCTGTCAGACTGTCAATGTCAGACTGTCCTGTATCCCTGTCAGACTGTCAATGTCAGACTGTCCTGTGTTCCTGTCAGACTGTCCCTGTCAGACTGTCCTGTGTCCCTGTCAGACTGTCAATGTCAGACTGTCCTGTGTCCCTGTCAGACTGTCCATGTCAGATTGTCCTGTGTCCCTGTCATACTGTCAATGTCAGACTGTCCCGTGTCCCTGTCAGACTGTCCATGTCAGATTGTCCTGTGTCCCTGTCATACTGTCAATGGCAGACTGTCCTGTGTTCCTGTCAGACTGTCCTGCGTCCCTGTCAGACTGTAGATGTCAGACTGTCCTGTGTTCCTGTCAGACTGTCCCTGTCAGATTGTCCTGTGTCCCTGTCCGACTGTCAATGTCAGACTGTCCTGTGTCCCTGTCAGACTGTCAATGTCAGACTGTCCTGTGTTCCTGTCAGACTGTCCCTGTCAGACTGTCCTGTGTCCCTGTCAGACTGTCAATGTCAGACTGTCCTGTGTCCCTGTCAGACTGTCCATGTCAGATTGTCCTGTGTCCCTGTCATACTGTCAATGTCAGACTGTCCTGTGTTCCTGTCAGACTGTCCTGCGTCCTTGTCATACTGTCCATGTCAAACTGTCCTGTGTCCCTGTCAGACTGTCCCTGTCAGATTGTCCTGTGTCCTTGTCATACTATGTCAAACTGTCCTGTGTCCCTGTCAGACTGTCAATGTCAGACTGCCCTTTGTCTGTGTCAGAAATTTCCCTTTCAAACTGTCTTGTGTCTGCGTCAGATTGTCCCTGTTGGAATGTGCTGTTTTCTGTTATCCTCAGGATGGGCTTATCAAAATGTAGCTATTGACTGGGACAAGCTCCCTCTACAGGTGTGTAGGTTAGATTGATCTTAGATTAAGATAAATGCTTGGTACCACATCATGGGCCAAAGGGCCTGAACTGTACTGTGCTGTTCTATGTTCAATGTCAATACAGAAACTGAGCAAAATTCCCATCTCAAATTTCCATCAATGTAATTGGCTTTAGGTTGGTTTTCCCTCATGGGTGGGTGAATCTGCCCCTTCCTGTGCTCCACCAGTCCTTATTGGGCCTGTGCAGAGAACCACAACCCCAGAACCTCTCCACCTCAGAACTTGGCCAGGCTGTAACATGACTGATGAGGCCCCTCGCGATATGAAGAAATCAACAACAGGGATAAAACTTTCAAAGCAGAGTGAGGCTATTTAAAGGTGAAATCAGCAAATATTTCTTCAAGCAAAGGGCAGTTGCTGTACAAAAGGCTGCAGCCACTGACCGTCAGTCGCAGGTTCCAAGATTGAGATGGATTGCTGGATAAGGAATTAAGGAATACAGAGTGAAGGCAGAAGAGTGAGGTAGGGCCTGCCATGGTTTTGGATATTACAGGCTGATAAGGCAGAATGGCCTCCTGTTCCCAAATTGCTAAACACTGCCACCTCCTGATCACAACCAGCAGTTGTAGTGACAGATGTTGGTGTTTGAACGAAGGGCCAGACATTTGCTGGTTACTCAGCAACTGTGTGCATTGGGTTAACAAGTCTAACCTTGCTGCAGAAAAATGATACTATAAGAAAACGATGTGTGTAATGGTTACTATCTAATAGACCATGTAATATTTGGACAATAAATGGGTAACTTCTGCCATTTTTGTTGACTCTATCTGACAGAAAATGACATTCCTGGTGGATGTAATAATATGTTTGTTAATCACAAATATCAGGAACTCGTGTTATTGGGTTGAAGGGAAAGGTGTTAGAGGATTTGTTGGCTGATGTGCATCCAGTTAATTCACTGGTTTTGCAATAGCTGAGAGCAGGAAGAGGCCATTTGGCCCTTGAGCCTATTCCACCCCAGTAAGCTGATCGTGTATTGCAACTGCACTTCTCACATTTTATGATTCTTCTACAAAAATCCATCAATCCCAGTCCTGAATAAACTCCATGGCTGGACATCTATAATCCTTTAGGGAAGACAATTCCAAGCATTCACAATTTTGAGTGAAGGCATTCCTCACCACAGATGTAAATGCTTGAACAGGTTGGGGAATTTTGGGATTGGAAGTGGAAGTGATAGGCAGGAGTGGGTGAAAGAGAGTATTGTTGAGCAATCAGTCTTATCCCAACAGCAAAGAACTGAAAAGGAATTGAAAGGAAGGGGAAAACCTCCTGTGTTCCCACTTGGTGCTATTGAACTATGTTTTCTTTGTTTTTTCCTTTTTCTACTCTAAATATCCAAGCCTTGTCAGTCTGATTGCTTTGTGAGGGGAGAGTTTAAGAATAGGCACCGTTTAAGTTGCAGAGTTACAAGTTAACAATTTATAGTTCCTAATTGCCAATTGTTATAAAGATGATTTCTCATACTGAGGAGTTACTTTCTTGTCAAGTACAGTAAGCTGATGAGTGTTTCCTTATAACCTGGGCTTGCTAGTCAATTGGGGGATAGTTTGATTCACATTTATGATGACACTAAGAATAGTGGAGCTTGATTTCCAGCACACTGGGTTGTGACAGCAGAAGGGAGAGTGCTGATTCGATGGTGAGATTCATCCAGGGTTTATAATCTGAGGTGACATCATTCCAGGCTGTGGAACAGAGGGCAAATGACACCAATTGAAATTCAGCATCATCATCCCATTATTGTCCAGTATCATAGCACTGGTGGCAGTCATTTTATAATAATCTGAAAACAAACATAGGAGAAAAATCATTGATTCACTCTCAGGGTGTGTTAAGAATATGCAATGAGCTGTAAGTTTAAGAGAATCTGAAAGGAGATATTAAAGAAAGAGTTATATTTGTTTCCAGTAATTCATTCTGAGGACATGTTGAAACTGAACATCCACTCCCCCCTTCCCTAAATGTTTATTCATCACTTCAAAACAGTCATTAAGAGTCCATCATGTTGGAGTGGGACTGGAGTCACATAGATGTCAGTGCTGGAAGGACAGAGGTCTCAATTCCAAAAGGACTTTAATGAATGAGTTGGGTTTTTAATAACATCCAACAGCTTCATGGTCATTTTATGGGTTCCATACTTTTCTTTCTAGATGTCGTCCTAAAGTCATACAGCCTAGAAACAGGCCCTTCAGCCCACCATGTCTATGCTGACCAACAAGCACCAAACTACACTAATCCCATTTACCTGCTCCATAGCCTACCATGTCCCAGTAGAGACTTTTCGATATGAATTTAAATTCCCAATCCATCATGGTGGGATTTCAGCTCCTGCCATGTGGATTGCTAATCAATGTCTCAGTATGTCTCCTCCAGTAAATTTCAATCACTTACACCATCAAAACTCTTCTCATGTCAGAGCATGTGGGAAGATCAATCAAATTACCCAGAAGTGAGCAGCCAGAAGGTAACAATGCACAATCTTGACAAAAGAGGATCAATATCCAGTTACTCTCAACTCCACAGAAATAAGATTAGTGGCTTTTTCAAAGACAGGAAAGGAAACGGAGATCATGTGGTAGTTTTGCTCGGAAAAGGAGAAACAGCTAAGTTTTGTCATCAAAAACAATTTTTATTTTTACGGCACATTTTAATATCATTTGAATTTCACAAATTCTTTCATATGAACATTACAAAGCAAAATTAGACATAGGGTCATAGAGTCATAAAGATGTACAGCATGGAAACAGACACTTCAGCCCAACTCGTCTATGCCAACCAGATATCCCAACCTAATCTAGTCCTATTTGCCAGCACTTGGCCCATATCCCTCTAAATCCTTCCTATTCATGTACCAATCATATACCCTCTGCGTGAAAATGTTACCCCTTTGGTCCCTTTTAAATCTTTCCCCTCTCATCCTAAACTTATGCACCCGAATTCTGGACTCCCCCATCTCAGGGAAAAGACCTTGTCTCTTTAACCTATCCACGCCTGTCATGATTTTATAGACCTCTATGTGGTCTGTCCTCAGTCACCAATGCTCCAGGGAAAACAGCCTCAGCCTATGTCCTGTACAGCCATAACATGACCTCCCAACTCCTATACTCAATGCTCTGACCAATAAAAGAAAGCCTACCAAATGCCTTCTTCACTCTCCTATCTTTCAGTGAGCTTGTGTTGAAAGGTGAATAATCATAGAATTTTAAAAAGAAACCTAGGTCAAAATATTCTTTCCAGAACACTGATGTGTTAGAAAGCAAGTGATTGTGAACTCCTAGTGTGTTATGGAAAATTATTTATGCCAGGTGGAGTAAATATTAAAGGCCATTACAATTTCTTCAGTTTAGAATCATCAAGGATTGATCCTTGGTTTAGAAATTCCACAGCATAAAACTCTTTAGGGGCAGGTCAGAGGAGTCCTGACTGGGGTCTGAAGCAAATATTGGCCTCCCTCGGAGAAGGAGGCTTTTCAGAACAATCAAGGGAATAGGTTACCTCAGTAGAAATGTTTAGTTTGTGCAATGTCCAGATTACGAGTGTTTGATTAGATATCTGCAAGCTATTAGAAGCTGAGAAAGTCTAAGCTCTTAGCTTTGTGAGTATTCATATAGGAATACTGCACTGTTCACAAGACAGAAACTGGGAGAATCAGTTAACTCAAACTTAAGGTTTGATATAAAGGTATTATTTCTCTGGATTTCAATCTCTGGTTTTAAGATGGTTTTAACTGTATTCCATATCCAGATAGCTTACTTAATTACTTTTACATTTGTTGTGTAACTCTTTTAGGCAATAAATGCTGGGCCAGCCAACAATATTCACATCACAGTAACAACTTTTTTTTTACAAAATATGCAGTAAACCTTTTATTAACCGGCACCTACGGGACCTGGAATGTACTGGTTGATAAAATATTCCGGTTGACCATGGGATTCACATAATCAACACACACGAAGTAATAGAAATGTAATGCATGGGGAATACACATCACTGTTACACTTACAACATACATCACTAAAACATTAATGCAACTTTGCATTAAATAAAATGTACAGCATCCTCACCTGACTGCTCTGAGATAATGATAATACAGTAAACTTCACAGGGTTTGAGGTACATGATTCTTGCCGGTTTATTGAGAGTGCTGGTTCATGGGCTTGGTTGGTACTACACCCAGAAGCACCCACTCCCTCTACCCACTGATGCTCAGTAGCAGCAGTGTATACAATCCACAAGAAATTTACCAAAGATCCTCAGACAGCACTTTCCAAACTCATGACCGCTTCCATTGAGAAGAACAAGGGCAGCACATACCATCTATACATTCCCCACCGATCCACTTACCATCCTGACTTGGAAATATATAGTGCCATTCCTTCACTGTCACTGGGTCAAAATCCTGGAATTCAATTCACAATGGGATTGTAGGTCGGCCCCACAGCAGGTGGACTGCAGCAGTTCAAGAAGGCAGCTCACCACCACCTTCTCAAGGGTAACGAGGGACGGTTAATTAATGCTGGCCCAGCCAGTGACACCCACGTCCCACAAATGAGTAAAACAAAACTAAAACATAAGGAACCGGTTAAAACAAAGTTTAGTATACCTTAATGATTAGAAGCTTAAAGCATTAATACAATTCCAGGTTCCAGCAGTAGGGGGCGGCACAGTGGCTCAGTGGTTAGCACTGCTGCCTCACAGCACCAGGGACCCGGGTTTGATTCCTAGTTCGGGCAACTGTCTGTGTGGAGCTTCCACATTCTCCTCGTGTCTGCGTGGGTTACCTCCAGGTGCTCCGGTGTCCTCCCTCAATCCAAAGATGTGCAGGTCAAGTGAATTGGTCATGCTAAATTGCCCATAGTGTTAGGTGCATTAGTCAGGGGTAAATATAGGGTAGGAGACTGGGTCTGGCTGGGTTACTCTTTGGAGGATTGGTATGGACTTGTTGGGCTGAAGGGCTTGTTTCCGTACTGTAGGGAATCTAATCTAATCTAATAATCCTCTTCATCGAGATGTCCTTGTTCTCCTGGAAGCCTGGGACTACACTGAAACAGGGTCTGCATCAAGTGCTTTGGAACTTGCCTGCCTCAAACCAAATCTTCCCCACTGCCTCTTTCCCCAGCGACCACAGTTGGTGGAGACACTTCCAGCCAGCTCTCCCAATGCTCAGAAGGTACTCTGCATTTTCAGGGTAAAGCAGAGCATTGTATCTCCCCATAACCAGTGACTGAGAAAACCTGCAAAGAACCAGCAGAAAAATGGCATCTTGCTCCTCAGGAAGTAACGGGATCACACTTTCAAAGCCCGAGAGGACATGGCCCCCTGCACCAATGGGATCGTTACTCCCCAGCATCAGATACATTATGGATATGGCCACATCAAAGACATAATAACCATAATTCATGTCACTGAAGTCCAGTAACCCAGAGATGTCCAGTTCCTGCTGCAGCTCAGTTGGGTTGGAGTGGTTAGCTGAGGGGTGAACAGGCTGGACTAGAATGTTGGTGTGACTGAAGTCTCCGTGATTCAAGCCTGGGAAAGAATCAAACATTGCAATGTTTTATCATCCATCACTGACAAGAAGATTTCAATGACAATCTAACATTACAGATGTATTAATGATTTTGTCACACCGCACCTACTTGTTACGGTATCAGACTTGCTCAGTCACACAGTCACTGTCACATTCTCTAGGACCTGCCTCACTGTGAGCAATGCCACTGTAGGTCAGCTGTAAACGTATTGGAACTTTAACTCCTGAGATTGCAATGGGACACTGGGTCATAGGTCACAAAAACCCTATGTTTTAGGGGAATGTAGGGAAGAAGAGGTGAACTTGTACATTTGTAGATTGACCCGGATTCCACTCCGTTTCAATCGGTCAAGATTCCAGGTACATGGAACACCAACAACTGACATCTCAATAGAACCATTAACAGAGTAAAATATTTCAAGAACACTAATTCCAATGGTTTTATGCCAAAACCTGTTCATACCCTGTAGTTTCTGGACTAAGAGGGATAACCACTTACTTTGACGCAACTTGCAGAGATTTGGAATTATCTCTTCCTGGAATTGCTGAATAATTTGCTCTATAATTTGGCGATCCCTTCCCTCTCCCACTGCATAAAGATACTTGTTCAGCAAGTGAATGTTTGAGAGCTTCCAGAGGAAATCCGGCCGCTGCAGACTCTTCCGGAAAGGATGGTGGAATTCCTGCCAATGAGAGAAATCTATTACCTCTCCCACCCAATACATCCAGCAAGCTGTCAGATCGTAATCCCTCTCTGGGATCTCTCAACAACAAAAACCAGGAAAATTTGTGAATGATGTATACCAGACCAATTTGTTTTGTGTATCTCAAATGGAGCACCAAGATGACCAGGATCCATTTCCAGGCTGTTTCCTGGTTTCTCCGTCTGGATTAAAATTCGAAGCTGTGTCTGTTCACATGCTCTTTAAAACACACAGCACTCCCAGCCCCTCCAAAAAGGGAGCTAACTTTTCTGGAACAGCTATTTGATTAGTGCTGCTTTGAGTTGAATCTGCTCTGGTGAGATGTTGACTGGAGCCTGAGATAGTTCAGGGTGAGTGCAGCCTGGGAGGGTGGGCATCATTGAGGGGAAAGGGCAAGATTGGGAGTACATTATGGAGAAACTATGGGAATAATGAGAGAAGTTTCATGGGGATTGGGCAAGAAAGAATGGGATGAGGTAAGAATGAGGGAGAAGGGAGAGCATGTAATGGGGATTTAACGAACCACGGTTGCTATAAAGATATGAACCCTCCTGGTGTTTTATCGCATGTATCATTAATGAGTGACAATCAGGAACTGGATCACATTGCCAATGTCTCCCAATGGGCCATTGTCTATTGGTGATCCTTTCTTCCTCTGTCATTCTCTGTATTGGAGGACAGTTTCAAGCAGTTTACATGAAGGCCTTCTTATTATCATGGTTCAGGATGTAATCAACAATCAGGGCCCTGAACCAGAAGGAAATGGTCCTTGTGTAAAATTTTTGGAAATTTACTGTCTTTTTTATAAAAACATTCCATAAATTTGTTGCAACTAAAACATCCCCAGATGCAGAAGTAGGTAAGTCAGTCTCTCTATGGATTTGATATTTCAAATAGACTATATCGAAAGAAGAAAATCTTTGCAGAACCCTTTCATAATGGATTTTCTCCTGTTAGGCTAAAAATGTTTCAAAGCAGCTTTGATCTGTTTCAAATGGAGGGAATATTGATCAAAACAACACCAACAGATTGATCTGTGTCACAGCTTCCCTCACAATCCTTTATAAAGACAACAGTGGAGGCAAAACACCCCAACTTACTGCAAGCACCTCATTCATTCGTGCGAGGGTTTGACCAACTTTGTACAAGATCTGAGGCCCTATAGGCATTTCAGACAATGGAAGTCCAGGGAGATAGGTCAGTAACCGGACCATGTGGGCCTTCGATTGTCCTCCACAGTCTGTAAGAGATAAGAGCACAGCATTTTTGTTAACTAGTGTTGCATGTCAGAAATTGAATGAAAGAAACTGATTTCTCATTAATTATATCATTGACAAGGACTTATTTGAAGTGCGTACATTTATGTAAAGGAAAATTTCAAACATTGGGTCTGTGACCTGGCCAATTGGAAGCTGAACCCAGCCACCAATAACTGATACTGACCAATCGTCTCCAACGACATAATCTTGCCATCAATGGTTGGGATTGGTGTGGGTGAAGGAAATCCTTTCTCACTCAAAAACACCATGGCTCGTGTTTGTGCTTCAATTAAATCAGCATCTTCACTGTCACCAGTATTCATCACCTTGAGGATGTAGCTCTGACTGTGATCTCTGGTCACCTGGTTCTCAGACACCAGGATGTGGAAGTTCTGGTCATCGTAACCGGGCATTGGTTGGACACTGGAGACCTTCAGACCGTACAACCGCTCGACCAACTCGACAGCCTGCGCCTCAGTCAGCGAGGGTTTGATGAGAACAGGTTTCTCTGAGGAAGACATCTGAGAAACATCAAAATAACAAAGCTGAATAAATAAGGGACAGTTTCACCAATGAATATAACTGATTCTTAACTCAGTCATTCACAGTCGCTGCAACGTCATCGCGTCACACAGCACAGAAACAGACCAATTCGGTCCACGCCAACCATGTTTCCAAACTGAACTAGTCCCATCTGCCTGCACTTGGCCCATATCCCTCCAAATGTTTCCCATTCATGAACTTATGCAAATATCTTTCTCTGGTAGGTAATTTTACACATGAACCACTCTCTGTACAAAAACCTTACCCCTCAGGTCGTTTTTACATCTTCCTCCTCTCACCTTAAATATATGTCCCCAGGTTTTGAACTCCCCCACCCATGGGCAAAAGATCCTTGTTGGTCACCTTATCTATGCCCCTCATGATTTTATAAACCTCAATAAAGTTACCCCTCAACCTCCTATACTCCAGTGAAAGTAGTCCCAGTCTTTCCAGTCTATTTTTATATCTCAAACCCTCCATTCCTGGCAACATCCTGATAAATTTTTTCTGAACCCTCTCCAGTTTAATGATATCCTTTCTGTAGCCGGGTGATTAGGGCGACACACAGTACTCCAGAAGGGGCCTCACCAATATCCTGTACAGCCACAACATGACATCCCAACTCCTGTACTCAAAGATCTGAGCAATTAAGGCAAGTATGTGAAATACCTTCTTAATCAGCCTGTCTATCTGTGATACAAGTTTCAAAGAATTATGTCATATCTGTTCAGATGATGCCATCATTCAAAACAGCCCTGCTGACATGGCTTCCTCCTTCCAGAGCCATGGTTTCCAGCCCACTGTGATTGACAGGGCCCCTAAACGGATCTGACCTATCACATGCTTCTGCCCTCACCCTTTCCCATCGCTCTCAACAGCATGATTGGATCCCCCGATCTCCGCTTTTCCTCATCCCCCTCATCCCACCAGCCTCCACATTCAAAGGATCATTCTCTACCATTTCAGACAACTCCAGCAGAACACCACCATCAAACACATGTTCACCTCATTCCCACTGCCTGCATTACATGCGGTCGTTCCCTCTGGGACACCCTCGTCTGTTCCTTGACCACTGCACCACACCCCCTGCCCCTCTCATGGCACCTTCCCATATAACCACAGAAATTGTGACACCTGCCCTTTCACCTCCTCCCTGCTCACCATCCAAGGGCCTAAACTGTCTTTCCAGGTGAAGTAGCACTTCCCCTGTACCTCCTCCAATCTTATGTACTTTATTCGCTCCACCCAACGTAGCCTACTCTACTTTGGAGAAACCAAACACAGGCTGGTTGTCCACTTTGCAGAACATCTCTGGTCTGTGTGCAAGCATCACCCCAACCTTCCTGTAGCTGATCATTTTAACAAAGTTTTCTGCTGACATGTCCACCTGTCGGTCCTTGGCATGCTGCAGTGTTCCAACAAATCTCAGCACAAACTGGAAGAACAACATCTCATCTTCAAATTGGCACTTTACAAACTTCTGGGCTCAATATGGAGTTCAACACCTTCAAATTCTGAACTCACTCCCATTCATTCCCTTTCTTTTAGCTTGGCTTGTCACATTCTCTGTCTTCTCTCCTCGCCCCCACTCCAATGGGTCTCTACTCTTTCCAGTCTGGCAGTTAGACACACCATTGTTCTGCTCTTCTCACATTCTGACCACTTAATCTGAACAATCAATGCCCTTTCTCCACCAGCACTCCAACATCCCCCACCCACTATTGCATAAATGCTGACCCCTCCAAAATTCACTTCAGTTCTGAGGAGTCATCTAGACTTGAAGCATTACCTGCTTTTTCTCCGTGGATGCTGCCTGAGCTAATGTGATCACCAAATATATTTTGTTTTCAGTACAATCCCAGCATCTGCTGTCCATGGATCATAGAACATTGAACACGTCCAGCGGGTCAGGGAATCCATCCAAACTGAACAACAGCTCGGGCTATTATATGGTGAGTTTGAATCCTAACCATGGGTTGGTGAAACCTCTGACCCAGTGAGTTGCAAACTCTGAAATCCCATCCCAGAGAGTGGCGCACAGCATTACAGCAGATAGTTCAATGCCATCTGGAGGGAGTGTCGCACTGTCAGAGGGTCAGTACTGAAGGAGTGCAGCACTGTCAGAGGGTTAGTACTGAGGGAGTGTTGCACAATGGAGGGTCAGTACTGAGGGAGTGCTGCACTGTCAAAGGGTCAGTACTGAGGGAGTGCTGTCCTGTCAGAGGGTTAGTACTGAGGGAGTGTTGCACAATGGAGGGTCAGTACTGAGGGAGTGCTGCACTGTCAGACGGTCATTACTGAGGGAGTGCTGTCCTGTTGGAGGGTCAGTACTGAGGGAGTGTTGCACGTCAGACAGTCATTACTGAGGGAGTGCTGTCTTGTCGGAGGGTCAGTACTGAGGGAGTGTTGCACTGTCAAAGGGTCAGTACTGAGGGAGTGCTGTCCTGTCGGAGGATCAGTACTGAGGGAGTGCAGCACTGTCAGAGGGTCAGTACTGAGGGAGTGCTGTCCTGTCGGAGGGTCAGTACTGAGGGAGTGTTGCACTGTCAGAGAGTCAGTACTGAAGGAGTGCTCATGTCTAGACAGTCAGTACTAAAATAACCCACACTGTCAGGGATAATTAACTAGGTTAGGCTGGTGAACTCAGAGAGGCCCCCTGCAAGTAGTGGTGTGGATAGTATGAACCTGCTGACCTTGTTGTTTGACAAGGTTGTCGTAGACACTGTGGGTTTGAAAGGTGCTGCTGAAGAAGATTGACTGACAGTAAGCGGCCTGAATTATCTGATCATTTGTTGGACCTTGCAGTGCTCAAAATTATAGTATATTCATTGATCAATCTCATATTATAGTATAACTACAACTGCAGTGCAGATCATGGTACTGTAACATGTGACTGTTTAGCTTCACATGACAACAAAATGCACTATGGGATTGTGAACAGAGTGATGACAATACACAATAATGCATTAGAGTTCCTGCTGTGAGGATGACAGGGCTCTGTTTAATTTACATGTCGCTTAGATCCAGAATTCCAACATTGAAAATGACAGAGATGCTGTACTCCCAGCTGTTTGGCCCTTGTCAAGAAATCATAATGCAGCTGTGCCCATGTACTTTGTTAACAATGTGTTTAATTTTGTATTGGATAGTCTTTTAGATTTCAACATACCCTGTAATACAATTTATAAAGATTAGTAACCTTTGTGTGCTTCTGTATTTAGACCACAGACTTTGGAGTAGAAGTGGGCCATTCAGCCCATCGGGTTTGCTCTGTCATTCAATGAGATCATGGCTGATGTGATAACTCCACTTGCCTGCATTTCCCCCATAACTCTTGGTTCCTTACTGTTTACAGCCCTCTGCAGTAAACTAGTTCACAGAGTCACCCTCAGAGATAAGGAATTACTTCTCATCTCTGCCTCAAAGGTAGAAGACAGTGGGTGGTGGTGGAGGGTTGCTTTTCAGACCAGAGGCCTGTGACCAGTGGAGTGCCACAGGGATTGGTGCTGGGTCCACTGCTTTTCATCATTTATATAAATGATTTGGATATAAACATTGGAGGTATAGTTAGTAAGTTTGCAGATGACACCAAAATTGAAGGTGGACAGTGGACAGTGAAGAAGGTTACCCCAGAGCACAACGGGATTTTGATCAGATAGGCCAATGGGTTGAGGAGTGGTGGGTGGAGTCTAATTTAGATAAGTATGAGGGCTGCATTTTGGAAAAGCAAATCAGATTAGTACTTAAACTTATACTATTTGAGGGGCACGGTGGCTCAGTGGTTAGCACTGCTGCCTCACAGCACCAGGGTCCTAGGTTTGATTCCAGCCTTGGGCGATTGTCTGTGTGGAGTTTGCACATTCTCCACGTGTCTGCGTGAGTTTCCTGCGGGTGCTCCGGTATCCTCCCACAATCACAAAACTGTGCAGGTCAGGTGAATTGGCCATGCTAAGTTGCCCATAGTGTTAGGAGCATTAGTCAGAGGGAAGTGGGTCTAGGTGGGTTACTCTTTGGAGGGTCAGTTGGGCAGAAGGGGCTGTTTTCACACTGTAGGGAATCTAATCTTATATACTTAATGGTAAGGTCCAGGGGAGTGTTGCTGAACGAAGAGATCTTGGAGTGTAGGTTCATAGATCCTTGAAAGTGGGGTCGCAGTTAGGTAGGACAGTGAAGAAGGCGTTTGGTATGCCTTCCTTCATTGGTCAGAGTATTGAGTACAGGATTGGGAGGTCATGTCACGGCTGTACAGGACATTGGTTAGGCCACTTTTGGAATATTGCGTGCAATTCTGACCTCCTTCCTATTGGAAACTATGTTGTGAAACTTGAAAGGGTTCAGAAAAGACTTACAAGGATGCTGCCAGGGTTGGAGGATTTGAACTACAGGGAGAGGCTGAATAGGCTAGGGCTGTTTTACTTGGAGCATCGGAGGCTGAGGGGTGACCTTCTAGAGGTTTATAAAGTCATGAGGGGCAAACAAGGTCTTTTCCCTGGGATAGGGGAGTCCAGAACTAGAGGGCATAGGTTTAAAGCGAGAGAGAAAAGACAAAAAAGGGACCTAAGAGGCAACGCTTCCACACAGAGAGTGGTATGTGTATGGAATGAGCTGCCAGAGGAAGTGGTGGAGGCTGGTACAATTACAGCATTTAAAAGGCATCTGGATGGGTACATGATTGGGAAGGGTTTGGAGGAATATAGGCGAAGTGCTGTCAAATGGGACTAGATTGAGTTGGGATATCTGGTCGGCAGATATTGGGTCGAAGGGTCTGTTTCCATGCTGTACCTCTCTATGACTCTATGACTCTTATGAGTGAGTATTAAATGGGCAACTCTTATTCTGGAATAATGCCATTTGGCCCTAGACTCTTCTACAAAGGGAAACAATATTACATCAATCCTATCAAGTCTCCTAAGAACCTTGTATGTTTCAATAAAGTCGCCTCTTGTTCTTTGGAACTCTAATGAGCCAGCTCCAACCTACTATACCTCTCCTCATTGACAGACCTTCCATATCCAGGGTCAATCTTCTCTGGCCTGCCTCTAAAGATAATGTATATTTCCATAAAGAAGGGTCTTAAAACTTGACAATATTGCAGCTGTGGTCTGACTAGTGCCTTGTCTCGTCTTAGCAATATCTCGCCATTTTTACACTTCACTTCCTCTTCAAAATAAATTCCAACATTCCATTTGACTTCCCTATTTCCCAGAGAACTTAAATGCTAAATTTGTGAGATTTATGCACAAGACTCCCAATTCCCTCTGTGCTGTAGCAATTTGCAGTCTTTCTCCATTTATATAATATTTAGCTCCTCTATTATTCCTACCAGAGTGTGAATAGCCTCACATTTTCCCACATTATATGTCATCTACCACATTTGCCCACTCATTGAACTTGTGTATATCCCTCTGCAGAGTCTTTGCATTCTCACCATTTACCTTCCCCCCCGATTTCATCTATAAGCTTGGCCATAATGCTGCCATCACCGTGCACAGAATCTCAGAGTGCATACAGCCACAAAGGTCTCCCATTTTCTTTAACTCTTTATTAAAGAACATTTCAAACTATCCCCGTATCTTAATAAAGTGATTATAACAAGACTTAATGAAGAGGCTGGACTCAGGGAGAACTGGCATCTTAAGGAGCCAGTCAGTAAATAGTGGGAGGTGACATCAGGCAATGTCCATCACCTCTAACAGCCAATTACAGATTGATCAAACTTGCTTAAACCAATTAGCTAGGTGGGAGGGGCGGGGGCTTGCGGGGTCTGTATTGTCTGCACTTTTGTATGTAACGGTATTGTCTAATGTACAAATGTCATTGTCCCTGTCTTGTCACATGTGGAACTGGGATTTGAGGTTTGTCCTCCTCTCCCTGTAAAATGGTTGAACGGTAGGGTTTGGGGCCTAGCTTTGCTGCTCCTCTCCCTTGTAAAATTGCTGTCTCTTGTGTACAGCTGTTAATGTTTTTTGTAAACTGTTTTGTAATTTGTTTAATAAAATAATATAAACAGGAGAAAATAAGCACTACCGCACTTAGGTGGTAGTGTGGGGGTTAATAAGAAAAAAAAAACAGGTGTGCTTGCCCTTTGAGGTGAAGGGCAGTGTTTGTAGAAAAAGAAAAAATAAACCAATTAGCTAGGAGAATGTAAGCACTACTGCAGTTAGGTGGTAGTGTGGGGGTAAGGGAGGAAAAAAAAGAAACCTAGAGATACGAACATTGCTTGTCACTGGCCGGAAAAAAGAAACAATTCGCTACAAGTCGCACCCAGCCTGGGCCAGTCAAAGTATTGTACACATTGGTACCAATGACATGGGTCATCGAGGGTAGTGATATCTGGGTTACGCCCGGTGGAACATGCTAGTGAAAATAGGAATAGGGGGAGCTCATGCAGGGGGCAAGAATTCACATTTGTGGATCATCCGAATCTCTTCTGGGGTAGAAGTAACCTGTATAAGAAGGATGGTTTGCACTTGAATTGGAAGATTTGTTCATGTGACTCAGGAGGATTTCAACTAGTAAGGGGAGGGGTGGGACCCAAAGAGATACTGAGAAAAGGGATAAGCCTGGAGCCGGTACAGTTGAGAAGAGGAACAAGTCAAACAGTCAGGGCAGGCAAGAGCAAGGCAGAGGATGAGGTAGGACTGATAAATTAAACTGCAGTTCTTTCAATGCATGAGGCCTGACTATAAGGTAGATGAACAATAAGTATACCGCTTTGGATACTGTTGGGGGGGACAGCCCAGCAGGGGTAAGCTGCAGTGACCGGGTCTGTGGCGCGAGGTCTGGCTCTGAGATTCAGAAGGGAAAGGGGAAAGGAGGAGAGCGCTAGTTATAGGAGACTCTCTAGTTAGAGGGACGGACAGGCGGTTCTGTGGATATGGGCGAGACTCTCGGATGGTTTGTTGCCTCCCGGGTGCCAGGGTCCGAGACGTCTCAGACCGTGTCTTCAGAATCCTTAAGGGGGAGGGTGTGCAGCCAGAAGTCGTGGTGCACGTTGGCACCAACGACATAGGTAGGAAGAGAGGTGGGGAGATCATTCAAGAGCTCAGGGAGTTAGGCTGGAAGCTAAAAGCTAGGACAGACAGAGTCATCATCTCTGGGTTGTTGCCGGTGCCACATGACAGTGAGGCAAGGAATAGGGAGAGAGTGCAGTTGAACACATGGCTGCAAGGCTGGTGTAGGAGGGAGGGCTGTACTGTGTGCAGTTCTGGTCGCCTCACTTTAGGAAAGATGTGGAAGCTTTGGAGAGGGTGCAGAGAAGATTTACCAGGATGTTGCCTGGAATGGAGAATAGGTCGTACGAGGATAGGTTGAGAGTGCTAGGCCTTTTCTCATTGGAACGGCGAAGGATGAGGGGTGACTTGATAGAGGTTTATAAGATGATCAGAGGAATAGATAGAGTAGACAGTCAGAAACCTTTTCCCCGGCTAAACCAGAGTGTTACAAGGGGACATACATTTAAGGTGAAGGGTGGAAGGTATAGGGGAGATGTCAGGGGTAGGTTCTTTACCCAGAGACTGGTGGGGGCATGGAATGCGCTGCCTGTGGGAATGGTAGAGTCAGAATCTTTGGTGACCTTTAAGCGGCAATTGAATAGGTACATGAATGGATGCTTAAGCTCGGACAAATGTTCGGCACAACATCGTGGGCCAAAGGGCCTGTTCTGTGCTGTATTGTTCTATCTATCTATCTATGAAGTCAGGGCATCATTAGGAACATGGAACTGGGATACCATAACTAATACAGAAGCGTGGCTGAGGGATGGACAGGACTGGCAACATAATGTTCTGGGGAATAGATCCTGCAGGAAGGATGGAAAGGTGGGCAGGAGAGGAAGGGGCAGTGGAGGTTTTGATTAGGGATAATATTATGGTTCAACTGGACTCACCACATAAACACAATGGCTACAAGAGTAGGTTCGAGGCTCAGAATATTGTAGCGAGTAACTCACCTCCTGTCTTCCCAAAGCCTGTCCATTATCTACAAGGCACAAGTCAGGAGTCATGATTTGGAGATGCCGGTGTTGGACTGGGGTGTACACAGTTAAAAATCACATAACACCAGGTTATAGTCCAACAGGTTTAATTAGAAGCACTAGCTTTCGGAGCGCTGCTCCTTCATCAGGTGATTGTCCTGGTGAAGGAACAGCCCTCCGAAAACTAGTGCTTCTAAATAAACCTGTTGGACTATGACCTGGTGTGTGATTTTTAAACAAGTCAGGAATGTAATGGAATACTCCCCACTTACCCTGGATGAGTGCAGCCCCAAGAAGCTCAACACCATCCAGGACAAAGCAGCTGCTTGAATGGCATTGCATCCACAAGCATCTACTCCCTCCACCACTGATGCTCAGTCACAGAAATGTGTACTGTCTACAAGGTACCCTACACAAATTAACCAAAGATCCTCAGACAACATCTTCCAAACCTACAACCACTACCATCTAGAACAGGTGTGGGCAATTAATTCTTCCAAGGGGCCACATGAGAAACCTGAGTTGTGTTGGAGGGCTGGACCAACAATAGGGTGAACATAATTCTGCTCAGTATTAATTTTCTCCCATTTTAAAAAGTACTAAATTATATAGTTTTGCACTGAAACTCTTATTCTGGAATAATGCCATTTGGCCCGAGACTCTTCTACAAAGGGAAAAAGTTGTTTCATTATTGTTCAGTATTACAAACAACAAACAACTCTATACAAAAAACAATAAGTACTTTGATGTTTTTCAGCTCATTTTACTTGTTTAGTGAGAAAACTCCAGTCTATTTTGGGCTTGAACAAGTGCACTGAATGTCTGAGGTGGATATGCGAAGGACAGCTGAGAGTGATCATCAGTGATAGAGGATCGGGATTTGGATTTGTTGAACTTCATCACTGAGAATGTCTGTTCGTATATATAGGTAGATCTAAAGAGGACTAGAATCTTCTGAGCATGCCTCCTCATGTGTTGAAAGTTCTCCTCTTTGAGGGAGAATAAAAATCAAGCAATGAGACTGACCTAAAGTACTCTGCCAGAAGTGTGTCAGACGACAGGTCAATGAGTTCAAGCTGAACATCACTAGGTGCATTCTCCACATTGCATGTAAATGAGGAAAAAATCATGTGCATTTCACTCTCAACCATTTTAAAGTCTTGAAATTGCCTTGAAAATTCACCATGCAGTGCTTCTAACATAGTGAGTACCTGTGGAGGTGATCAGCTGAAGGTGCGGCTTCCTTCAGTGTTGGCAAGTGGGTGAGAATGTTGTCCTCCATTTGGCTTGAGAGAAGCTGCAACTTTCTCCTAAAAGCCTTCACCAAGTTGTACATTTCATGCACAAAAAGGCCCTTTCACTGCAGTTTCACATTTAGTTCATTCATAAGTGCAGTTACATAACAGCAAAACCAAGGTCTGCAATCCAGTCTGCATCTGAAAGCTGTGGAGTGCCATTCCCTTTCTTCACACAGAAATCTTGAATCTCTTCTCTCAGGTCCCATACACTTTTAGCATTTTGCCCAGGATGAGCCACCTGACAGCTGTGTGGTAGCCTATGTCACGATGTTCAGTCTCATTTTCCTCCAAAAGTGCAACAAACTGCCTGTGATTCAAAGCTCTTG
>NC_057749.1:2055622-2062676 GCF_004010195.1 Chiloscyllium plagiosum
ATGTCCCCAATCCTTCTCGTTACAGTGCGTCGGGAGAGGAGCACATTCTTAAGCTTCCTTTTTCTCCGGGCATATTAGTTCTGCAGAGTCCAACAAGCACTCCTTAATAAACTCTCCATCAGAAAATGGTTTACTGTTTCTGGCGATTTTGTGGGATATGACATAACTTGTCTTGTCGTGAGCTGACATTTTGAGGGCTAGCCAGCAAGCATCACTTTTAGCTGTTCACGCACGCACATACATGCACCTGTGCGTCCATACGTAAATAAAAAAAAAGCCTCCTTTTCAAAACAAAAGCAACACAATTGTATTGTGTGCATGGTATAAATACTTTTTCATTTATGTTCTAGTTTAAGATTGACCTCATGCCGGCCGGACAGGAACGACCAAAGGCCCGGATATGGCCTGCGGGCCGTTAAAATGCCCAGGTCTGATCTAGAAGGACAACAGCAGCAAATACATGAGAACACCGCCACCTTCAAGTTTCCCTCCAAACCATTCACCATCCTCACTTGGAAATATATCGCCCTTCCTTCACTGTCGCTGGGTCAAAATACTAGGATTCCCTCCCTAATGGCGCTGTTCGTCAACCCACAGCAGATGGACTGCAACGGTTCAAGAAAGCAGCTCACAACCACCTTCTCAAGGGCAAACAGGATGGGCAATAAATGCTAACCAGCCAGTACTGTCCACATTCCACAAAAGAATAAAAACATCAGTGGGAAATTGAGAAGCAAATTTGTAAGGAGACCGCAGGCATAGGGTTGAAATGGTAGGGGATTTTAACTTTCCAAACACAGACTGGGACTGCCATAGATTTAAGGTCTTGGATGGAAAGGAATTTGTTCAGCGGGTACAAGAAAACTTTCTTATTCGCTATGTGGATGTACTTACTAGAAAAGGAGCAAAACCTGACCTTCTCTTGCGAAATAGGGCAGGGCAAAATAGTTATGGAAAAGGATAAATCTAACCTAAAATTTAAAGTTCTAAATTGGAGGAATGCCAATTTTTTTTCTTTATTCTGTAACAGGATGAGGGTGTTGCTGGCTAGGCAGCATTTATTGCCCATTAATTGTCCAGAGGGCAGTTGAGAGTCAGCCACATTGCTGTGGGTCTGGAGTCACATGTAGGCCAGACCGGGTAAGGATGGCAGACGTCTTTCCCTAAAGGATGTGGGGTTTTCCCAGCAATTGGCAATGGATTTATAGTAGTCATTAGGTTCTTAATTCCAGATATTTATTGAATTCAAATTCCACCATCTGACGTTGTGGAATTAAAGCCCAGGTCCCCAGAACATTACCCGGTCTCTGGATTAACAGTCCAATGATAATGCCACTAGGCCATTGCCTCTCCATTGGGGTTTGAGTTTGAATCATATAAGACATAACCCTTAAACAATCAATTCAAGATTATTAGTCAAACGTGTGGCAAACTTGCACTTGCTAGAAGCCACATATATTCACACGCAGTTAGCTGTCTTCCGCAGGTAGAAGGAACATATCCAGGTATTACATCTTCTCAAATTAAACAAAAGCACGGGTCCAACAGTACCCTGGAGCAGTCTCCATGACAATGCCTCAAACATCAGTGTTGTCTTTCCAACCATTCAGTACTCATTCCTCATTTCGCAGAAATGATTATTCTCTTTCAGGTTTGATATTGCAATTCTGTCCTCTTCAGTTCACAATGAGAAACTTCACAGACTGATTTCTTTTTGCAGCATTACCCAAGCGGCTTATCATTCTTTCTTTGTAAAATTCATCTCCCAGTCCCACCAATATTCAGGATCTCACATGAACCAATTACTGTCTGTTGAACAACTTACCTTCCATCCAAGGTGATCTTTGTCTTTATAATGACAGGTAATAATGCTCAAGAAAAGTTCACGTATTTGTCCAAAAAAGCAATGATGACCATGCGCTCACTTTACTCTAAGCTGAAATTGCAGAATGGACTCTCTCATCTTGACTGCATTAAGTCGGTGTTTACAAGGTGTCAGAGTGCAGTTCCTGTGTTAATGATTAATAAGTTTAGGGAAACTGAGGAAAGTTTAAAACCTCCTTATTGCTCATTTTATGATTGAGGATTCAAGAACGGTTATTAATGCCATACCCGAGTTGTTTTTGCTGATTTCTTGGATGTATTAATAGTGCTTAGGGGAAGTGGTAGTTCTGTTGAAACAAGGAACCAGAGACTCCAAATTGCACACTTATAGGCCCACACCTCCATGATCTAACTAGTCCATGCAAACCAGACATCATAGAAACACAGAAAATAGCACCTAGGAGTAGGCCATTCAGCCCTATGAGACTGCACCACCATTCAATACAATCATGGCTGATTATGCAATCTCAGTATCCCATTCCCACTCTCCCCATATCCCTCGATTACTTTAGCTGCAAGGGCCACAGGAAGATGCTGCCTGACCTGCTGTTCTATTTCCAGCACCATGCTTTATCATTTCTAACTCTCCAGTATCTGCAGTCCTCATTTTCTCCTAATTTCCTCATATGTCAGACCTGCCATCCCAGGAATCAGGCTGATGAACCTTCTCTGGGCTCCCTTAATAGCAAGAATGTCTTTCTTCAGAGTAGGATACCTAAACTGCACACAATATTCAAGGGGTGGCCTCACCAAGGCCCTGCCTAACTGCAGAAAGACTCCTTACTCTGATACTCAAATCCTCTTGCTCTGAAGACCAGCATGTCATTAGCTTTCCTCACCATCTGCTCAGGTCTCATTGTACCTCATCTCTTCCTAAGCTGCATCTATTCAGATAACAATGTGCCTTCCTGATTTTGCAACCAAAGTAGATAACCTCACATTTATCCACATTATATTGTATTTGTCAAGTATTTGCCTACTCAGTCAGCCTCAGAGACACTCTGCAGCCTCTTAGCATCCTCCTCAGCACACACTGCCACCCAGCTCACTGTCATCTGCCAATGTGGAGACATTGCATTCAATTCCTTCATCCAAATCATTAATGTATATTGTGAACAGCTGGGGTCCCAGCACTGAACCCTGTGGGAGCCCACTTACCACTGCCTGCCACCCTGAAAAGGACCCATTTATTCCAACTCTCTGCTTTCTTTCTGCCAACCAGCTCTTTATTCATATCAATACATTATCTCTAATACCATGAACTTAGAAATAAAGGGTACAAAGATTCACAGGTTCATAAGACACAGAAAGGGCCCTTCAGCCCATTGAGTCTGCACCGACATAACTACCACTAAAGGTGAGCTAATCCCAATTTCCTGCACTTATTCCATATCCTTGAATGTTATGATATTTGACGTATTCATCCATATATTTTTTAAAGTTTGTAAGGTTAAGATGAAGAGAGTCTGGGAAGAAAGTGGGAAAAAGGTAGCTCAGTGGTTGCCGCTGCTGTCTCACAGCGCCAGTGACCTGGGTTCGATTCCAGCCTCGGGTGACTGCCTGCATGGAGTTTGCATGTTCTGCCTGTGTCTGCATGGGTTTCCTCTGGGTGCTCCAGTTTCATCCCATAATCCAAAGACGTGCAGGTTAGGTGAATTGGTCATGCTAAATTGCCCATAGTGTTCAGGGATGTGCAGGTTAGATGCATTAGTCAGAGGTAAATGTAGAGTACTAGGGTAGGGGAATGGGTCTGGGTGTGTTACTCTTAGGTGGGTCAGTATGAGCTTGTTAGGCCAAATGGCCTGTTTTCACACTGTAGGGGTTCTCTGATCTTCTATGATTCTATGAAGGCATTGAGTTAGATTATCAACAATGATCGTATTGAATGATGGATCGTCTCAAAGGGTTAAATGGCCTACTGCTGTACCTATTTCCTATGTTTCTATCATCAGATATTAAATAGATACAGACTTATCCATAGGACAGCAGCTCATCACCACTTTCTAAAGGGCCATTAAAGATGGCGAATACAAAGCACAGAAACAAGCCATTCAGCCCAACAAGCTCCTGTTGGCATTTATACTCCACTCAAGCCTCTTTTAATCTCTTCTCATCTAAATTCATCGCGAGGATCCTTCTCCCTAATGTGTTCATCCAGGTTCCTTTTAAGTATCATGGATTTCATTGCCAGCATCCTTGCACATCAACACAGAGCAATCTGAACGACCATCTCCCAGGGTAATGTTGATCTCGGTGAGGTGGATAGAGGCCAGTGTGTGCTCAGTCCTGAATATACAACGTGCCCAGTTGGCAGAAATGGTCAGGAACAGGAGAGAGGGCCTCAAAGAGTAAGTTGCCCAGATGGTAAGGTACAGAGTGTTCCCAGAGCTGCAGAGGCAGACATGAGGATCGGTCAAGTCTAGCTCAGCACTTCTGCTAGATCAGGTGCAGCTGTGGTAGCGGCAGGCCGTGGAACCAGAACTGTAACAGAACACCCAGCAACTCAGGGTGTTGGCAGCCAGGGGCAGGACAATGCCATAACCAGCGTTGGCATCAGGAGCTGCAGAAAGCTGCAAATGCTGGAGTCTACCTGAGGGCATCGCGGGGTTAGTCTCTCATCAGCTTCTCCACAATGACATGCAGCCCAAGCATTGGAAAGTAATCCTATAATGCTGCAATTGTGTATCAGCTAAAGGTAAACAGGGGTCCATTCAGTTATCTGAGCTTCCTCGTGCCTCAAATATATGTAAATATTAGTATCGTATGTGTAAGAGAGGGCTTTGGTTTTTTTGGATAGAGTCAAACACAGATGTTTTGTGTGTTTACTTGATATGCAAATGTCCAGAGCTGTGCTTTTGTGTCACTATATATACAAAGAGTTTTCTTTTTATGATTGAAGTATATACAACATAGAATAGAACAACACAGCACAGTACAGGCCCTTTGGCCCTTGATGTTGTGCCAACCTTTTATCCTACTCTAAGATCAAACCAACCTACACACCCTACATTTTACTATCACCCATGTGCCTATCCGTGAGTCACTTAAATGTCCATAATGCATCTGACTCTCCTACCACTGCTGGCAGTGTATTCCATGCACCCACCACTCTGTGTAAAGTACCTTCCTCCCTTCACCTGTTAATTATGCCCCTGTGTGATAGCCATTTCTGCCCTGGGAAAATGTCTCTGGCTCTCCACTCTATCTATGCCCCTCATTATCTGGAACACGTCTATCAAGTCACCTCTCATTCCAATCACTCCAATGAGAAAAGCCTTCACCTGTTAATTATGCCCCTGTGTGATAGCCATTTCTGCCCTGGGAAAATGTCTCTGGCTCTCCACTCTATCTATGCCCCTCATTATCTTGAACACGTCTATCAAGTCACCTCTCATCCTTCTTCACTCCAATGAGAAAAGCCCTTGCTCCCTCAACCTTTCTTCATAAAACATGTCCTCCAGTCCAGGCAGCATCCTGGTAGATCTCCTCTGCACCCTGTCTAAAGCTTCCACATCCTTTCTATAATGAGGCAATCAGAACTAAACACTATATTTCAAGTGTGGTCTAACCAGGGCTTTATACAGCTGCAGTATAACCTCACAGCTCTTAAACTCAACCCCCTGGTAACGAAAGCCAACACAGCATACAAGCCTTAACAACACTATCAACTTGGGTGGCATCTTTCAGGCATCTATGGACATGGACCTCAAGATCCCTCTGTTCCTCAACATTGCCAACAGTCCTGCCTTTAACTCTGTAATCTGCATTCAAATTCCACCTTCTAAAATGAATCACTTCACACTTTTCCAGGTTGAACTCCATCTGCCAGTTCTCAGCCCGGCTCTGCATCCTGTCAATGTCCCGTTGCAACCTACAACAGCCCTCCACACTATTCACAATTTCACTAACCTTTACGTCATCAACAAACTTATGAACCCACCTTTCTACTTGCTCATCCAAGTCATTTATAAAAATCGCAAAGAGCAGAGGTCCCAGAACAGGTCGCTGCAGAACACCACTGGTCACTGAGTTCCAGGCTGAATACTTTCCATCTTCTATGGGCCAGCCAATGCTGTATCCAGACAGGCAGATTTCCCTGATATCCCATGCCTCCTTACTTTCTGAATGAGCCTACCATGGGGAACATTATCAGGTGCTGCAAGGGCAGCACGGTGGCTCAGTGGTTAGCACTGCTACCTCACAGCACCAGGGTCCCAGGTTCGATTCCAGCCTTGTGCAACTGTCTGTGTGGAATTTGCATATTTTCCCTGTGGGGAGTTTGCATATTCCTCCAGGTGCTCTGGTTTCCTCCCACAGTCCAAAGATGTGCAGGTCAGGTGAATTGGCCATGCTAAATTGCCCATAGTGTTAGGTGCATTAGTCAGGGATAATTATGGGGAATGGGTCTGGGTGGGTTACTCTTTGGAGGATTGGTGTGGACTAGTTGGGCTGAAGGGCCTGTTTCCACGCTGTAGGGAATCTAAACAAATGCCTTATTGAAATGCATATACACCATATCCACTGTTCTACCTTCAGCAACGTATTTTGTCACATCCTCATAGAATTCAATAAGGCTTGTGAGGCATGACCTCCCCCTCACAAAGCTATGCTGACTATCTCTAATCAAACTGTGCTTTTCCAAATAATCATTAATCCTGTCTCTCAGAATCCTCTCCAATAATTTGCCCAACACTGACAAAAGATTGACTGATTTGCAATTCCCAGGGTTATCCCGTTTTCCTTTCTTGAACAAGAGAATAACATTTGCCATCGACCAATCATCTGGTACTACTCCAATGGACAGTGAGGAAGCCAAGATCATCACCAGAGGTGCCACAATCTCTTCCCTTGCTTCCCGTATTAACCTTGGGTATATCCTACCTGGCCCAGAGGATTTATCTATCCTCATAGAACACAGAATGTAGAGCATTACAGCGCAGTACAGACCCTTCAACCCTCGATGTTGCATCAACCTGTGAAAATAATCTGATGTTCATCTAACCTACACCGTTCCGTTATTATCCATATGTACGTCCAATGCCCATTTAAATGCCCTTAACGTCGAGGAGTCTACTACTGTTGCAGACAGTATGTTCCATACCCCTACTACTCTCTGAGTAAAGAAACTACTGCTAAATCTATCACCCCTCAATTTAAAGCTATGTCCCCT
>NC_057749.1:2063176-2066349 GCF_004010195.1 Chiloscyllium plagiosum
TCATTAACTGTGCTATCCACAACGTTCTCAGCCCTATGGGTGCTCTTGAGTGAGTCCATCTGCAGCTCTAGGTGTACCATGCGACAAATCAGGAGCTTCAGCTGAACACACACCTTGCATTTGTTGTCACCGTGGACACTGGAAATGTACCTGATTTCCCACATATTGTAGAAAGGTCATTCCATGGGGATTCTCCCGCCATTGTGAACCATATTAACTAGATCAACCTGATCAACTATGATGATCCTGGAACTAATTATACAACCTTACCCACTCATCAGCAAACGTAGGTCTCTCATTCCTGCTCTCTATTGCGAGCACACTACAACTTCAAAAGCTAACTCCAGACACAACTCACACAGACGGCAAACCCAGTTACTCTGCAGCTAAGCCTTGGTCACTATTTCTATTGTTAAGTCCCATCCAGAACTCCAGCCCTAGATTCAGCTCCATGTTCACTCTGACTGACCCCACTCCTCAGGTATTTATCCTCCTGTTCACCCCCCGGGTCACTCTGACTGACCCCGCTCTGAGGGTATTTACCCTGCTGTTCACCCCAGGGTTGCTCTGACTGACCCCACTCCTCAGGTATTTATCCTGCTGTCCACCCCCAGGGTCACTCTGACTGACCCTGCTCTGTGGGTATTTACACTCCTGTTCACCCTCAGGGTCACTCTAACTGACCCCGCTCTGAATTGGCGAATGGGCAGGAAACAGCGAGTGTATATCAAGGGTTTGTTTTTCAGTTTGGGTTCCACAGAGATCACTGCTGGGACTGCAACTGTTTACAATGTATATTAATGACTTGGAGGAAGGAAGTCAATGTACTGCAGCCAGATTTCGCAGACGACAGAGAAATAGGTGGAAAGACGCATTGTGAGGGGGATACAAGCAGTTTACAGGGATATTAATTTGTTGAATAAGTGGGCAAGAAGTTAGCAAATAGATTATAATGTGGGAAAATGTGAAATCATTCATTTGGAAAGGATAATAAAAGAACAGGCTTATTTAAATGGAAAAAGTCTGCACAACGCTGTAACACAATGGGCCTTGGAGATACTTGTCCACTAATGTAGAAAACTAGCCTCCCCCTCACAAAACCATATTGTCTTATCACTAATCGGTCCATTTCCTTCTAAATGCTTATAGGTCTTATCCCTGAGAATCTTTTCCAATAATTTCTCAACCACTGACATGATTCTCACAGGCCTGTAATTTCCAGGATATTTCCCTCTAATCCTTTTTAAACAGTGGGACAACATTGGCTGTTCTCCAGTTTTCTGGGATCTCACCTGTGGCCAAAAAGGATATAAAAATGTCTGTTCATGCTCCACCATTTTGTTCTCTTGCCTCCCTCCGTACTCTGGAATAGATCTTATCAGGACCCAGGCACTTAGCTATCTTAACACTATTTAAGAAGCACAACACCTCTTCCTTTTTAAAAGCAACTTGGTTTAGCAATTCAACATATCCTTTCCTGAGATCACCCTTCTCCAATTCCTTCGCTTTGGTGAATACCAATACAAAGTATTTGTTTAGGACCTGAACTCCATCTTCTGGCTCCACACATACCCCTTTGTTCTTGAGTGGGCCAACCCTTAGCCGACTACCCTCTTGCTTTTTATAGAGATATTAAAGCCTTGGGGTTCTCCTTAATCTTGTTTGCTAATGACTTTCCGTGACTCCTTTTAGCCCTCCTAATTCCTTGTTTCAGTTCTTTCCTACTTTCCCTGTATACTTCAAGGGCTTTGTCAGTTCCCCTCCTCCAAGACCTTACATATGCTTCCTTT
Organism: Chiloscyllium plagiosum; assembly: GCF_004010195.1. Taxonomy (NCBI): domain Eukaryota; kingdom Metazoa; phylum Chordata; class Chondrichthyes; order Orectolobiformes; family Hemiscylliidae; genus Chiloscyllium; species Chiloscyllium plagiosum. The sequence goes on from NC_057749.1 coordinate 2,064,967, forward strand.
TTCGTTTTGGCTGACATCCCTGGTCATCCAGGGTTCACGTAACCTGCCATACCTATCCTACATTCTTGCTGAAACATGCTGCTCCTGAACTCTTATCAACTGCTGTTTGAAATACTCCCACGTCTGATGTGAATTTACCCTCAAACAGCCGCATCCAATCAACACTCTCCAGTTTCTGCTTAAATTTATTGTAGTTCACCTTCCCCTAATTTAACACCTTCACCTGAGGACTGCTGTTATCCTTATCCATGAGTACTTAAAAATCACGGCATTATAGTCACTACTCCCAAAATGCTCCCTCACTGAAATTTCACTCAGCTGGCTGGGCACATTTCACAAAACCAGGTCCTGTATAACCCCTTCCCTGGTTGGACTGATTACATACTGTGTCAAGAAACCCTTCCTGAATAGTCCTTAGAAATTCTGCTCCATCCAAGCCCCTAGCACAAAGTGGGTCCCAGTCAATATAGAGGAAGTTAAAATCACCCACCACAGCAATCTTGCTGTTTGTACACCTTTCTAAAAATCTGTCAATATGTTCTCTCCTTCATCTCCTGCTGATTGTTGGGTGGCCTGTAGTATAGAACATAGAATATTACAGCGCAGTCCAGGCCCTTCGGCCCTCGATGTTGCGCCGCCCTGTCATACTAATCTGAAGCCCATCCCACCTAGACTATTCCATGTACGTCCATGTGCCTGTCCAATGACGACTTAAATGCACTTAAACTTGGCAAACCTGCTACCGTTGCAGGCAAAGCATTCCATATCCTTACTACTCTGAGTAAAGAAACTACCTCTTTCATCTGTCTTATACCTATCTCCCCTCACTTTCAAGTTGTCTCCCCTCGTGTTTGCCGTCCCCATACTTGGAAAAAGGCTCTCCCTGTCCACCCGATCTAACCCTCTGATTATCTTGTATGTCTCTATTAAGTCACCTCTCAATCTTTTTCTCTCTAACAAGAACAGCCTCAAGGCCCTCAGCCTTTCCTTGTAAGACATTCCTTCCATACTAGGCAACATCCTAGTAAATCTCCTCTGCACCCTTTCCAAAGCTTCCACATCCTTCTTATAATGCGGTGACCAGAACTGTACATGATACTCCAAGTGTGGCCGTACCAGAACTTTGTAGAGCTGCAGCATAACCTCCTGGTTCCAGAACTCAATCCCTCTATTAATAAAGGCCAAAACACTGTATGCCTTCTTAACAACCCTGTCAATCTGGGTGGCAACTTTCAGGGATCTGTGTACATGGACACCGAGATCTCTCTGCTCACCTGCACTCCCAAGAATCTTACCATTAGCCCAGTACTTTGCATTCCAATTACTCACACTTGTCCACATTAAACTCCATTTGCCACCTCTCAGCCCAACTCTGCATCCTAT
>NC_057749.1:2066389-2077461 GCF_004010195.1 Chiloscyllium plagiosum
CTACCCTTCACAAAACCGTGCTGACTGTCCCTGATCAGATTATTCTTTTCTAGATGGTTATAAATCCTATCTCTTATAACTTTTTCTAACACTTTACCAACAACTGAAGTGAGACTCACTGGTCTGTAATTACCAGGGTTGTCTCTACTATCCTTTTTGAACAAGGGAACCACATTAGCTATCCTCCAGTCCTCAGGCACTATTCCTGTAGACAATAATGATTTGAAGATCAATGCCAAAGGCTCGGCAATCTCTTCCCTTGCTTCCCAGAGGATCCTAGGATAGATCCCATCCAGCCCAGGGGGCTTGTCTATTTTCACACTCTGCAGTATTTCTAATACGTCTTCCTTGTGAACCTCAATCTCTTCTAGTCTAGATGCAAGTATCTCTGTATCTTCCTCGCCAACATTTTCATTTTCTATAGTGAATACTGTCGAAAAATATTTATTTAGCGCTTCCCCATCTCCTCTGACTCCACACACAACTTCCCACTATTATCCTTGATTGACCCTAATTTAACTCTCGCCATTCTTTTATTCCTGACATACCTATGAAAAGCCTTAGGGTTAACCCTGATCCTATCCGCCAACAACTTCTCATGTCTCCTCCTGGCTTTTCTGAGCTCTCTGTTTAGGTCTTTCCTGACTTCCTTTTAACCCTCAAGCGCCCTAACTGAGTTTTCACATTTTGTCCTAACATAAGCCGCCACCTTCTTGACCAGGGATTCCACTTCCTTAGTAAACCACGGCTCACGCGTTCTATATCTTCCTCCCTGCCTGACAGGTACATACTTATCTAGGACACACAGGAGCTTTTCCTTGAATAAGCTCCACATTTTTAATGTGCTCATCCCCTGCAGTTTCCTTCCCCATTCTACGCTTCACAAATCTTTCCTAATTGCATCGTAATTTCCCTTCCCCCAGCTGTAACTCTTGCTCGGTGGAGTACACCTATCTTTTTCCATCACTAAAGTAAACCTGACAGAATTGTGATCGCTGTCTCCAAAGTGTTCACCTACTTCCAAACCTAACATCTGGCCAGGCTCGTTACCCAGCACAAAATCTAAAGTGGCTTCGCCCCTTGTAGGCCTGTCTACATACTCTGTCAGGAAGTCCTCCTGCACACACTGGACAAAAACTGACCCATCTATAGTACTCATACTATAGTGTTCCCAGTCAATATTTGGATAGTTGAAGTCCCCCATGACAACTACTCTGTCTCCCTCATTCCTATCGAGAATCATCTTTACTATCCTTTCCTCTACATCTCTGGGACTATTCGGAGGCGTATAGAAAACTCCCAGCATGATGACTTCTCCTTTCCTGTTTCTAACCTCAGCCCATACTACCTCAGTTAACGAGTGCCCAAACATCCTTTCTACAACTGTAATATTGACCCTGATCAACAATGCCACACCTCCCTCTCTTTTACCATCTTCTCTGTTCTTACTGAAACATCTGAATCCCGAAACCTTGCAACAGCCATTCCTGTCCCTGCTCCATCCATGTCTCCGTAATGGCCACAACATCCAAGTCCCAGGTACCAACCCAAGCTGCCAGTCACCCACTTTATTTCGGATGGTCCTCACATTGAAGTACACACACTTCAATCCAGGTCCTCGCATGCCCGTGTCAGATACTTGATTTTGGAACTCCCTACTCTCATCCTCTTCTGCACCTGTCCTACAATTTTGGTTCCCATCCCCCTGCTGTATTAGTTTAAATCCACCTTAATAGCTTTAGCGAATTTCCCACCCAGGATATTGGTAGCTCACTGGTTTAGATGAAGACCATCCTGCTTGTAGAGGTCCCACCTACCCCAGAAAGAGCTCATACCCCAGCATTGTGGTTTCACCTTTCCTATTCCTATTTCTACCCATACTGCCTCACTGCACGAGTCCTCTGATGTATCTGCCCTCAGCACAGCTGTGATATGCTCCTTTACCAGAAATGCAACTCTCCCACCCCTTTTACATCCCCTTCTGTCACATCTGAAACATCTAAATCCTGGGACATTCAGCTGCCAGTCCTGTCCCCCTTTACAGACAAGTCTTTATAATCACAATAGTGTCATAGTCCCAAGTAGTAACCAAAGCTCTAAGCTCATCTACCTTGCCTATTATACTTCTTGCATTGAAACACATGCATTTCAGACCACCTCCCCTGCTCTTTTCAACAGTATTTCCCTGCCTTTTCTTAATCGTGTTTGCTGTAGTTTCTAGCTCTCTCTTAACTTCTGCATCTACTGCCCTGCCCTGCCACACTAGTTTAAACCCTCTCCAACCACTCTACCAAGCACCCCACACCAGGGACATCAGTCCCGGTCCTGCTCAGGCGTAACATGTCCAGCTTGTACAGGACCCACCTGCCCCAGAACCGGTCCCAATGCCCTCACACCATCTTTTCAGCCATGTGTTAATACCTATATATCTTGTTGTTTCTACTCTGACTAGCTTGTGACACTGCTGGTAATTCTCAGGTAACTACCTTTGAGGTCCTACATTTCAGCTTTCTTCTTAGTTCTCTATATTTTGTTTTTAATACCTCATCCCTCTTTCTTACCTGTGTCATTAGGACCAACATGTACCATGACCACTGAGTATTTGCCCTCCTCCACAATGTCCTGTAACCACTCCAAGACATGGCACCAGGGAAGCAACACACTATCCTGGACTCATGTTTGCAACAGCAGAATGCCTATCTATTCCCCTTACAGTTGAATCCCCTATAACTATATCATTTCTATGTCTATTTCTCCCTCCCTCTGCTGCAGAGCAAACCATGGTGCCATGAATTTGGCTGTTGCTGTTATGCCCTAAGAGGCCATTCCCCTCAACAATATCCAAAACAGTGTATCTGTTTTACTGAGGAGTAGCCACAGGAGATTCCTGCACTGCCTGCTTAGCCCTCCTACTCTGCCTGATACTCAGCCATTCTCTTCCTGTCTGTGGAGTCTGAATCCATGGTGTGACCACCTCGCTATACTCTCCACGATACTCTCCGCCTCGTGAATTCTCCACAGTGTCCCCAGACGCCGCTCCAACTCCAAAACTCGGGCTTCCAGGAACTGCGGCTGGAGACACTTCTTGCACACATGCAGATACCGGGCACTGGGAATGTGCCCAGCTTCCCACATCGAGCAAGAGGAGCAGATGTCCTACCATGTCATGGCTTACCTCAATTAATCCGTACAATGTCAAATGGTTTTCTTTTGCTTCTGATGCTCTCTGCTCTGACTGCAATTTCTCAAAACTTACCTGTCATTCACCAACAACAGTTTCCAGAAACTGTTTGGGCTCACGCTCCTTTACCCACTGAAACTCTCGCTGCCAACCTTCCTCTCACAATGTTCTGTTTCTTCTCTTCTGAACTCTGCCTCTCCTTTTTATTGTTTCGATGAGGAAGGAGGGGTGGGGACACTATAGCAATGCGGTGTTGGGGCTGATCGTTCCTCAACACCAGGTTCTTCCTCGGTATTCTTCATACCTGTGGTGACTGCGAAGCTCACTCCTAATTTTTTTTATTTCAATAATGTTCTTTAATCATACAAATCTTTGTTCATATACATTGAGCAGTTCAGTTCTGCACGGTTAAATGTCAAGCAAACACACAAAACCTTGAGCTTTATTTCTATCCTAAAAAAACCCAAGACTTCTCTTATACATACAATACTAATATTTACATATATTTGAGGCACTAGGAAAGTCCGATAACTGAATGGCTTCCCGTTTACCTTCAGCAGGAAGACCCCAGACAATGGTCTTTCTCCACTGCGTCTTGGCAGCAGCTGTCCCAAGTTTTAGTGCGTTCTTGACCTTGGACTGTGCCAGTCTACAGCAGTCAGTCGGGGTCAACTCCTTGTTCTGGAAGACCAGCAAGGCTCCAGCAGACCAAAGAGCGTCTTTCATGGAGTTGATGGTCTTCCAGGCACAGTGCATGTTTGTCTCAGTGTGTGTCCCGGGCAACAGACCAGACAGCACAGAGTCCTGCATCACAGAGCTGCTCGGGATGAACTTTGACAAAAACCACTGCATCTTCCTCCAGACTTCCTTTGAAAAGGCACATTCTAGCATGTGATATATCACAGTCTCTATATCCGCCCCTCAAGCACACGGTGGCGCAGACTGACCAGGCCTCCATAAAGGATCTCCCTACCAGCCAAGCAATGTCTCGGTGCTTGTTGGAAGGTTCTGGTGTTGAGGATTACTGCCAGTCTGCTCAGGGAACCATGCAACAGCATCCACCCTCTCCTTTCCCTCAGGGTCTCAAGAATGCTACGTGCTGAGCACTTCCTGATGGATTGTGGTCAAAGGTGTTTTCTTTGCAAATGTCTCTACGAGAGACAGGTGGGAATGGTCCAAATACTTAAAGTGTTCCGTAGCAGCGAGGCCAGTCCAATCCTTCTCAACATTGGGGATAAATAGAATCTCAGTACATAGTGGTACTTGGTGATTGTGTACTGAAGGTCTACACTAAGCTTGATGCAGTTGCATACAAAGGAGCCATCAGGATGAGAGCTATGTTGGGTACGTTGTTCCCCCCTTATCCCGAGTCTCTGCTGACCCTGTCTATCCTAGGCTTCCAGATGAAATGGAAGATGGTTCAGGTGACTGAAATTGCATAGTTTTGGGGATGGGCCTAACCTGTGCTATATATAACAGGAGAGAGAGACAGCTTAACACCCAATGACCAGGCCTTTACCCACAATGCAGAGGGAGGGATGCTGCCAAAGGACCAGTTTCTGCTTCACGTTGGTGATGCGACTCCTCCCAAGATTTTGGCCCCTCCCAACCATATTCCCCAGTACCTTCAGGTAATCTGTCCTGACGGTGAAGGCGATAAAGGATTGGTTGACCCAATTCCCAAAGAACATGGCCTCGCTGTTGTCTTGATTTATCTTGGCTTCGAGACCGGTTTGAACTGGTCGCAGATGCTCGTTTGTCTGATCTCGTTGATCAGAGCAGAAAACCACAACATCATCCATGGACAGAGAGGCTTTGACCTGCTGCCTGGTGTGGTCATCCCTCTCAGGCTGACATCCTTCCTGATGGAGGCAGCACAAGTCCACTCCCAGGAATTTTTTTATTTCAAAAATATACTTTACACTTTGTTCATTAAAAAATTTCTGTATATATACATTGACAAAAGAGCAGTTCAGTTCTGCGGAGTTGCATATCAAGCAAACAAACAAAACATTGAACTTTTACTATCCCAAAAACAAACCCAAGACCTCTCTACTACAAAACTAATATTTACATATATTGGACACACTAGGAGAGTCCGAAAACTGAACAGGCCCTCCCATAACTTCAGCTGAAGACCTCAGACCATGGTCTTTCCACACTGTGCCTTGTGTGCCATCTTCACTGCATCTGTTCCGAGGATGACCAATTCCACCATAGAAAATCCCAGATGGGCTCCTTCAGCAAAGACCACAATTTCCCCTTCCATGTGATCGATGATACCCTCCAGCACATCTCCTCCACTTCCCGTACCTTGGCCTTTGAACCCCACTTCTGCCAACACAACAAAGACAGAATACCCCTGGTCCTCACCTCCCACCCCACCAACCTCCAGATACATCGCATCATGCGCCGCTATTTCCACATTCCTGATGAAGGCCTTAAGCCTGAAACTTCAATTCTCTTGCTCCTCAGCTGCTGCCTGACCTGCTGTGCTTTTCGAGCACCACACTCTTAACTTGTATGTTCACTCCCAGAATGCAAATGAGCAATGTCTCAGTACCCAGTGGTTGGATGCTCTTTGTCCTGCTTATCACCAGGGATTATCTTCCATGATACCCTTCATATCCATGCTGACTGTGAAGTCCACTCCCTGAACGTTATTTTCAAAAATATGCTTTATTCATAAAAAAATTTCTTTGTCTATATATACATTGACACAAAAACAATTCGGTTCTGTACAGTTGCTTATCAAATAAACAAACAAAACGTTAGACTTTGACTCTATCCAAAAAATTAACGCCTTCTCTTACACATACAATACTAATATTTACATATACTTGAGGCACAAGACGGGTTCGATAATTGAATGATCCCCGTTTTACCTTCGGAAAGTCCTCAAACAGCAGTCTTTCCTCACTTGGTGGCAGCTGCCCACATGTTTTATTAAATTTCAAAATATACATTATTCATAAAAATCATTGTGTAAACATACATTGACACAAGAGTAGTTCTGCACAGTTGCATAACAAGCAAACAAACAAAACGTTGAACCTTGACTATCCCAAAAAAAAAGTCATCCTCTAAACAATACGAACACTTACATATCTTTGAGGTGGTGGGAGGGTCCGATAACTGAATAAACCCCAATTTACTGAGTCACAATTAATTAGAATGGATGGCTTTGAGGTGTGTAGGGAAGAGGTGTTGGAAATTCTGGAAAGGGTGAAAATAGATAAGTCCCCTGGGCCTGATGGCATTTATCCTAGGATTCTCTGGGAAGCAAGGGAGGAGATTGCAGAGCCATTGGCCTTGATTTTTATGTCCTCGTTGTCTACAGGAATAGTGCCAGAAGACTGGAGGGTAGCAAATGTGGTTCCCTTGTTCAAGAAGAGGAGTAGGGATAACCCTAGTAACTATAGGCAGGTGAGTCTCACTTCTGTTGTGGGCAAAGTCTAAGAGAGAATTGTAAGGGATAGGATTTATGAACATCTGGATAGGAATAATGTGATCAAGGATAGTCAGCATGGTTTTGTGAAGGGCAAGTCGTGCCTCACAAACCTTATTGAATCCTTTGATCTAGCAGGAACAGTAATCTCTTTGATTTTGTTATACTGCAGTTCCCCAACTACTGGAGTGAACATGCTTTAGGCAACTACAATATTTTAAACAAATTACATGATAATTCTGAGCACAAAAGAGAAATTCTTGCAATAGCTGCTCACTGCCATTTCTCTCTAGATTTGATGTATTATGACTAATCATATAGCATAGAGATATGGAACATTTTCCTCGCTATAGTAGTGCAGGCTGTTGCGAAGTGCTTCAGAATAGATGTTGCATTTTCAGAGAAAAAGAGAGAAGTCAAATGTCATAGTATTTGTGAAGAGTGTAGCCAATGATGAAGAAACAGTGTGAAATAAATCACTTTATTTCCACTAAGACTAGTCATATAACTTATCACTGAATCACACAATGGTTGGAGCACAGGAGGTGGCTACTTAGTCTGACGTGTCTGTGTTGGGGAGCTATTCACCCCCTGCCATGCCCAGCTTTTGCCATGTAGCCTTTCACTTACTGTCCTTTCAGAGACCAATCCCATTTCGTCTTGAATGCTTGAATTGAATGCACTCTGCCCTACTCTGAGGCCACTCATTCCAGCTCCTGACCAATTGCTGCATGAAACCATTTTTGCTCATATCACTCTCATTTCTTCAGCCAATTACTTTCAATCTGTCCTTAACATTTGCATCAATGGGAATGGGATAGATCTTGGAGTTTAAGGATGAAGAACATTGTGCATCTGTAAAGAAGCAGGAGTCGCTATACAACCTAAGTTAGTTGCTTGTTCGTTTGTGTGTGCATATAAACCGTGCAATGAGTCTCATTTCTTTACTCAGCGAGTCGTGAGTTCATGGAATGCCCTGCCAGTAGCAGTGGTGGACTCTCCCTCTTTATGGGCATTTAAACGGGCATTGGATAGGCATATGGAGGATAGTGGGCTAGTGTAGGTTAGGTGGGCTTGGATCGGCGCAACATCGAGGGCCAAAGGGCCTGTACTGCGCTGTATTTTTCTATGTTCTATGTTTATCTTCAGCAGGAAGATCTCAGACAGCAGTCTTGCCCCACTGCTTTAACGCATCCCTCAGCACGTAGCCCTCGACCTTGGAATGTGCCAGTCTGCAACATGCAGTCGGAGTCAACTTCTTGCTCTGGAAAACCAACAAAGTTTCAGGCAGACCAAAGAGCATCTTTCACCGTACAGCACAGAGCCCTGCATCACGGAGCTGCTCGGGGCGTACCTCAACAAAAACCACTGCATCTTCCTCCAGGCTGACTTTGCAAAGGCATATTCCAACAGGAGGTGTGTGAGAAACTCAAACCGCAACAGTCACTTCAAGGGCAGCGTATGGTGGCGCAGGCTGTCTGGGCAGATATAAAGGATCTCACCACCAGCCAAGCGGTGTCTTGGTGCTTGTTGGAAAATTTTGGTGATGTGGCATTCTGCCAAATGACTTTGGCAGTCTGCACAGGAACTACACAACAGATTTTGTGTACCCCCCAGCCCCTCTGAACCACATTCCTAGCACCTCCAGGTAATCTGTCCTGACACTGAAGGGATTGAAGGAATGATCGGTCCAGTTCTCAAAGAACATGGCCTTGCTCTTGCCTTGATTTATCTTGGTTCCCGAGACCAGTTTGAACTGGTCGCAGATTCTCATGAGTCTGTGCATTGAGCGGATCTGAGCAGAGAACAGCGATGTCACCCACGAACAGGGAGGCTTTGGCCTCTGCTGCCTGGTATAGCTGCCCCTCTCAGGCTCACATCCTTCCTGATGGACTCATGATGCATTACACAAAGCAGTAGAGAATGGGCAGTGCTGCCTGACTCCAGGTCTGATCGGGAAGCTTTTGATTGAGACTGCGCTAATGATGTTGGTGTAGAGCAGATGGATCCAATTGCATATTCCGTCCCCAAAGCCCATTTTAAAGAGCATGTCCCATATCCTGTCAAAGGCCTTCTCTGGCTCCAGGCTGATGAGACAGGTTACCATGCCCCTGTCCTGCACATTGGTGATCGTATCTGTGAGGTGTTCGAGGCAATCAGAGATTGTCCTGCCCAGTACAGTACAGGATTGATTGGGGTGATTCACCAATCCCAGAGCAGATTTGATTGGGCTGGCAATAACTTGGACAGGATTTTGAGGCAGTGATATTAGCTGCCAATTTCTCATATCCTCCCACTCCCCCTTCTGTTTGTAGATGAGGGTGATGATATCTTTCCTCATGGATTCACTCACAGCACTTGCCAGGAGCAAGCTGTCATACATCTCCAGCAGGTCTTCGTCAGTCAGGTCTTACAGAGCTGAATACAAATTGGCTGGTAAGCCTTCGCTTCCGAGAGTTTTGTTCTTTTCTAAGGACTCGAAACCTACCAGGGAAAACCGTAGCGGCCAGGTCTGTGGCACTGAGTCTGGCTCTGTGGCTCAGAAGGGAACGGGGGGAAGAATAGGAGAATGATAGTGATAGGAGTTAGAGAAACAGACAGGAGATTCTGTGGTCGTGAACAAGACTCCTGTATGGTATGTTGCCCCCTGGATGCCAGTGTCAGGGATATCTCGAATTGAATCTACAGGATTCTTAAGGGGGAGGATGAGCAGCTAGAAGCCGCGATACACATCGATACCAATGACGCAGGTAGGTAAAGGGAGGAGGACCTGAAAAGTGAATATAGGGGGTTAGCTTGGAAGCTAAAACACAAGACGAACATAGCAGTAATTTCAGGATTGATACTGGTGCCACGGGCTATTGAGTCTAGGAACAGAGACCGAGTGCGGTTGAACACATGGCTGCAGAGCTGGTGTAAGAGGGAGAGCTTCAGATACATGGATCATTGGGATACCTTCTGGGAAGGTGGGACGTGTACAAGAAGGACGGGTTTCATCTGAACTGGAGGAGCACCGATATCCTGGGGAGAGGATTGTTAGAGCTCTTTGGGTGGGTTTAAACGAGATTAGCAGTGGGATGGGGTAGCTGGTGAACAGGCAAATACAGCGTGCAGAGAGTCTGTGAAGAAGGATAGACAGTTGATAGGGCATTTTTGCAGTCAGTGTGATGGGTTGAAGTGCGTCTATTTTAACGCAAGAAGTACTGGGAATGGGGGTGATGAACTTAGAACATGGATCAGTACTTGGATCTGTGGTGTTGTGGTCATTATGGAGACTTGGATATTACAGGGGCAGGAATAGTTGTTGGATGGTCCAGGATTTAGATGTTTCAGAAGGAATAGAGAGGGAGGTAAAAGAGGTGGGGGCATGGCATTGCTATTCAGGGATAGTATCAAGCTACAGAAAGGGAGGTAGTAGAGGAAGGTTTGTCTACAGAGTCAGTATGGGTGGAAGTCAGAAACAGGAAAGGAGCAGTCACTTTATTGGGAGTTTTCTACAGACCTGCCCCCCCCCCCTCCCCCACCTCTCCACTAGCAACAGAGACACAGGAGCAGATTGGGAGGCAGGTTTTGGAAAGGTGCAGAAGTAACAGGGTCGTTGTTATAAGTGACTTTAACTTCATTAATATTGATTGGAACCTCCTTCGTTCAAATAGTTTGGATGGAGCAGACTTTGTCAGGTGTGTTGGGGAAGAATTCTTGACTCAATATGGAATTAGACTGACTAGAGGGAGACCATATTGGATTTGGTGCTTGGTAATGATAATTGTGGTAGTGATCACAACTCCCTGACATGGAGAGGGATAGAAGCAGACGGCATGGGGAAGTATTTAATTGGGGGAGGGGAATTACAATGTTATTAAGAAGAAACTGTGGAGCAAAAATTGGGAAGAGATATTCTTAGGGAAATGCATGACAGAAATGTGGAGGTTGTTTAGGGAGCACTTGCTGTGAATGCTGGATAGGTTTGTCTTACTGATGCAAGGAAGGGATGGTAGGGTGAAGGAACCTTGGATGAAAAGAGATGCGAAACACCTAGTCAAGAGGAAGAAGGAAGCTTACTTAAGGTTAAGGAGGCAAGGATCAGACAGGGTCCTAGAGGGTTATAAAGTAGCCAGGAAGGAACTGAAGAATGGACTTGGAAGTGCTAGAAGGGGGTATGAAATAACTTGGCGTGTAGGATTAAGGAAAACCCCAAGGCATTCTGTAGTTACGTGAGGAACAAGAGGATGGCCAGAGTTAAGGTATTGACTGGGATTTTCGCTTCCCCGGTCCCCAACGCCTTATCTTCACCATGGACATCCAGTCCCTCTACAAATCCATCCCCGATCATGAAGGACTCAAAGCCCTCCACTTCTTCCTTTCCCGCCGTACCAACCAGTACCCTTCAACTGACACCCTCCTTCGACTGACTGAACTGGTCCTTACCTTGAACAACTTCTC